>NC_086454.1:209534255-209875814 GCF_028390025.1 Pseudophryne corroboree
CTTCAATACATAATCTAAATGTTATGAGCCATGGCAGTGGTTCATTCCTGTTCGCTTTCTGTTCATGGATTTTATTTTATGGTTCTGTTTGCATGCCAGGATTTCTCTTGTACTTGTTTAGAAGACTCTAGTTGGCCACCGGTGGTGAGTCTGTGTAACTGTAGACTGTTTTCTATGTGTTAAGCCTCACCTGTCAGATATTTGGTCATTACGTGGTGAGTCTGTGTACTGCAATCTGGCTCTTGTCTGTGTAACCTCACCTGCCAGTATTTTGGCCATTACCTTGTGCCTGGCTTTCAGCCATCCTGATTGGGGCATACTTTCCTTATTACCCAGCTAGCCCTGCAGTCCAGCGCCGGTGATAGAAGTTTGTGATGATACCTGTATGTTCCAGTTCTTGGTTAGCTTCCTGCAAGCTTGTTCCTGGTCCCTGTCATCAGCTTCCAGTGGAGCCTATCTTCCTGCTTCTGATGTGTTCCTACATCCAGCTTGTTTATTCCAGTGTCCTGTGTCCAGTTTCCAGAGTACGGTCTGAGTGATCGTTTCCTGCTGTCCTCCGAGTTTGTCTTCCAGTGGAGTGGTCTGGTGTCCGAAGCCTTGGGGTTCTGGTCGTTTCCTGCTTGCACCTTCCGTGGTGTCGTGAGTAGCGGCTGTGCCGCACCTTACGGTTGAAGCCGTATTATTCTAATCATCTTGCAGTTGTGTTTTCTGTGGAGGTTCTGCCACTGTTGTCCTTGCCGAACTACGACGGATTCATATTTGGCATTTGGGCAGCTTTACTTTGGTTACGGTTTTTCTTGGCGGTCGCGCCGCACATAAATTAGTTTATTATTTTCTGTGGTTTCCCCTTTCGCTTTTGTGTCTGTCTTAGTTTTCCCTTTGTTCTCTCTCTGTCTGATGTAACAGTATCACAGTAAGGGAGCATTCAGAGTTCTGTGGAGAATTAGTGATCACTCCCAACTTCTCCATAAATTGAGAATGTGAATTTCCCGGACGTAGGTAGAGGACTTCTGTCAGGTTTCTGATTTTGTCTGTCCCCGGAGGGGGCACTAGTGGGTCAGTGTTGGTACAATATATAAAACATGGAGGCAAAATAAAAGTCCTGCGCATTTGCGCTGATGTATAATGCACACAGAGGCCACAGAGTAAAGATGAAACAACAGATGGTACTTAGCATTGGTAATGGCAGAAAATAAATAGTAATAGTAACTGAGTCCAAGGTATAAAGTGTCTGGCAACAGAATATATATGAGATACAGCTTGATGGCTGAATGCAGAAGGTTTGAAGCAAATAAAGTCTCTGATAACAAAACGTGGAATAACTTGGTAACTGAAATAGTTGAAAAACAGAACTCTGGAAATATTGATAAAACACACAGTCTCTGTATAGCTTAGTTCTTATTACCACAC
This sequence comes from Pseudophryne corroboree, assembly GCF_028390025.1. Taxonomy (NCBI): domain Eukaryota; kingdom Metazoa; phylum Chordata; class Amphibia; order Anura; family Myobatrachidae; genus Pseudophryne; species Pseudophryne corroboree. Next base: position 209,535,666 of record NC_086454.1, read on the forward strand.
AGGGCCCAGGCAGGAGACAGTACCATTACAACAAGCTTGCATGAGTTGTATGATCTTAATGAGGTAAACAGGCAAAGCAGTGGAACAAACACCTGAGGAGAGTCTCTTACTGCTAATGAACTACGGCTGGCTGTGGCTGGAGTCTGTAGCTGAATGAAGGAAATGCAGGGTGATGAAAAGAAGCGATGAGAAGAATCACAGGGAACCACTGGAGACAGGAACACGGGAACCAGGAGAACTTGAGGCACCAATGTGACTCGTTGTCCGAGGCGATGTGTCTGAGCCACGAACCAGACTTTATACCCCTTGATCTGCGGTGATTGGTTCCTGAACTCTGAGGGTAAGCACAAGACTGGATTGGATGCCTGGATCAGTTGAGAGCAGGTGTCATGGCGGCACCCACATGGCTGGACACCAGCACACAGCAAGGCACACTTGGGACTTTAATCAGAGGCACTCAGCGACACAGAAAACGTAGCTCGCGGTCATCACATCCATGCAGCCGCAACTGGGGCCATGACCTCCGGAGGCCTGCACACCAGCGCGCTGGTAGGTGAGACGTTGCTGAACGCCTATTCCTGACAACTTCATTTGATGATAAGAAGTGCCAAAATAAAGGTTAAGATTTTACTGGCGGCATCTTTGCCGTTCCTCAGGAGAAAGATGGAACCGATTAATCTGCATTGGTCCAACACCAGATGAAGAGGGAGGAGATGGGCTTCGTAGTGGACTTGGCCTGAACTGGTCGCTCTTGCTCTATTTCAAAGTGTGCGCTCTGTAACATAAATCAACTCTGTTATAAAGTGAGATGAGATGAGATCTGCCATCTGGAAGAGATGTCTTGAGTAGGGAGTTCATATTTGATCCTACAATGCAAAAATGAATAGGAAAACTTTGTGCGCAAATATAGCTGCTAGTATAATCTCAAAGTTTCATAGGAGGTTTTCCTTCACCCCTCACCAATAAAGTGCACAATAAAAAAATAGAAACTGAGACTTAACTAGCGCGTTCAATTCCTGCTGGCTCTTGTGGTTCCACAGAGTTCCATTAATCGTAATTGTATGCCATATGGAGAGAAGGAAGGTATGTATATAGTGAAGCACTGTTTTTAATAGTAAAACATATATAACATACAAATGAAATGAAAATACACAAATATCCACAATATTGCACAATCCCTTCAAGCAAAGAACAGGAGGACAGGCTAATTACCAGATGGTTCTGAACTGTGGTTTAAACAGTTCTGAAAACGCATGTAAGATGTCATATGGGATTTCCGGATAGTCCCACCATGCAGGTAACAGATCTTACTGAGTGCTAGTCCGTCCGTCGTCCAGCTTGTCAGGATACAACCTACGCGTTTCTACCCCGGTCTGGGGTCTTTCTCAAAGTTCTGCAAACTGAATGTTACCTTCCCTCCTCATACTATATTTAAACCTCCATCCACCAATGAAACTGCTAGGCACCCAGCTGGATCCTATACATAATTACCAAAAAGTTCCATGATCCTCTGCCAGAGTGTCCATAGCAGCTGTGATCCTAATCCAGGGATAGCCAGTGGGCGGGTTTGTTGCCATGCCGACCCTCCTTCTCCCACAGGCTATTTGTATCTGTAATGTGTAGGGATTATGTGGGCGGATTCGTCACTACAGCAACCCACTTGTCCATGCACTTTCCCCTTTAGCGCAATGTTGCGCGACGTCACTTCCGGTCCCATTGTCATGGGGACCGGCGTCTCCATGCACTTAGTACTTGCGGTGCCACATCGCGAGTCGTTGTAAGGCTTTCAATAACGAAACCTATTCCAACCAATCGTTTAACGGACATCAGATCCTCCATTGATTTTTTAGAAAGAACAGCATAATCAAGATGAATTTATCTCTAAAGTTACGTCACTTCCGTTCCCGTTGTCATGGGGATCGGTAAACCTGATGCTCCAAATTCCTGGATCAGGTGCTGTAACATTCTTTTAGCCTCCGTTCGCCATCCATAAATGTTCTAACACCAGTCATATGTCAGTAATAGAGTATCACCCTAATCAAATGATAAAATCCAACCATGTCATGATAAATCAATAGTCCATGTATCCTAAAATATAAAAGAGAATAAAAACACAGTATCGATGTACATAAAAATCTGATAAAATAACAAGTGATACCGAGCAGGCACTACAGAAACCATTTGACCTCAAAATCGGAATTGATCCCTCCCGGCTTTAAAGTGCCAAACTCATAGATCAACTGCATTTCCTTCTTAGCTAGCTGACTTGAAACATCCTTGCATCTCCAGTTACCTTTTACATGTTTTATCCCACAGAACCGTCTAATAGCAGAAGTTCTACACTGGTGTACAGTCCTAAAATGTTCAGATAAAGCATGCGTATTAAGACCTTTCCTTACATTCCTTAGATGTTCACTAATACGGGTTTTTAATGTTCTGGAAGTGCGGCCCAAATACCATAGACCACATGTACACTCTATTGTGTATACAACATTTGATGAATTGCATGTGATAAACTCATTTATCTTCCACTCCCGTTTATTAATAATAACTTGTGTAATCTTGCTGGTCTCGGAGTGGATTCCTCTGCATCCTAGGCAGAGGCCGCAATGGAAAAAGCCTTTTGATTTTATTGTGCTCAGGGCTTTCTTAGGGGGAAAGGTACTCCTAACCAGGTTGGTTCTTAAACTAGGTGCTTTTCTGAAGATGCACTTGGGTTTTGTCGGAATTATTGCCCCTATGATGGGATCTTTCTTTAGCACCTTCCAATGCCTGGCCATAGTTTTCTCTATGTCCCTATATTGACTGTTGTAAGTAGTCAGAAAAGCCCATTCAAAATTAGAACCTTCCTTTTTCTTCCCAATATCCTTGGGTTGCAAGAGGATATTCCTATCTATTTTGGCTACTTTGTTCTTGGCATCTAAAACTTTCTCTTTGTTATACCCTGATGCTTCAAATCTGGATTGCATCTCATCTGCTTGTTTGAGAAAAATCTCCTCTTTAGTGCAATTTCTCTTGAGTCGCCTAAATTGCCCCTCGGGGATTGAACCCAGCCAATCTGGATGGTGGCAACTTTTCGCATTAATATAGGCTCCTGAGTCAGTGGGTTTTTTAAAAGTCATAGTGTTAAAATTACCACTTTCTACATAGACTGATACATCTAGGAAATTAACAGTTTCAAGACTCTTTTCAAAGGTAAAATGGATATTTAAATCATTACTGTTAAGATAGATTAAAAATTCTTCTAAAAGGGTCTCACCGCCTCTCCACACAAAAAAGACGTCATCTATATACCGTCTCCATAGCACCAGGTTCGCTCCAAAGGGACAGTGGTTCCAGATTTTTTCATCTTCCCACTGTCCCATGAAGATGTTGGCATAACTTGGAGCGAACCTGGTGCCCATAGCTGTGCCCACACATTGAGGGTAAAAGGTACCGTTAAAAGAGAAATAATTATTTTCTAAAATAAAATTTACTCCTTTCAGTATAAAATCTTGCTGGCCCTTACTTAGTTCACTATTATTAAGGGCAATCTGTAGTGACCTTAAGCCTGCCTTATGTTCGATTATCGTGTAAAGTGACCGGACGTCGGCTGTGACTAGCAACAGTCCCTCCTCCCACGGTAATTCCTTCATAATCTTCAAAAAATCTCCCGTATCCTTTAAGAGGGCCTTGTTCTTAGAAACTAATGGCTGTAGGAAGTAGTCAATATATTCCGACAAATTAGAGGTTATCGAGCCTATCCCTGAGACAATTGGACGCCCTGGTGGTTTCTTCGGGTCCTTGTGAACCTTTGGCAGGACGTAAATCACTGGGATCACAGGCTCTGTAATGCAGATAAACCTCAGTTCCCTTTTGATGATGCTCTTCTACCAGTTCATATAAAGCCTTTTGTATTTTTTCGGTTGGATCTGATCTTAATCGGCGATAGGTGATCCCATCCTCTATTTGTCTAATTATTTCACTCTCGTACTCCTCCCTTGTCATAATGACTACTCCCCCCCCCCTTTATCAGTCGGTTTGATTACCAAATCCTCGCTGGCCTTCAAACTTTTCAGTGCTTCACGTTCCTTAAAGGTGAGATTGGGTCTGGAAATTCTCGTTTCCATCTGTTGGATGTCATCCGACACTAGTTTTAAAAAAGTCTCTATAAAATTTTCTTTAACATGCATTGGATAAAATGTGCACTTCATATTTGATCCTGTCTGGAAGGTATACCATTTGGGTTCTGGCAGTTGAAAAATGTGTTTGTACTGTAATTCGGGTTGTTTGTAGTTCAAATGGATCTCTCACTTATTCAATAAACCTTAGCATAATTTGGGACTTGTTCAGGGTAGACAGTTGAACAAGTGAAGTGGGTACAAGAACTGGTGGAGCTGCTGGTGCTACTTGATCTTGATCAGTGCTTAGAGACTGACAAGTGCCTGATAATGATGACTGTATAGTGTCCAAACATGCAGACCTCTCCTAGATAATACTGTACCTTGTCAATACCTGGATTGTGCAACAGAATTGAAAAGCTGCTGGCTGGCAGTTTTTCAATCTGTTGCACAATCCAGGTACCGAAAAGGTACAGTAATATCTATAGAGGGATGCACATCAGTGTTGATATTAGAGATGTGTGGCTGGTACTGTTCATGTTCTGTGTTTTGGTTTTGGCTCTAATTCCACTTTCATGTTTTGGTTTTGGCTTGGTTTTGCCAAAACCACCCTTACGGGTTTTGGTTTTGGATCTGGATTATTTTTGAAAAAAACATAAAAACGGCTAAAATCACAGAATTTGGGGGTAATTTTGATCCTACGGTATTATTAACCTCAATAACATTAATTTCCACTCATTTCCAGTCTATTCTGAACACCTCACAATATTGTTTTTAGGCCAAAAGGTTGCACCGAGGTGGCTGGGTGACTAAGCTAAGCGACACAAGTGTGCGGCACAAACACCTGGCCCATCTAGGAGTGGCACTGCAGTGGCAGACATGATGGCACTTTTCAAAAACTAGGCCCCAAACAGCACCTCATGCAAAGATGTAGAAGAGGTGCAATAAAGTAGCTGTATGACTAAGCCAAGCTACACAAACAATTGGCCCATCTAGGAGTGGCACTGCAGTGGCAGACAGGAGGGCAGATATTAAAAAAATGCCCCAAACAGTACATGATGCAAAGAAGAAAAAAAGGTGCACCGAGGTTGCTGTATGACTAAACTAAGCGACACAACCACCTGGCCCATCTAGTAGTGTCATGCAGTGGCTGAATGTCGAGAGTGGGCCACAATTGTTCGGTCCTCTGACAGCATCTCCAGCACGCCCCTGTCATTTTAAAAAAAATCTGCAATTAGTGGACTTATACGCAATACCCCAGGACTAATACAGCAGTACCCCTGGACTCATACGACAGTGTCAGACCAGGATGACACTTTTCAAAACTAGGCCCCAAACAGCATCTCATGCAAAGATGTCAAAGAGGTGCAATAAGGTAGCAACACAAACAATTCCCACTGAAATTCTACGTCAAATCACTGGAATTTTATGTCCAAATCACTGGAATTATACGTCCAAATCACTGGAATTAAATGGCAAAATCATTGGAATTATACTGCAAAATCACTGGATTTATACGTCCAAATCACTTTAATTATACGTCCAAATCACTGGAATTAAATGGAAGTACCACTGGACATATACGGAAGTGTCAGACAGGATGGCACTTTAAAAAAAATAGCCCTCCAAATAGCACATGATGATAAGAAGAAAAAGAGGTGCAAGATGGAATTGTCCTTGGGCCCTCCCACCCACCCTTATGTTGTATAAACAGGACATGCACACTTTAACAAACCAATCAATTATGCTACAGAGTCTGCCATACGACTGTGGCTGAAATGACTGGTTTGTTTGGGCCCCCACCAAAAAAAAAAGCAATCAGTCTTTCCTTGCACAAACTGGCTCTACAGAGGCAAGATGTCGACCTCATCCTCCAATTCCTCACCGCTTTCACTGTGTACATCCTCCTCCTCACAGAGTTTTACTTCGTCCCCACTGGAATCCACAATCACAGGTCCCTGTGTACTTTCTGTAGGCAATTGCTGGTAAAGGTCTTCCCGGAGGAATTTATAATTCATTTTGATGAACATCATCTTCTCCACATTTTGTGGTAGTATCCTCCTACGCCGATCGCTGACAAGGTTACCGGCTGCACTAAACACTCTTTCGGAGTACACAGTGGAGGGGGGGGGCAACTTAGGTAAAATAAAGCCAGTTTGTGCAAGGGCCTCAAAATTGCCTCTTTTTCCTAGCAGTATACATACTGACATGCCTACTTGGATGCTGTCACTCATATAAATCTCCACCATTCTTTCAATGGTGACAGAATCATATGAAGCAACAGTAGACATGTCCGTAATCGTTGGCAGGTCCTTCAGTTCGGACCAGATGTCAGCTTTCGCTCCTGACTGCCCTGCATCCCCGCCAGCGGATGGGCTAGGAAATCTTATCCTTTTCCTTGCAGTGGTGGGAGAAATTGAAGGAGGAGCTGCTGAGTTGACAATTTACTCACCAGCAGGTCTTTGAACATCTGCCAGAAAGAGAGATACAACGTAGGTTTTAAACCTAGGATCGATGCACAGAGGCCAAAATGTAATACTCTGATTTCAACAGACTGACCACCCTTGAATCCGGCAAAGCAAATGAAGGGCTCCATCCACAAGTCCCACATATTTTGTGCAATTGCTCTGTCTTAGCTCCTCCTTCAATTTCTCCAGCTGCTTCTGCAAAAGCCTGATGAGGGGAATAACCTGACTCAAGCTGGCAGTGTCTGAACTGACTTCACGTGTGGAAAGTTCGTAGGGTTGGAGAACCGTGCACAAGATGGAAATCATTCTCCACTGCGCTTGAGTCAGGTGAATTACCCCTCCTTTTCCTATATTGTAGGTGGATGTATAGGCATGAATGGCCTTTTGCTGCTCCTCCATCCTCTGAAGCATATAGAGTGTTGAATTCCACTTCGTTACCACCTCTTACTTCAGGTGATGGCAGGGCAGGTTCAGGCGTGTTTGATGATGCTCCAGTCTTCGGCATGCGGTGGCTGAATGCCGAAAGTGGACTGCAATTTTTCTGGTCAACCGGCAGCATCTCCTGCACGCCCCTGTCATTTTTAAAAAAATTCTGCACCATCAAATAAATTTTATGTGCAAAACATGGGACATGCTTGAATTTGCCCAGATATTGCACAATATTGGTGGCGTTGTCCGATATCACAAATCCACAGGAGAGTCTAATTGGGGTAAGCCATTCTGCGATGATGTCCCTCAGTTTCTGTAAGAGGTTGTCAGCTGTGTGCCTCTTACGTAAAGCTGTGATACATAGCGTAGCCTGCCTGGGAACGAGTTGGCATTTGTGAGATGCTGCTACTGTTGCCGCTGCTGTTGTTGCTGTGGGAGGCCATACATCTACCCAGTGGGCTGTCACAGTCATATAGTCCTTAGTCTGCCCTGTTCACTTGTCCACATGTCCGTGGTTAAGTGGACACTGGATAAAACGCATTTTGTAGGACACTGCTGACTCTTTTTCTGAAGTCTTTGTACATTCTTGGTATCGCCTGCCTAGTGAAGTGGAACCTAGATGGGATTTGGTACTGGGGACACACTACCTCCATCAATTGTCTTAATCCCATTGCACTAATGGTGGATACCGGATGCACATCTAACACCAATATAAGTGTCAAGGCCTCAATTATCCACTTTGCAACAGGATGACTGCTGTCATATTTCATCTTCCTCACAAAGGACTGTTGCACAGTTGAAGTAGTACAAGTGGTCTTCCGACTTCCCCTCTGGGATGATAATCAACTCTCATCAGTAACAACAACAGCGGTGGCAGCAACAGCAGCAGTAGGCGTACCACTCAAGGATCCTCCCGAGGATTCCCGGTTAGGCGAGGACTCCTCAATCTTGACAGTGACGTTGCCTGCAGGACTTAGAATGTAAGCTCTCACGAGTAGGGCCCTCTTCCCTCATGTGCTTATACTTTTCTTACTTTAATAATCCTCAACCGCCCAGATCCCACAGTTTTTTGACCACCTGGAACTTATCTCTATGTTTACTGGTGTAGTTATGCTTAGCTGCCCTGTACTTGTCCTATATTGTATTCAACTGTAAGTCACTGTTTTCCTATTTTTTATGTGCATTTGTACTCTGTAATCGGGCGCTGCGGAACCCTTGTGGCGCCATATAAATAAAGGATAATAATAATAAATAATAATACTGACTTTCATGGCTGGGGAGTAAGTTGACATTGAGGGAGTTGGTGTGGCTCGCTGGAGCTTGGGTACAAGAGGAAGAAGGGATTTAGGTGTCAGTGGACTGCTTACGCTCTTACCAAAAGTTTCACAACTTGACACTAACTTAAGATGAATGCACTGCAGTTGACGGATGTTCTTAGGTGGTTAACATCCTTTCTCTGACGTCCTAAGTGGTTGCTGGGACTCCGTAAGGACCATGGGGATTAGCGGCTCCGCAGGAGACTGGGCACAACTAAAGAAAGCTTTAGGACTACCTGGTGTGCACTGGCTCCTCCCACTAAGACCCTCCTCCAGACGTCAGTTAGATTCTTGTGCCCGGCTGAGCTGGATGCACACTAGGGGCTCTCCTGAGCTCCTAGAAAGAAAGTATATTTAGGTTTTTTATTTTACAGTGAGATCTGCTGGCAACAGACTCACTGCAGCGAGGGACTAAGGGGAGAAGAAGCGAACCTACCTAACAGGTGGTAGTTTGGGCTTCTTAGGCTACTGGACACCATTAGCTCCAGAGGGATCGACCGCAGGACCCGACCTTGGTGTTCGTTCCCGGAGCCGCGCCGCCGTCCCCCTTACAGAGCCAGAAGCATGAAGAGTCCGGAAAATCGGCGGCAGAAGACTCCGGTCTTCACCAAGGTAGCGCACAGCACTGCAGCTGTGCGCCATTGCTCCTCATGTACACCTCACACTCCGGTCACTGATGGGTGCAGGGCGCTGGGGGGGGGGCGCCCTGAGGGCAATATAAGACACCTTGGCTGGCAAATCATCACAATATATAGTCCCAGGGCTATATATGTGATAAATTACCCCTGCCAGAATCCATAAAAAAGCGGGAGAAAAGTCTGCCGAAAAAGGGGCGGGGCTTCTCCCTGAGCACACTGGCGCCATTTTTTCTTCACAGTGCAGCTGGAAGACAGCTCCCCAGGCTCTCCCTTGTAGTTTTCAGGCTCAAAGGGTTAAAAAGAGAGGGGGGGGCACTAAATTTAGGCGCAATATATGTATACAAGCAGCTATTGGGGGAAAAATCACTCAGTTATAGTGTTAATCCCTGCATTATATAGCGCTCTGGTGTGTGCTGGCATACTCTCTCTCTGTCTCCCCAAAGGACTTTGTGGGGTCCTGTCCTCAGTCAGAGCATTCCCTGTGTGTGTGCGGTGTGTCGGTACGGCTGTGTCGACATGGAGGATGAGGAAGGTTACGTGGAGGCGGAGCAGAGGCCGATAAATGGGATGTCGCCCCCTGTGGGGCCGACACCAGAGTGGATGGATAGGTGGAAGGTATTAACCGACAATGTCAACTCCTTACATAAAAGGCTGGATGACGTAACAGCTGTGGGACAGACGGCTTCTCAGCCCGCGCCTGCCCAGGCGTCTCAAAGGCCATCTGGGGCTCAGAAAAACGCCCGTTACCTCAGATGGCAGACACAGATGTCGACACAGAGTCTGACTCCAGTGTCGACGAGGTTGAGACATATACACAATCCACTAGGAACATCCGTTACATGATCTCGGCAATGAAAAATGTGTTACGCATTTCTGACATGAACCCAAGTACCACATAAAAGGGGTTTTATTTTTGGGGAGAAAAAGCAGCCAGTGTTTTGTTCCCCCATCAGATGAGTGAATGAAGTGTGTGAAGAAGCGTGGGTTCCCCCGATAAGAAACTGGTAATTTCTAAAAAGTTACTGATGGCGTACCCTTTCCCGCCAGAGGATAGGTCACGTTGGGAGATATCCCTTAGGGTGGATAAGGCGCTCACACGTTTGTCAAAAAAGGTGGCACTGCCATCTTAGGATACGGCCACCTTGAAGGAGCCTGCTGATAAAAAGCAGGAGGCTATCCTGAAGTCTGTATATACACACTCAGGTTATATACTGAGACCTGCAATTGCCTCAGCATAAATAATGCTGCTGCAGCGTGGTCTGATACCCTGTCAGATAATATTAATACTCTAAGACAGGGATAATATTTTGCTAACATAGAGCATATTAAAGACGTCGTCTTATATATATAAAGGATGCACAGAGGGATATTTGCCGGCTGGCATCCAGAATTAATGCAAGGTCCATTCTGCCAGGAGGGTATTAGAAACCCGGCAGTGGACAGGTGATGCTGCCTGTAAAAGGCATATGGAGATTCTGCCTTATAAGGTGAGGAATTGTTTGGGGATGGTCGCTGGGACCTCGTATCCACAACAACAGCTGGGAAAAAAAAAAATCCCCAGGTTCTGCAAATAGTATCACAGGGATACAGGCTGGAGTTCGAGGCGACTCCCCCTCGCCGTTACCTCACATCAACCTTGCCTGCTGCACTCGGAGAAAGGTAGTACTGGCGGTAATTCACAAGCTGTACTTCCAGCAGGTGAAATCAAGGTACCCCTCCTTCAACAAGGCCGGGGTTACTATTCCAAAATGTTGTGGTACCGAAACCAGACGGTTCGGTGAGACCCATTCTAAAATTGAAAGCCTTGAACACTTTTATACGAAGGTTCAAGTTCAAAATGGAATCGCTCAGGGCGATTATTGCAAGCCAGGAGAATTTCATGGTATCACTGGACATCAAGGATGCTTACCTGCATGTCCCTCTTCACCCTCTTCACCAGGAGTACCCCAAAATTGAGGTACAGGATTGTCTTTACCAATTCCAGACGTTGCCGTTGGTCTGTCCCCGGCACCGAGGTATTTACCAAGGTAATGGCCGAAATAATTATCCCGTACTTGGACGATCTCCTTATAAAGGCGAGGTCCAGGGAGCAGTTGTTCATCGGAGTAGCACTATCTCGGGAAGTGCTACAACAGCACGGCTGGATTCTGAATATTCCAAAGTCGCAGCTGGCTCCTACGACGCGTCTACTGTTCCTGGGTATGGTTCTGGACACAGAACAGGATAAAAAGGGTTTCTCCCGGAGGAGAAGTCCAAGGAGTTGTCGTCTCTAGACAGAGACCTCCTAATACGTATACAGGTGTCGGTGCATCAATGCACGCGAGCCCTGGGAAAGATGGTAGCTTCTTACGAAGAAATTCCATTCGCCAGGTCCCATGCAAGGATTTTCCAGTGGGATCTGTTGGACAAGTGGTCCGGGTCGCATCTTCAGATGCATCGGCGGATAACCCTGTCTCCAAATGCCAGGGTGTTGCTGTTGTGGTGGCTGCAGAGTGCTCATCTTCTAGGGGGATGCAGATTCGGCATACAGGACTGGGTCCTGGTGACAACGGATGCCAGCCTTCGAGGCTGGGGGGCAGTCACACAGGGAAGAAACTTCCAAGGCTATGGAAAAGTCAGGAGACTTCCCTACACATAAATATTCTGGAACTAAGGGCCATTTACAATGCCCTAAGTCAGGCTAGACCCCTGCTTCAACACCGGCCGGTGCTGATCCAGTCAGACAACATCACGGCGGTCGCTCATGTAAACCGACAGGGCGGCACAAGAAGCAGGATGGCGATGGCAGAAGCCACAAGGATTCTCCGATGGGCGGAAAATCATGTGTTAGCACTGTCAGCAGTGTTCATTCCCGGAGTGGACAACTGAGAAGCAGACTTTCTCAGAAGACACGACCTCCACCCGGGAGAGTGGGGACTTCATCCAGAAGTCTTCCAAATGATTGTATACCGTTGGGAAAGGCCACAGGTGGACATGATGGCGTCCCGCCTCAACGAAAAGTTACAAAGATATTGCGCCAGGTCAAGGACCCTCAGGCGATAGCTGTGGACGCTCTGGTAACACCGTGGGTGTACCAGTCGGTGTATGTGTTCCCTTCTCTGGCTCTCTTACCCAGGGTAATGAGAATAATAAGAAGGAGAGGAGTAAGAACTATACTCATTGTTCCGGGTTGGCCAAGAAGAGCTTGGTAACCAGAACTCCAAGAAATTATCTCAGAGGACCCATGGCCTCTGCCGCTCAGACAGGACCTGCTGCAGCAGGGGGCCTGTCTGTTCCAAAACGTACCGTGGCTGGGTTTGACGGCATGGCGGTTGAACGCCGGATCCTGAAGGAAAAGGGAATTCCGGAGGAAGTTATCCCTACGCTATTTAAAGCTAGGAAAGAAGTGAATGCAAACCATTATCACCGCATATGGCGGAAATATGTTGCATACTGTGAGGCCAGGAAGGCCCCAAAGGAGAAATTTCAGCTAGGTCGATTTCTGCACTTCCTACAGTCAGAAGGTGACTATGGGCCTAAAATTGGGTTCCATTAAGGTCCAGATTTCGGCTCTATCGATTTTCTTCCAAAATTGAACTGGCTTCACTGCCTGAAGTTCAGACTTTTGTTAAGGGAGTGCTGCATAGTCAGCCCCGTTTGTGCCTCCAGTGGCACCGTGGGATCTCAACGTGGTGCTGGATTTCCTGAAGTCGCATTGGGTTGATCCACTAAAATCCGTGGAGCTATAATACCTCACGTGGAAAGTAGTCATTCTGTGGGCCTTGGCGTCGGCCAGGCGTGTATCAGAATTGGCGGCTTTGTCATACAAAAGCCCTTATCTGTATTTTATATGGATAAGGCGGAATTGAGGACTCGTTCCCAATTCCTTCCTAAGGTGGTATCAGTTTTTCATGTGAACCAGCCTATTGTGGTGCCTGCGGCTACTTGGGACTTGGGGGATTCCAAGTTACTGGACGTAGTCAGGGCCCTGAAAAGTATATGTTTCCAGGACAGCTGGAGTCAGGAAAACTGACTCGCTATTTCTCCTGTATGCACCCAACAAGTTGGGTGCTCCTGCTTCTAAGCATCTGATTGCTCGCTGGATCTGTAGCACGATTCAACTTGCACATTCTGCGGCTGGACTGCCGCACCCTAAGTCTGTAAAGGCCCATTCCACGAGGAAAGTGGGCTCTTCTTGGGCGGCTGCCCGAGGGGTCTCGGCTTTACAACTTTGCCGAGCTGTTACTTGGTCGGGTTAAAACATTTTTGTAAGAGTCTACAAGTTTGATACCCTGGCTGAGGAGGACCTAGAGTTTGCTCATTCGGTGCTGCAGAGTCATCCGCACTCTCCCGCCCGTTTGGGAGCTTTGGTATAATCCCCATGGTCCTTACTGAGTCCCAGCATCCACTTAGGACGTCAGAGAAAATAAGATTTTACTCACCGGTAAATCTATTTCTCGTAGTCCGTAGTGGATGCTGGGCGCCCATCCCAAGTGCGGATTGTCTGCAATACTTGTTTATAGTTATTGCCTAACTAAAGGGTTATTGTTGAGCCATCTGTTGAGAGGCTCAGTTATAGTTCATACTGTTAACTGGGTATAGTATCACGAGTTATACGGTGTGATTGGTGTGGCTGGTATGAGTCTTACCCGGGATTCAAAATCCATCCTTATTGTGTCAGCTCTTCTGGGCACAGTATCCTAACTGAGGTCTGGAGGAGGGTCTTAGTGGGAGGAGCCAGTGCACACCAGGTAGTCCTAAAGCTTTCTTTAGTTGTGCCCAGTCTCCTGCGGAGCCGCTAATCCCCATGGTCCTTACGGAGTCCCAGCATCCACTACGGACTACGAGAAATAGATTTACCGGTGAGTAAAATCTTATTTACCCCTACTTATTACAGATTGACAGAGGCAACTGATGGCTTGACACCTGTTGTCCGGATAATTCCACACCGAAGAGGTGGCTTTTTTGGTAGTTTGCCCAGGCATCACAATGGGCTTCTTCATCCCACAACAGGTGTCTCCCCCGGTGCCTGACTTAAACAAACCACATCACCATCAGAATCCTCCTCGACAACTTCCTCCTCAGCACCAGCTACACCCATATCCTCATCCTGTTGTACTTCAACAGTGACATCTTCAATTTCAATATCAAGAACTGGACTGTGGGTGCTTCTTCCAGCACTTGCAGAGGGCTTGTAAATGGTGGAAGGAGCCACCTCTTCCCATCCAGTGTTGGGAAGATCAGGCATCGTAACCGCCGACACACTTGGACTCTCCTTGGGGATTTGCGATACCTTCTCAGAACGCACAGTTCTATTCTGTACTTTTTTCCAGTTTAACTCTTTTAGTTTTTCTAGCGTGAGGATGAGGGATTCCATCCTCATGTGAAGCTGAACCACTAGTCATGAGCATAGGCCAGGCCCTCAGCTGTTCCTTGCCACTCCGTGTCGTAAATGGCATATTGGCAAGTTTACATTTCTCCTCAGACGATTAAAAATTTCTTATTTTGGGTCTTTTTACTGAACTTTTGCTTTTTGGATTTTAAAAGCACCTCTACTATCACATTGGGCATCGGCCTTGGCAGACGACGATGACAATTCATTGTCTAGGTCATGGCTAGTGGCAGCAGTTTCAGCACTAGGAGGAAGTGGTTCTTGATCTTTCCCTATTTTACCCTCCAAATTTTTGTTCTCCATTTTTTTTTCTGGAGTTATATAACACAATATGCGGCACAGGAATGACTGCTGATGCACAGGACACTACCACTGGACTGATGCAGGACAACACAGCAACACTGTAAAAACTTGTTGTTGTTGTTGTTGTTGTTGTTGTTATTATTATTATACGGCAGCAGTGGACATATAGCAGCAGAGTATACCACTCTGACTGCCTGGTCACTGGAATGACTGATGGCTGATGCAAAGGACACTACCACTGGTCTGATGCAGGACAACACAGCAACACTGTAAAGGACTTGATGTTATTATTATTATTATTATTATTATTATTATTATTATTATTATATGGCAGCAGAGTATACCACTGTGACTGCCTGGTCACTGGAATGACTGATGGCTGATGCACAGGACACTACCACTGGACTGATGCAGCACAACACACCACCACTGAACTGATGCAGCACAACACAGCAGCAATGGACATATGGCAACAAGAGGACACAACCACTGTGACTGGACAAATACAGCACAAGACACAGACACTGAGAGAACGGAAACACGTCCTCTCTCTAAACTCTCCAATGCCAGAGTGAAAATGGCGGGGACATGCGGCTCCTTATATGGAATCTAAACCCTGCGAGAATCTGACAGCGGGATGATGACGTTTTGCCTCGTTCTGGTTTCCGAGTCAGGCGGGAAAACCAGAGCCTGACTCGGATCCGGGTTCAAATGGTGAAGTCCAGTACGGTTCGGTTCTCTGAGAACCGAACCCGCTCATCTCTAGTTGATATCAGTACACTGAATCAAGTGAGCTTTTTCTGAATTTGAGAACACTCAGAGGCGTAGCGTGGAGACATGACACCCGGAGCAAGGCCATGTCACGGTGCCCCCACCCACCATCACACATACATACATAGATTCACACACATTTAGGCACAGACATACATAAACACACACCTATACACAGATATATACACATATACAGATATATACACACATAAATACACAAATATACACACTGATATACATAAACACACACATATACACAGATATATATACACACACATACATAAACACACACATACACAGATATATACACACACTCCTATACACACACACACACACACACACACACACACACACACACACATATACACAGATATACACAGACATACATAAACACACACATATACAAAGATATACAGACACAAACACAAATATACACACATATACTGTATACAAAGATATATAAACATAAACACAAACACACATACATGTATACACATAAACACACATATGCACACAGACATACTATATACACACATTTACAAACAAATGCATTTACACACACAAACACAGCCATATACACATAAACACACATATACATACAGTATACACAAATTAATTATCTCCAAATGGGCAGCAGCTCCTCGTTCTAGCCTGGAGGGGCAGCGTTTCAATGTGATTGACAGGCTGGGCCTCCATGGGTAGAAGGAAAGGACTGAGGAAAGAGCTGGGGTGGCCACCACACTGCCTGCATGTTCCGTATCACTGAATGCAGATACCCGACAGCCAGGAAGCTTCTTCTGACAACCCGACAAACCTCCCATCTTCCCTAACAACACACCACACTGCACTGGACTCCCTACACTGTGCAATCAGTGACATGGAACATGCAGGCAGTGTGGTGGCCACCCCTTCCTTCTCTTCTAGTCATCTCCTCCTAACCCTGCCCGAGATCCCGGTTGTCAGCTCTGCTACAGGGAGCCGGCGCCTTCTGTCCCCAGCGGCGCCTGGAGCTTGAGCTCCACTTGCTCCACCCTCCCTACGCCCCTGAGAACACGAGAAGAAGTTTGTAATCACTATATAGCACATTGATATCTGCAAGTCAGGATCAAGCTAACAATTAGAAAACACACAGCGACACGAGTCATTTTCTTTATCAGCGATAATATTCATCCGGAGAGAATACATAACAAACTATTGGAGGTCATAGTACCCTGAGGAGTAATATTTCAACAGTACATTGCTAACACATGAAAGTGCAGTGTGTAGTTTTAATATTACATTTAATTTGTTTGTCTTGATATGTGTTTATGGTGTTTTCAAATTTCACAGTTACAGGCATTTTAAATGATCAGAATAAATTTTATATTTTAAGAGTGTATACGTAATATAACTATTAGTGCGCCACTATAAGACCAATTATTTTCTCTCTTTTTTGTACATATTTTAGTATATTGGCAACAATAGAAGCTGTGACAGCACCCCCAGAGTTTGGTTTGATTTAAGTAATTGTTATATGGGGTCTTTTTCATGAAATAAGATATAAACACTGGTTCAGTAACTTTCCCATCCCTTTTCCCTAACGCAATTGTGCTTAGTACCAGACTGAACTTGGTGCCAGGCTAGGACTGGCTGTGCTTAGTATCGGACTAGACTTGTTGCCAGGTTGGGCTGGTTGTGCTTAGTATCAGACTGGACTTGGTGCCAGGCTAGGAATGGCTGTGATTGGTTCCAGACTGGACATTGTGCTAGGCTGGGACTGGCTGTGCTTAGTGCTAGACTGTACTTGTTGACAGGCTGCGACCAGCTCGATCTGTACAAGACTGGACTTGATGCTGTTCTAGGACTGGCTGTGTTTGGTACCAGACTGGGACTGGCTGAGCTTGATGCCAGATATAACTAGATACAAGGCTAGAACTGAGAGAGCTGGTTCAGTGATAGAACACTGAGGAGCACAGTTTATTGTCACCTTCTGACAGCATGCAGCAACGTTGTACTGGCAACCAGCTAGCCCTTCAGAGAGATCTTTTATAGGTTGCTGGTTGGCCAATGTGTCAGATGACCTGGGAAATTAGTATCATCGATGGTGCAGTGGTAAACTGATTCCTTTAAAGATGGTGGTTCCCCAGGAACCGCAGCCAGCAGGAGCTGTATCATAGAATATATTGGAGAAACCTGCATTATCACAATGTAGGTGCTGATGTGAAGCAAGACTGGAGTGACAGGCAGCAGCTGGAGAAGGGCAACCCTGGGCGATCTCTGCACAATTGCACCAGAACCCGGAGTGGTAAGTATTGGTGCCTAGGACTTCCTTGACAGTGTGCGTGGTTAGCTCCCTCAGGCTTACTGGGCACTATAGGTTGTCTTGCAGGTTGACTTTTATTATTCTGAAAGTGTTGTGCTATTATCCCGTGGTTCTTTGCTTATTTTATGCTCTGTCATGTCTGACAAGAGAGCAAAGGCTGGAAGGCATGCCACATATTTAACATCTCTTCTGGAAAGGCAGGAAGAGTCATGGATTTAAGGATCCTTTCTCAGCCTCTCAACAGACTTGGCCAAACATGCTGCCACTCACCTCCCATCTGGAGTGGGTGACATTGAGGTTGGATGAAGTGTTTTGCACAGAACTGTGTAATCCTGCCCTGTCTCTGCCATACCATGCTGGAAATTGCAGCTTTGAATTGTGGGGGGGTTGGCCTAAATGATGCAAACTCCGTCCCTGCTGTAAATCCAAGAGATTGCGGCTTTAAACAACTCCACCTCCTATTAGAACCCTGATCAGCCAGCCTGAAGCTAAAAGATGATTGCCACCCACTCAAGTCATCTGCACTGCAGTGCGGGACATACAGGTGACAGCCATATAGCTGTTAGGTTCCTGATGCTCAGGACAGGGGAGATCTTATGCAGTGAGTCCTGAGCACCAGGACGGAATGCTGGGAAAGGAATGGGAATAGCCCCTGGCGCCCTATCTCCGTTGTCTCGCCCGTGCTGTCAGTACACTCCTGCGAGACTATGGTTGCTTGAGCCCATGGCAGCCGCGTTTGAAGGGCGGATTACGTCTGCCCAACTTCGATGCCCCCTCAGGTCTTAATGAGAGACAAAGAGTGTACCGAGACAGAGTGATAACAAGGGGTCCTCTAACTGAAACAACCAAAGCCAGGGGCTACTAACTAGCCTAAAACTAAATGTATGTGCGGCTTGCCGCCAAAGGAGAAGAACAACAAAGGAAATGCTGACCACACGCCGACACAATACTTTTGTGTACCGGCGGTCAGGGCCGGCGCCACCACTAGGCAGCTTTAGGCAGCTGCCTACGGGCGCCTGCCACTGGAGGGCGGCATGCTCCAGAGTCCCGCTAAAATAAAATTTTTGTCAAAATAACTACATCTGGAGGACGCAGCTACAGATGATTTGTCCCAGGCTGCTCTGTTTAATTAGGAGTGGAGGAGGCGATAGCGGCGGCGGCAGCAGAGCTGAGCGTGCTGCTGCTGCTGTGTGCAGAAGTGACGGCCTTGAGGGATGCCGGAGCACAGCTTCTCTGTACAGAGACACTGAGGAGCGGGGGAGGCAGCAGCGGATCAGAGAGTTGAAGTGACGGACTATGGGGATGCCGGGGCGCAGTTTCACTGGACACAGATGCCGTAGAGCTGAGGTAAGCTGAAACTGTGGTGAATCAGCAGCCCGAATCCCGGAGGTCAGGTCACTGGCACCTTGCTGGTTTCTCCCTGCTCTGGCATGTTAACACAGCTGGTTAGAGCAGAGAAACAAGTGGTCATGCTGCAGAATATGTAAGTGTATATGTGCATGCTGTATGTGTGTGTGTGTATATATATATATATATATATATATATATATATCATGGAAATAGTTGGCACTCAGTAGCAACGTGGATACAGACCGGGGTGCCCTCCTCAGATGCATGCACGGTGTGAATGTTCGTGGTGACTGAGGCCACGGACCATAGACCCCCTCACCACAGAAACAGGCGGCACTCCACGGATTTAATGGTGCAAAAAACTTTTATGTTTGCACCATGTGTCCTTGACAAAAACACCCAGCGCGGTGTTGAAACGTTGGACTTGACATGTACTTTGCTTCATAAAAGTTTTTTGCACCATTAAATCCGTGGAGTGCCGCCTGTTTCTGTGGTGAGGGGGTCTATGGTCCGTGGCCTCAGTCACCACGAACATTCACACCGTATATATATATATATATATATATGTACGTGTGTGTGTGTGTATGTGTGTATATGTGCATGCTGTATGTGTGTGTGTATATATATATATATATATATGTACGTACGTACGTACGTACGTACGTACGTACGTACGTGTGTGTGTGTGTGATATGTATGTGTGTATATGTGCATGTTGTATGTGTGTGTGTGATATGTATGTGTATATGTGCATGTTATATGTGGAAGCTGTGTATTACCCCATCGCACACATTGCTCTTATAGGCCCTACACACATGCCGATTTTTTTGAAAGATATGAACGATCTCGTTCATAAATGAACGAGAACTCATTCATATCTTTCAGTGTGGAGGCTCCAGCGATGAACAATGCGCGGCCCCGCGCTCGTTCATCGCTGGTCTCCCGTCGGCTGTGCATGCAGGCCAATATGGACGATCTCGTCCATATTTGCCTGCACTTCAATGGAGCCGCGTGACAGGGGGAGTGAAGAAACTTCACTCCCCCCCCCCCCCCCCCGTCACTGCCCCCCGCCGCCGGGTCGCTCGTCGGCCGTATCCGCCGTCGGGCAGCTTGGCGGCGGATCGGCTAGTGTGTAGGGCCCCTTAGTTTCTGAGGCCCTATGAGGAGCCATATTAACAATTGCAAGCTTTGCAGCCCCTTGTACTGTTAATGAATAGTTATAGTACCTATCTATGATGTAAAACAACAGACAGTAGGGATCAGTATGATAACCTGGCGTATGGTATCACCGCGTTTGAAATACCGATGCCGGGATTCTAGAGTTAAAAATACAGACAGGGGTGAGTAAAGGGTGTTCTACCCTCTCCCCACCCCCTAACTCTCCCTACCCGCTGCCTAAACCTAACCCTCCCACACTGTAGCCTAACCATAATCCTCCGAGAGGGGTGCCTAACCCTAACCCTCCTACCTGCAGCGTAACCCTAACCCCCGGGATGCAGCCTAAACCTACCCCCACAAACCCCCCCCCATGTGGCTAACCTCTGTAGCGCCACGGTGTCCCCTCATTCGGGATCCCATTGGTCGGGATTCCGGCGCCAGGATGCTGTTCCCTTTCTGCATTCCGGTGTCGCCTTTCAGACTAGTGTCGGGATCCTGGCATCGGTATTCTAACTGCCAGGTTCCCGGCAGCCGGGATCCTTACTGCTGCCCGTACAGTATTATACCTTATATGGTTTTGGGACAGGGGTGATATCATAAGGTTTTTTTTCTGCTATTTGCTGCTTCAGGAAGATCAGGATCAGACTGTCTATACAGCTTCTAGAACATGATCACACCTCACACTTCACGGCCCAGATGTAATGGTGGAGGTGGAGGATGCCGGCCGATCTCGGACGTTTTTTAAAGGGGCAGCCACTTACAAGGCATAGTTTTGCCTTGTAAGTGATTGCCCCTCTAAAAAAACATTCAAGCACTTCCAGCGACCTCAGGTGTCATTGCATCTAGCCCCAAGTCTTTATTAGAAGTTATTTTCACTAAAATAAGTAGAGGTGTGTGTGTGTGTGGGGGGGTTTGGCGGGGGGATGGGGGGGGGGGAGGGCGGGCAGTAGACTGAGCTTTTGCCTAGGGTGTCGAGAAACCTTGCACCGGCCCTGCCGGCGGTGACAGCATAAGCAGAACCCTCTGCAAAACACCAGTGACAGAAATAACCAAGGAATACAGCGGCCTATGCCGACGGATGCGGCAGAGCCGCTACTCACGGAACCGGTACGAATACTGGCAAATGGACAGGAACCCCCAATGCTGCCGACACAGACTCTCAGAACTGGAGGACAGACTGAATCCCAAACGACAGACCGGTGGACACCAAGAAGCTAGAAACTCGACCAGGCACAAGCAAAGCCACAGGACTTCAGGACAGGAACGCTTCACGGCAGGACACGGGATCAGACACAGGAATCGACACGGGAACTGACACAGGAGTCGATACAGGGAGCAGCTAGTTAGACACTGCTAGACAGGAGCTCAGGAATTGGCAGGAACAAGCTTAGAACTCAAACACTCTGGAAGACTGGAAACCTAGAAATATCACCAGCGTCTGTGAACTGCACTCAGCCAGCATATAACAGAGAGGCCTAATTAATTATGCCATGCAGCTGCCCTGTTGCATGACTCCAAACTGACAAGATGCAATTAGCAGCCAGGTGAGGCTGAACACATGGGAACAAGCTGCAATTACACAGACTCACCAGCGGCAGCAACCAAGAGTATTCTTAAACAGAGCAACGGGAAATCCTGGCCTGCAAGACAACTTATAAACATAAAATAGGAATGAACCACTATCTGTGGTTCATAACAGTATCCCCTCCTTAAGGGTGAGCTCCGAGCACCCCATGACACCCACGGGGAACATAAACAGAAGTATAACGTAAAATACATATTCCCTCAGCGAACTGCACCCACCACACTGACTAAAGCCCCTTTACACCCCACCTTCCCCATACCTGTGTGTATCTTTGCAAACTGTGTTGCTGTTCTTTAATAGAATACAATAAGCATTTTCCTAAATGACAGGGGGAGCACCGAGGGCTTGGTGCCCCCAACCTACCTATTGCTATAGGAATTTAAGCACTTACAATTTCTTATTAGAATATGTTCTGGAATGACAATAAATAAAACTCAAGGCCAGTCCTCATCGGTGAGGTCTTCTCACCTGGTCAGTTATACGTGGGTCTATTCCCTATTGGTAATGCCACCAATCATATCATACTGCAGTCATAACTGATTACAGTAATAAGACACATAGGGCGGGATTCAAATATTTTATTGCTCCCGATCTCCCATCTAAAGTGATGGGAGATTGCTGGGCGATATTCTATGGCCCCCTGTTATCGCGCTGATCGCGCCTATAAGAGATGGGTTTAGCCGCGTAAAGCAGATAAACCCGACTAAAGTCATGGGGGCGATCGCGAAAAGTCCCATTTGGGCATCCAAACTAGTCACTTTTCGTGCATTTCAGCTCACCACGGCTGGGGGTGTCGAGCTGAAATGCTGTTATCGCACCCATCGGCAGCAACATTTGAATACGGCCAGCGGGCATGATGGGGGCGGGAGGAGGGGACGGAACATTTGATTCCCACCCAAGATGTGGTATACAGCAATGTATTTACAGACTGAAGGATTTGGTAAACAAAAAGAAAATAAAAAAATATTTTTTACTATAGAAGACAAATGAGTAACTAAAAAACATGGGAAAGAAAAAAATGCCACCACTGGCACTGGACGCTGACACAGAAAGTAGAAGACACAGGAGACATCTGAGGCACCAAAGCAGAAATGCTCCAAGAGGGAGTGGAAATGAGCAGAGAAGAGGAAGAGCTGCTTCCCACAGGAGGGGAAGCCACAGTAGACACATCAGAGAGACCACAGATAATTCAGCTGCACAACCAGGGTTGCCATTGATGCCCTGACATCTATAAACCCATCATTAACAAAGGAGTGAGCGCACTTACCAGAGAACTAAAACCTGCCACTGCCCTGCCATCAAGAGGGACTGCAGCAGGCACTATGGGGGCTGCCTGACTGGGAGAACTGCCAAGAGGTTGCAAAGACAGGGACTGTCATCATGAAACACCCTGGCAGCCCACCGGCAGCATCAGGAACCAGACTCATCCCCAGACCCCCATTGGCTAGATGACAAAGGAGTCTTGGGGTCAGGGCCGTAACTACGTGTGTGCCAAGTGGGCCCGGCACACAGCGCAGTTGCCCTGAGGGCGCACGGCCAGCGGCATGTAATGAGTCAAATTGACTCATTACATGCTGCCTGTTTTGTGCGCCGCGCTGTGCAGGAGAGCATAAGCCGCGCCGGGCAGCGGAGAAGGAGGAGGAGGGAGGGGGACTGGAGCCACAGCAGCGCTATTTAATTGGTAGTAAGCGCCGCTGCAGCTGTCCCCTCTCCTTCTGTATTGGCTGCCCGGCGTTGCTGTGGCTGGGATGCGATTCCTCCATCCCAGCATCCACAGCAGCGCCAGGCAGCCAATACGGAAGAAGAGGGGACAGCTGCAGCGGCGCTTACTACCAATGAAATAGCGCTGCTGCGGCTCCAGTCCCCCCCCCTCCACCTTGTCCGATGCCTGCACCGAGGGAGATACCAGCACGAGGAGCCTGTCAGTGGGGAGATGGTAAGTATCTCTCTTTCTCTCTCTCTCAGGGGGACACCATCTGCCATAATGTGTAAAAAGGGGGACTCGCTGCCATAATGTGTAAAAAGGGGGACTGGCTGCCGTAATGTGTAAAAAGGGGGACTGGCTGCCGCAATGTATAAAAAGAGGGACACCGTCTGCCGTAATATGCAAAAAGGGGGCCTGGCTGCCGTAATGTGTAAAAAGGGGGACTGGCTGCTGTAATGTGTAAAAAGGGGGACTGGTTGCCGTAATGTGTAAAAAGGGGGACACCGTCTGCTGTAATATGTAAAAAGGGGCCTGGCTGCCGCAAATGTGTAAAAAGGGGGCCTGGCTGCCGCAATGTGTAAAAAGGGGACCTGGCTGCCGCAATGTTTAAAAAGGGGGACTGGCTGCCGCAATGTGTAAAAAGGGGGACACCATCTGCCGTAATGTGTAAAAAGGGGGACGCTGTCTGCCGTAATGTGTAAAAAGGGGGACTGTCTGCTGTAATGTGTAAAAAGGGGGACGCTGTCTGTTGTAATGTATAAAAGGGGCTCTACCTGGTGTAGTGGCGCTACTGTGCAGAGTAATTTGAATAATGGAGACTACTGTGCACCGTAGTATGAATTGCTATTATTTTGTGGCCACGCCCCTTCTCCATAAAGCCACGCCCCTAGATATTTTTGGCGCACCTACGGCGCGCTCTGCCCCTATCTTACATGGGGGGGGCGCAAATGTCGTTTCTTGCACACAGCGCTAAAATGCCTAGTTACGGCACTGCTTGGGGGTGGGCAGATACAGGAGGCAGGCGCTGATTGCTCTACCCACAGCTGTTATACATGTTACTGATCCCCACCAGTGATGTTACAGATCCTGCAGACACCCAGGAATATGAAGTATCTTTTACAAGTACAGTTAAGGGCTTCAGTTATCCTGCTTCCCCGTGATAGTGTACTGTAGTTTTGAACTGCACTGCAGTCCCACCATTCCAACTAATACTGGTCACTAGCAATGATTTGGGATGGTAAGCGCAACTTCAGGAAGGGCAGGGTAATAGAGGAAATGGGCGGGATCAGGAGGGAGGAGGCACAGGGGGAGAGGATATGTGTATGTTATGTCCTGTCAAAAATGCCTATCTCTTGAGTGAAATATGAATTATGACAGGTCACATGGGGTTTCGTGAAGTGTGTCTTTATTTAAAAAAATTATTGAGTCACAATGCTCTGATCATCAGGTTAGTCAACAGACCACCCTTATGTTGTATACTATGCGTGTTGGTATGTTAATCAATCATATAATAATTTATATGAAACAATACAAATATACACTGCTCAAAAAAATAAAGGGAACACTTAAACAACACATCCTAGATCTGAATGAATGAAATATTCTTATTAAATACTTTGCTCTTTACATAGTTGAATGTGCTGACAACAAAATCACACAAAAATTATCAATGGAAATCAAATTTATTAACCCACTTTGCTCTTTACATAGTTGAATGTGCTGACAACAAAATCACACAAAAATTATCAATGGAAATCAAATTTATTAACCCATGGAGGTCTAAATTTGGTGTCACACTCAAAATTAAAGTGGAAAAACACACTACAGGCTGATCCAACTTTGATGTAATGTCCTTAAAACAAGTCAAAGTGAGGCTCAGTAGTGTATGGCCTCCTTGTGCCTGTATGACCTCCCTACATCGCCTGGGCATGCTCCTGATGAGGTGGCGGATGGTCTCCTAAGTGATCTCCTCCCAGACCTGGACTAAAGCATCTGCCAATTCCTGGACAGTCTGTGGTGCATGGAGTGAGACATGATGTCCCAGATGTGCTCAATTGGATTCAGGTCTGGGGAACGGGCGGACCAGTCCATAACATCAATGCCTTCATCTTGCAGGAACTGCTGACACACTCCAGCCACATGAGGTCTAGCATTGTCTTGCATTAGGAGGAACCCAGGGCCAACCGCACCAGCATATGGTCTCACAAGGGGTCTGAGGATCTCGTCTCGGTACCTAATGACAGTTATGCTACCTCTGGCGAGCACATGGAGGGCTGTGTGGCCCTCCAAAGAAATGCCACCCCACACCATTACTGACCCACTGCCAAACCGGTCATGCTGGAGGATGTTGCAGGTAGCAGAATGTTTTCCTTGGGTCTCCAGACTCTGTCATGTCTGTCACATGTGCTCAGCGAGAACCTGCTTTAATCTGTGAAGAGCACAGGGCGCCAGTGGCGAATTTGCCAATCTTGGTGTTCTCTGGCAAATGCCAAACGTCCTGCACGGTGTTGGACTGTAAGCACAACCCCCACCTGTGGATGTTGGGCCCCCATACCACCCTCATGGAGTCTGTTTCTGATCATTTGAGTAGACACATGCACATTTGTGGCTTGCTGGAGGTCATTTTGCAGGGCTCTGGCAGTGCTCCTCCTGTTCCTCCTTGCACAAAGGCGGAGGTAGTGGTCCTGCTGCTGGGTTGTTGCCCTCCTACGGCCTCCTCCACGTCTCCTGATATACTGCCCTGTCTCCTGGTAGCGCCTCCATGCTCTGGACACTACGCTGACAGACACAGCAAACCTTCTTGCCACAGCTCGCATTCCCATGAGTTGGAATAGCTGTGGCGCTGCTGCCGGCATTCTGGCAGTTGTGATACCGGTGTTGGTATTCTGACTGCCGGGATAGTAACTACATCTCCTTAGTACACATTATGCCACATTGCATTACCCTCAGTACGCATTATGCAACTTTTTCATAACCCCACATAAACTGCTATACCCCCAGTCTGCAGCACACCACACATTCCGCCATGACCCCATTCTTCAGCGCACCACACATACTGCCATACTGCCATGACCTCATTCTGCAGCACACCACACATACTGCCATGACACCATTCTTCAGAACACCACACATACTGCCATACTGCCATGACCTCATTCTGCAGCACACCACACATACTGCCATGACCCCATTCTTCAGCACACCACACATACTGCCATGACCTCATTCTGCAGCACACCACACATACTGCCATGACCTCATTCTGCAGCACACCACACATACTGCCATGACCCCATTCTTCAGCACACCACACATACTGCCATGACCTCATTCTGCAGCACACCACACATACTGCCATGACCTCATTCTGCAGCACACCACACATACTGCCATGACCCCAGGGCCGGTGCAAGGTTTCTTGGCACCCTAGGCAAAACTTCTGCCTTCTGCCCCTTCCCCCTACCCACCCTTCAGATGAAAGGCATGCTGCTCTCACACCCCTCCCCCATACTCTGTTAAATGTCTGCTGTTCTATCCTCCCAAAAATCTGCGTGCATGCTGCTGCTCATCCCCCCAGACTGTGTGCATGCCTGCTTCTTATCTCCTCCCCCCCACCCCCTCACCACACCGCTGCTCTCGCCCTCTTTCTTTATCAATGCAGATAATGCACTGTGCAGCCACCTTACCTGCAGGCTGCAGTGCAGAGTTGGAATTGAGTAGTCTGTGAAAGGGCCTGGCATGAAGAGCAGTGCTGCATGTCACCCCCAGCCAGGACTCCAGGAGCAGTCAAAGTTACTGCCTGTGCCGAGTGGAGGTGGAGCTGGAGGCTGCAATACGGGAGCTTAGCAGTCATGGCTACTGTAAGATACGCATTCTGGGGAATTGCAGTGGCTGTGAAAGGTAGGACTATGCTACCTTTTTTAGGCAGCTGTAGCAGGCCGCCCCCTCAGGTCCCGGCGCCCCTAGGCAGCTGCCTAAAGCTGCCTAGTGGATTCTCCGGCCCTGCATGACCCCATTCTTCAGCACACCACACATACTGCCATGACCTCATTCTGCAGCACACCACACATACTGCATTGACCCCATTCTGCCAAACACCCAACATACTGCTTTAACTCCACTCTGCAGGACAGTCCACATACTGCCCTCACTCACACCATATACAGTACACTCCAGTAACACCTCCAAGTACAGTGTCGGACTGGGGCATGAAGGGCCCACCGGGGGGATGCAGTCATAGGGGTCCATACTTAGAGGTGTGGCCAGCCTAAAAAGGGTGTGTGGCCAGCCTCCACAGAGACTTGGAATATACAATAGTTTAGTGCAGTATAATGCAACATATCTACCATGTATAATACAAGTGCACAGTCTGGAGCCTGATCCCTAGAGGAAGGAGTGGGCCCTCAGGCAGTGGGGCCTACCGGTGGTTTCCCCTGTACCCCTGTGGGCCAGTCCGACCCTCTCTAAGTATATTAACACTACCACTGGTAATTAACTATTTCTCAATCATTAGGGGCATGAGCAGGATTACTATTTAGGGGTTTCCATACTTTACATGTGCCTTAAAAAAAAAAACACAATCATAAAAAATCCAAGCACTCCTTGTGCTCAGCTGTCAGTCCGCTGCAGTGGCTTCCAGCCACATTTGCCATGCTCTCCTGGCATGGCCAATGTCCAAAGTTCCTGGCTCTACAAAACTGTTACCTAGTCCTGGCCTCTAACAGACACCAGCAGTCTGTGTGCTGGGTGAATGGGTTTTTTTAAACTCCACTCAGGCATTTGACTTCCTGCTGTCTCAGAGTGAGCTGGAAAACCCAGACTTCTGTTTTTCTACTTGCAGCTATGAAATCAAGAAAGCCCTGATAATGTCGATATTATCTTAGACCGCAAAGCTATACCTCTAGATACACTATTACCATGGAGCCGCTATGGCCGCTAGACTGAATACACGTGCTACGCACTTTGTACGCTATTTGCGTACAGAGTTCTGCACGTGGTACGTACTTGGCGTACACACGCCGCGCTGAGTGTACAGAGTACACACAGCGAGCGCACACACAATTGATAACCTTTAAACCTTGTTAATGATACAATGTAATAATATGATCACACTTTAAACCCTTAGCAGCAAAGTACTGCAACAATGTTATACCTTAAACCTTAAGTAGCGCTGACGGTATAAAGTACCCGCAGTGCGTACACCTTATCAATACTTATACACCTTATACAGATAAATACACTTTAAACCCCCTTACAGGAAAGTGAGGACACCACACTGATTTGTAGTTGCAACCACAGGGTTCTAAGGCCTCAGTGGATTAATTCCAAAAGGTAAAACAATACAAATCATACACTACAGGCTAACAAGTAAATCTAAACAGAATAATGGCTACAGAGAATGTACATATGTGAGAATGTTCGCAAGTGCAACCCGGCTCGGTCCTCCGCTGGTCATACAGATTGCATTCAGAGTCTTATGTGACCAAGCCCGCCGCAAGCTTTCTTTATTCACTTCATCCAAAACATAATACAATAGACACTGTGTGCTCTTCTTCTATTGGTTAGGGGGTGGGACATGTCCTGTGCACCAGGTACTATTTGTCAGTTCAAGAAGTGGGCGATGGCTAGGACTTGAGATGTGGTTTCTATTGTTTCTAATCTTCCAAACAACCTCGGCTCCTGTGCATTGTTCACCCTTTGTTTGTTCCTTCCTTTCTGGTGAGACAATGACAACTCAGCACTCATAGAAACCTGGCCATCTTAGTAAACAAAGGTGTTTGCCCTCTTCATAGAATCTCAAAGCTTAGTGTAAATAAGGCCATTGTATCTCAGTCTGTGGGAGATTTAATTTATGTGTGACTGGGTTTCATTCTCGTTCCCTCCACATTCATAATATATATTAAATACAATTTATATCTATATTCTACTTCTGCACATAACTATACGCAGGAACATGCAATCTTTCTCTAACCAACACCAGAATGTTTCCCTTAAAATACCCTACAGCTGGATACCAAACATCACCTTATAGCCTTAGTCTGTTCCCTCTTGTCCTGCAAAGGTGAATCCCTTTATTCTGGACTTGTTGATGTGGTACAAGGAAGCTATATCTAAAATGTACACTATTTGGGTTAAAATATGTAATGTTCTAATAACCCTCTATGCGTTCACAAACTCTACCGTAAACGCGCATGCCACACTCTAAGGCGCATGGCCGTGGGGAGCTACGTTTCGCAAATTGCGGATATGTCCATGCACGGCAGACTGAGTGCATGCACAGCGGGCATGTGCATGGGGTTAGTACATGGGGCATGTATTACAATATTTTTCGACTTTGACAGTCCACCCTTTGGCAGTCAACAATAACTGCCACTATCTAAACATTAAACAGAAAAATATACAATACAATATCTACAGATTGGATGGTAGGAGGAGGAGTGTAGGTGGGAAATGTATGACCTAGTGAAAAGGTAAAAGCATGTATGTATGAAATCCATGTCTGAGGGGCATGTATCATCATGCCGTATGTTCTAAATAAGCTTTGAGTTATTGCGAAGTATACATTAAATCCTTCTTATCCCGTATTAAGGGTCTGTAAGTGGGCCAACAAACACTACCAAGCTCTTTTCTGCTTTTTGTTTCAACAAATGGGGTGCACATTGAGTTGATGATACATGGAGGGGTTCACATGTGAATGCTAATATATATATGGATATTACCTATCGACTATGTGTGACACTACCTAAAGGTTGTAGAGATAAAGATAAGACACGTATCACAAATACATTCACATAACATTTGTGCAATCGTTCTTGGGTGTTGATTGAAGTCTTGTCCGTGTGGGTGTATCTTTGCTGTGAGTGTCAATCAAAATCTTTAGAGTGTCCATTAAAGTCTTTAGAGTGTCCATTAAAGTATTTTCCAGATGGATGTATTTTCGGTGAGGGAAAACAAAGGAGAAACGGGTGAAAGAAACGGACCGTGGAATCACGTCTTATCACAACATTGTCTCTATTGATGGGTCATAAATTAAATCAGTTGTTGTAACAATGCCCCCGCTCCTTAAACTCATCACTTTGGTACTATGCTTGCGCCACGTTAAAACTCGAACACACCTAAATATCAAACCAATCATTATGACAACTCCCAGGATACAAAGGAGAAACTTTCCTACACTCACGATAACATTTTGAGCCCATTCTCCTAAACATGAGAACCAATTGCGTGGGTTCAACCATGAGACCCAGCCTGTCAGTTCATTACTCACAGCAGTAAGGGTAAGGTTGTGTCTCCTTCGGTACTCCCACTTCAGCTGTAAGATATCGTCCATC
Organism: Pseudophryne corroboree; assembly: GCF_028390025.1. Lineage (NCBI taxonomy): Eukaryota > Metazoa > Chordata > Amphibia > Anura > Myobatrachidae > Pseudophryne > Pseudophryne corroboree. The sequence goes on from NC_086454.1 coordinate 209,566,493, forward strand.
TTTTGATCGATGACCTCGGTTGGGTCATCAGTGCTGTTTGTGATATACGTACAGCACTTCACACCATACTGAGTTGCTAAAGTGACGCAGTACCCGCCTGTCACCGCTGTGATGCAATTGAGGACAATCCTGTGCTGAATCAGTTCTGTTTTGTAAGCTTGCAACTCCCTCCCTGTATACCTAAAGGTGTCATCATACATCTCAGTGATATTATCTATCAGGTTCGCTAGCGCATGAATATACCTATAATTTATAATTCCTCTGGCGGTACGAGTGATGTCTAACGTGAGTAAGAATTGAATCCCGGTGGATTCGTGGATCAAATCAGAGGCTGCGTGCTCTGTCCTATCCATAAGGTGTCTCTTAACGATGTGTTCATTGTGAGTGTGAGTGTAAGGAGCTTGAGCACTGTGGTGAACGTCTTTCATCTTATTATGGGTTATGCAACAAAATAAAAACTTAACCTCACTCGCAAGAGTGGGTGTGTCACACGCTTGACAGAGTTGATTCACCTCTAGCAGCTGAAAAAAATTGGAACGTCACTCCAAACTAAACACAATATGCAATTGTACTCTAGGTACCAAAGACAGCGCTTAATAAATACAGGAATTAAAAAATACAAATAAAACAGATGTATGCAGACAGGTGGAAAGGATCAATCAATATTTATTAAATAAATATTTGGTAGATTTAAAAATATTTTGTTACACATGTAAAAGCATCATGTATACAAGTTTAAAACATGACTGACTTGAAGCAAGCTAGGGTATCATGTGCAGGGCACTAGTAATTAACCAGTGGTTGGTGGACCTATATTTCCTGGGTAGAAATGGTAAGTCTCTCCATTAATAGTTACCGATCCTGGTGGAACCAAGTATCAAATTCCCTGATGATGTCTCAGCATGAAGAGATTTCAACACACCGGTTGGGGGAAATAGGTTCTCCGTTTACCAGTGGAAGGGTCATCAGAGAGAATCCCAGGCTTGTTTTGAAGAAGGTCCACCGTCCAAATGTCCTGGATGGTAGTGCCACAAGATCCAATGGTTAGGTCCTTACGCGTTTCGCTGACTTCCAGGGGCAGCTTTATCAAAGGTATATGCTCTCTGAAGCAGTCATCCCTTATATAGGACATACATTGGTTAATCCACATCACCTGTCTGCATCATCAATTACATTGAATTACCTTAAAATCAACTTTCAAACATCTTATTTTAATTGGGGAGGCAAACTCATCATAAAACATATCTTTATTACTAAAAACGAGCACTGAAATCAATATTATTAAACCATTCAATCCATCTAGATAAATTCAAAATACTTGTTCTAAAAAATCTAGAGAAAATGAACATATAGGAAACATTGGGCTTCACTGTCTTCACTTCCTGTTGTTTCTAATGATACTCTAGTGGCTGTGGACCCGGCGGTCACATGAGGTGGATGTCATAAACCACGTGATCCGCACTGACCAACAGCCAGCAGTGTAACATCTTCCTATTCAGTCAATGTTTGCAATCGCGGGTGCCAAATGACCCGCGCCCACGTTATCGGAACGAAGCGTCACGGGACCACGTGATGAGGTCCACGATCATGTGATTCAGTCACGTGATCCGGAACCATTCAAACCATTGGTTCCCCGACGGCCGCATTCATTGGACATGCGGTTTGTAAACAAACAATTCTATTGGGTGTTAGATCTTCCATATACACACTGTGCTTATGATTAATGCGATTCTTCACTGCTACTATAGTTGTAACTTAAATTAGACACAAATCCGATTCAGTACAAACAACATAAAACACTGTAATAGTCTATTAATCTGAAGACAATTCTTTATACAAGCGATTCTGACATAATTAACACAAACTTTATTCTAAAGTGCAGAGTTTCTGTTCATTTCTGGTCATTTGGCACCCGCGATTGCAAACATTGACTGAATAGGAAGATGTTACACTGCTGGCTGTTGGTCAGTGCGGATCACGTGGTTTATGACATCCACCTCACATCTGTTCAGTACACGTATCAGGCTGTATGATATGCGCACAGTACCCTGGTGATACTTCTCCAACCCGCATGGTCCTACTTCCTAGAGTATACCTATACCGAAAATACCTTCCACTGTTGGCTATTTGGCGTATAAGTTCAGGGTCTACAGGCATTCTGTCAGCTCTGTGTGAAAATGCCATGGTTTGGTTATTCCATGTCACTTCCCAATTTCCCGGCTTTCGGGAATTGGAAATGTTGAAACATACTAAGGACCTATCCACATGATATTGGTGGAGCTTCAGACTAGGGGGCTTAGAAATATTAAATTTCTTGTCCACCGGTCTCCCACCCCGTAATTCAAGTACCTCATCTATTGTTAATGAATACGGTACTAGTCCTGACTTGCTCTGACCTTGAGGTACTAGTGAGTACATCCAGCATTCTGTTTGGTTTAAAACCTTACCCACTAATGAGTGATAGTCACTCAATGGATGACGGTCCATGTTGATATTAAGGCTGGACTGACATCTCTGGATGCACCCGTCCTCAACTATGTTTTCACAGTTTCTACAGATACAATTTTGTTCAGCCAATAACCCTTCACAGTGTCTCCTAGTTTCTTGACTACCAGATCGTTTTCTGATACTCGCCTTTGCTCAATGGATGTGTTGCTCTTGGAATTCTACAAATCCGTCCTTGTCATCAGAACCCATTCCAGATCCTTTCTCGACCTCTCTGGTACTCTCACCGAAACAGACTGTTCTCGTCAACAACAGGATTAACAGGAAAACCCGGAATGCAGTCTCTTGGGGTAAGTCCATCTTGTTAGGGGAGAGAAAGGAAACAAGGAGGGGGAGGAAAGAAGGGTAATGGGGGATGGGGAAAATAATAAAAAGGAAAAAGAAAGCTGGTTCGACAACCACCTCTGGTCTTGTTATTCTCCTTGCTCAGGTGCCGTCTCAACAGTGCTGCCTCTCAGTCTTCCCGGAACAGACACTCCAGTGATACGCTATTCTTTCCGAGTCAGCGACCTTTCTGTAGGGAACATAAATCCTGTATTACAATGTGTTTAACTGTTGTGTGAAATAAACCATCTGTGGAAAATGAAAAAAGAGAGAGAGAATAATAAAAATAAAATTTGTCAGATTTGCGTTCACCATCAGGCTGTTACACCATCATGTCTATCGGTATCTCTGCACAGTCTCCCTTCACCAGTATTTCCACTCTCCACCCTCTGTGCATGGCCAGGCACAATGATGCTGGTGAGATATACTGGGGTTGGGCAGACCTCTGAAAAGACTGAGTATACATGTGACGTTTGAGCTGTAAATCTGTCGGTGAACGTCAGAGATGAAGAGGAAACTTTAAAAGATAAATCACAGAGTTTATCTGGCCGCCCCTGTATCTACAAGAAATGATCTACCAACTACATCAACTGTGACCTCAGGTTTACTACCAAGGCTAGCAATTAACTTCACTGGCTGCAGACTACAGGTGTGGCCCAAAATTTTTCCTATGTGATCCCTGATCCCAATTACGTGTATCATAACTTTGCTCGTGTTCTTGTCTAGGGGGTCTGAATTTATGTGTGCTGTTACAATTGCTGGCATAATGCCCTTCCCTATTACACAGATAACAAAACTCTTGGCTTCCTCCACGTGCCAGGGGCCTGGGGTTTTGGTCGAGTTGATGCTTCTTCCAGTGCTTGGATGCTCATCACCATCAACCGCTCTCCCTGTGCTTCCCTGGTTCTTTGGATATTACGGTCATGCTCGATAGCGGACTCTCTTAATGCAGCCACCAAAATACCTCTCCAGTTAGGTGGAGAGGTTTGTACCCTGGTTCTTAGTGTGTCTTTTAACCTGTCCATTAATACGGACACAGCTAGCTCTCTATGATGTATATTTTCCTTAATGTCCTCGATCCCAGTGTATCTAGCCATTTCCTGCAGTGCTCGATGGAAATATTCAGAAGCCGTTTTACCTTCTTTTTGTCTAATGGAGAAGATTTTATTCCACTTGACAACAGTTGGGAAATATACTCCTAATTGCAGATTGATCTGTCGTACATTCTCCTGAGTGTATTCATCAGTGAGTGGTACTTCTACATCTAATTTACAATCAGTAATGATTTTTGCAGGGTCAATATCGGAGGGTAAACATGCCCGTAGCACTGTTCGCCAATCTTTGTTTGTGGGTTCGGTGGCGTTACCTAGTTCTCTAATAAACCTCTGACATGCGCCTAGATCCTTTCTGGGATCGGGAAATTCAGACATAATTGTCCTCAATTCTGTCCGGGACCAAGGACAATGCATAGTAATGTTCCTGACGGGAGTGATTCCCTGAGCGTCAGTCTTCCCATTGGGGACTGCGATCACCCTGACAGGAATTAGTTCAATTACACCATTTTGTGTTGACTCTACAATGTGAGGTGCTATTATCTCTGCATAATATACAGTACCGTACTTACCTGTGGACACAACCTCACTTATCCCTCCACTAGGGGGCTTTACTACTGCTCTTACCGGTTGGGCTGTGCCCACCTGGGTGTCCTGTATGGTGGCTGCTAGAGAAAGTGCCGATATCGTGCTGGGTTCATCTTCTTGCTTGTAGTCCTGAGGGAAGTTTAAAATGGGATGCAACTTGCACGGGTTAGAATTAATACATTTATCAGTTTTACTCTTATCGTCATTAATACATTTATCAACTTTACTCCTATCATATATTGTTATGCCATTGTCTGTAGCCACTTGCTTCCCTGTAATATACGGTGGTGGTGGTGCGGTTTCCATCAGTTTCCTGCTAGGACTGGAACCGGCTGTGTAAACTAGTTCCCTCTGCATATCGCCCTCTTGTTGCCATAAATGTAAACAGTTTGTGTGTCTGATCCTTTGTTTTCGGGGTTTTAACAGACATATCCTAATCCTTAAATTCTGCAACACCTCTGAATCAAAACTACCTATCCCAGGAAATGGTGCTTTATCCCCCACAGTCATTCGTGTCCATTCATCACAAAAGGTCTCAGTGTGGGGACCATACTTCCCCCACATTACTAACCGAGCTGACCCCCTTGGTCTGAAATCAGCAGTCTGAACCCTGACTGAGGAATGTCCCTGTGTTGTGCACTTGGCTTCCATTGTGGACCTTTTTAACATGGGAAAACTTCCTAAAATGCACCAAACACAATAATCTACCGGTGGAAGTCCTCAAAGTTCTTCCACTAACTTCTTCTGCTCCGAGTATCACGGATCCGCCTTATTTAGCAGACATGTGTAGCCGTTGCAGGCCCTACTTCAGCCTATATCCCCTGGGCCTTTTAGGAGTAACTTACCGTACCCAGTGAATACCTGCCTCTGGAGATTTTCCTGAGAGACCAGCGAAAACTCCCTAAACCTTTACTTTACACAAATCACGCTTGCATGTGCTTCCTTTAACGCATATGATGACGAGATTTACGCACAAATATGCAAAACTTCGTATCACGTTGCATCACGTATTGCCCATACAACCGTGCGGTCCAATCGTACCGCTTATAGACACTTGCTATCTATAAGTGGTAGGATCACTGGAGTCTCCACACTGTGCTCCAAAACAGCTGGAGTGTAATACCACAAAAACTTTATCACACTCCGTTGCACGTATTCACCTAGACCGTGCTCACCACGTTTTCACCTAGACCGTGTTTCACCAAGTTTCACCAAGTTTCACCAAGCTTCACCAATATCACCAAGTTCACCAAGCGGGATTCAATACATTCACACCTTATTCAGCCCACACTAACATTCTATAGTTTTCTGATCAGAAAAATATCTTTTCCTGTTAACTGATAGCTTTCCCCAGAGGTACTACAGTAAAAAAGGTTTTTAAACTCAATATTGGAAACTGATCAATTTGTGCTATTATCGCGTGGTTACCGTCTTGCGCCTAAACTAAAACAATGCTATTGTGTGATTTGTATTTTGCGGTCATACTTTTACGCATGTTGCGTGAACATGCCACGTGCGTACGTCCTTACGTAGCGTGCGCAGTCCCGTACACTGTCCGAGACACGTGTACAAAGGCCATACGTCCGCAATACTACAAATCCCACACTTCTATAAATGTAAACGATATTTAACTATAATCGCTCACTTAACACTACACACAGTTTCTTTCTGTATAAACCTTTACAACTAGGCCAGGCTGTGTCCTCTGTGTGACGCACAGTCTTATACTTACTTCCTTAAATATTAACTCTATATTTTAACTAAATAGCAACAGATTTTTCAGTACAGGTCTAAATGAATCTAGTAATCGCTAATTCAAATGGTATGATTCAGATTGGATAGCTATCTTGCAGAACATACATTGATATAAACACACACATAATTATAATATTATATATATGCACCATTCACTGGTCTCCTAAGACTCATTTACCCATTAAGTGCTTCTAATTTGCATATGAATGCTATGTGCTATTGGCTGCCTGTAAAGGTGTTTTTTTTCCACTGCTAGGAAAAAGCAGTTACACAGGTTAATTTGCATTTCAATGGCTATCTTATAGCCAGCAGAGTTAACTGAATCTTAGAGGTAAAAGAGAAAAAAAAAACTTTTTATATCTGTGTGTCGTTCTTACATCAATTATTCATCTTATTATTAACTTTCATTAAGCCCCATCTGAAACTATTTGTAATTGACTATGGCATGGGTTAAATAAATGCATTGGTAACTCATAAATGGTGATTTCTTTTTGACCAGGGAGGGCTGATTATTCTTGGCAGTGAAAATCAGCCATTTAGAAAAATGACCTTCCCAACATGGCCACTGCTCCTCCCCCTTCCACATCCATGAGGGCTACACAAAATGGTGGACAGGCCATGTGGTTAGTCCAAAATGGAGGACAAACCATGCGGCTTCCTTTGTCACAAAGAAATCACACACCATGCAAGCCCCTGAAGTTATTTTAGGCCTGAGTTAAAAAAAACACTATATCAAGGCTTTTGCAGCAACTTTTAAATGTACTTTTACCATACTTAACAGATAAGCAATCCAATCTGAATCAAACACAATATGACTTATTTGAATCTTGTTTTGCAACAATATGATCAGATATGCAGAGTACAGGTGTATGCTTGTATTGTGTGCGCATTTGGCGCCAAACAGAAATTTACAGAATTTAAAATAGCTTTGCGTTCTTACCTTCCGGATCCCACCAGCATCCCAACAAATCTTGCAGAGCAGACGCTTATCTTATCAGCACTAGTGTATCCACCAACCAAGAGAAGGTTTATGTGGGATACCTTCCCGCCCTTTGCTGATGGATAAAAGTCTGCTGTACCCTGCTAGGCTGTGGTATAAGGAGAACAAGGACGAGCTCCCAATTGATAATGTCGATATTATCTTAGACCGCAAAGCTATACCTCTAGATACACTATTACTGTGGAGCCGCTATGGCCGCTAGACTGAATACACGTGCTACGCACTTTGTACGCTATTTGCGTACAGAGTTCTGCATGTGGTACCTACTTGGCGTACACACGCCACACTGAGTGTACAGAGTACACACAGCGAGCGCACACACAATTGATAACCTTTAAACCTTATTAATGATACAATGTAATGATATGATCACACTTTAAACCCTGAGCAGCAAAGTACTGCAACAATGTTATACCTTAAACCTTAAGTAGTGCTGAAGGTATAAAGTACCCGCAGTGTGTACACGTTATACAGATAAATACACTTTAGACTCCCTTGCAGGAAAGTGAGGACACCACACTGATTTGTAGTTGCAACCACAGGGTTCTAAGGCCTCAGTGGATTAATTCCAAAAGGTAAAACAATACAAATCATACACTACAGGCTAACAAGTAAATCTAAACAGAATAATAGCTACAGAGAATGTACATACGTGAGAATGTTCGCAAGTGCAACCCAGCTCGGTCCTCCGCTGGTCATACAGATAGCGTTCAGAGTCTTGTGTGACCAAGCCTGCTGCAAGCTCTCTTTATTCACTTCATCCAAAACATAATACAATAGACACAGTGTGCTCTTCTTCCATTGGTTAGGGGGTGGGACATGTCCTGTGCACCAGGGACCATTGGTCAGTTCAAGAAGTGGGCGATGGCTAGGACTTGAGATGTGGTTTCTATTGTTTCTGATCTTCCAAACAACCTCGGCTCCTGTGCATTGTTCACCCTTTGTTTGTTCCTTCCTTTCAGATGAGACAATGACAACTCAGCACTCATAGAAACCTGGCCATCTTAGTAAACAAAGGTGTTTGCCCTCTTCATAGAATCTCAAAGCTTAGTGTAAATAAGTCCATTGTATCTCAGTCTGTGGGAGATTTAATTTATGTGTGACTGGGTTTCATTCTCGTTCCCTCCACATTCATAATATATATTAAATACAATTTCTCTGACGTCCTAGTGGATGCTGGGTACTCCGTAAGGACCATGGGGAATAGACGGGCTCCGCAGGAGACTAGGCACTCTAAAGAAAGATTTAGGTCTACCTGGTGTGCACTGGCTCCTCCCCCTATGACCCTCCTCCAAGCCTCAGTTAGATTTCTGTGCCCGGCTGAGCTGGATGCACACTAGGGGCTCTCCTGAGCTCCTAGGAAGAAAGTATATGTTAGGTTTTTTATTTTCAGTGAGACCTGCTGGCAACAGGCTTACTGCACAGAGGGACTAAGGGGAGAAGAAGCGAACCTACCTAAGTGGTGGTAGCTTGGGCTTCTTAGGCTACTGGACACCATTAGCTCCAGAGGGATCGAACACAGGACCCGACCTCGTCGTCCGTTCCCGGAGCCGCGCCGCCGTCCCCCTTACAGAGCCAGAAGCAAGAAGGTGGTCCGGAAAATCGGCGGCTGAAGACTTCTGTCTTCTCCAAGGTAGCGCACAGCACTGCAGCTGTGCGCCATTGCTCCTCATGCACACCACACACTGCGGTCACTGATGGGTGCAGGGCGCTGGGGGGGGGCGCCCTGAGCAGCAATATTAACACCTTGGCTGGCGAACTGACACCATATATAGCCCCAGGGGCTATATAGGTGTTTATTAACCCCTGCCAGAACGTTTACAATAGCGGGAGAAAGCCCGCCGAAAAAGGGGCAGAGCCATCTCCCTCAGCACACTGGCGCCATTTTCCCTCACAGCTCTGCTGGAGGGATCGCTCCCTGACTCTCCCCTGCAGTCCTGCACTACAGAAAAGGGTTAAAAAGAGAGGGGGGGCACAAATTAGGCGCAGAATATATATATTATGCAGCTATAAGGGAAAACACTCTCTATAGGTGATATCCCTGTGATATATAGCGCTCTGGTGTGTGCTGGCATACTCTCCCTCTGTCTCCCCAAAGGGCTTTGTGGGGTCCTGTCCTCTGTCAGAGCATTCCCTGTGTGTGTGCTGTGTGTCGGTACTGCTGTGTCGACATGTATGATGAGGATAATGATGTGGAGGCGGAGCAAATGCCTGTGAATGGGATGTCACCCCCTGCGGGGTCGACACCGGTGTGGATGGACTTATGGAAGGAATTACGTGACAGTGTCAACTCCTTACATAAAAGGTTTGACGACATAGGACAGCTGGCTGCTCAGCTTGTGCCTGTCCAAGCGTCTCACATGTCATCAGGGGCTCTAAAACGCCCGCTACCTCAGATGGCAGACACAGATGTTGACACGGATACCGACTCCAGTGTCGACGACGATGAGACTAGTGTACCTTCCAATAGGGCCACCCGTTACATGATTGAGGCAATGAAAAATGTATTACACATTTCTGATAATACCCCAGATACCACAAAAAAAAAAAAAAAAGGGTATTATGTTTGGTGACAGAAAACTACCAGTAGTTTTCCTGCATCTGAGGAATTGATATGAGGTGTGTGAGGAAGCGTGGACTTCCCCCGATCAGAAATTGATAATTTTTAAGCAGCGTACCCTTTTCCGCCAGAGGATAGGTCACGTTGGGAAATAACCCCTAGGGTAGATAAAGCGGTTACATGCTTATTAAAAAAGGTGGCACTACCGTCACGGATACGGCCGCCCTGAAGGACCTGCTGATAGAAAGCAGAAAACTACCCTTAAAGCTATATACACACACACGGGCATTATATTGAGACCTGCTATTGCCTCGGCATGGATGTGCAGTGCAGCAGCTGCGTGGTCAGATTCCCTGTCGGATAATATTTATACTATAGATAGGGACAATATTTTGCTGAAAATAGAGCATATAAAAGACGCTGTCTTATACATGCGTGATGCACAGAGGGATATTTGCCGACTGGCATCACTAATAAGCGCTATGTAAAACCATTGCCGCCAGACGGGGGTTATGGACTCGGCAATGGTCGGGCGATGCCAATTCAAAACGGCACATGGAAGTTTGCCCTAGAAGGGGGTGGAACTGTTTGGGGATGGTCTTTCAGACCTCGTTTCCACAGCTACGGCTGGGAAATCAAAACTTTTGCCACAAGCTACCCCACAGCAAAAGTAAGCACTGTATTATCAGGTACAGTCCCTTCGGCCCCAGAAAGTAGAGGGCTAGAGGCTCATCTTTTCTGCCAAGAGGAAAAGGTAGAGGGAAAAAGCTGCAGCACACAGCTAGTTCCCGGGAGCAGAAGTCCTCCCCTGCGTCCGGTAAGTCCACAGCATGACTCTGGGGCTGCTCAGGCGGACCCGGGTACGGTGGGGGCCCGTCTCAGAAATTTTCAGCGCACAGTGGGCTCTCTCACAGGTGGATCCCTGGGTTCTTCAAACAGTATCTCAGAGGTACAGGTTGGAATTCGAGACGTCTCCCCCCCGCCGTTTCCTAAAATCTGCCTTACCGGCAACTCCCTCTGCCAGGGAGGCAGTGTTGGTGGCTATCCAAAAAACTGTATTCACAGAAAGTGATTATCAAGGTACCCCTCCTTCAACAGGAAAAGGGTTACTTTTCCACAATGTTTGTGGTACCGAAACCGGACGGTTCGGTGAGACCCATCTTAAATTTAAAATCCTTGAACACATTTAACAAAAGATTCAAGTTCAAGATGGAATCGCTCAGGGCGATTATTGCGATCCTGGACGAGGGGGATTACAGGGTCTCTCTGGACATCAAGGATACTTACCTGCATGTCCCCATTTACCCTCCTCACCAGGAGTACCTCAAGATTGTGGTACCGGACTGTCACTATCAGTTCCAGACGCTGCCGTTTGGATTATCCACGGCACCGAGGGTCTTTACCATGGGTAATGACCGAAATGATGATACTCCTTCGCAAGAAGGGAGTTTTAATTATCCCGTACTTGGACGATCTCCTGATACAGGCGAGGTCCAAGGAACAGTTGGTAAGGGGGTAGCACTTTCTCGGGAAGTGCTGCAACAGCAGGACTGGATTCTCAATTCCAAAGTCACAGCTGGTCCCGACGACACGTCTTCTGTTCCTGGGAATGATTCTGGAAACAGACCAGAAAAAAGTGTTTCTTCCAATGGAAAAAGCCGAGGAGTTGTCATCTCTAGTCAGAGACATCCTAAAACCGGGACAGGTGTCGGTACATCAATGCACACGAGTCCTGGGACAAATGGTAGCTTCGTACGAGGCGATTCCATTCGGAAGGTTCCACGCAAGGACTTTCCAGTGGGACCTGTTGGACAAATGGTCCGGGTCCCATCTCCAGATGCAACAGCGAAAAACCCTGTCGGCAAGGACCAGGGTGTCGCTGCTGTGGTGGCTGCAGAGGGCTCATCTACTAGAGGGCCGCAGATTCGGAATACAGGACTGGGTCCTGGTGACCACGGATGCCAGCCTTCGGGGCTGGGGTGCAGTCACACAGGGAGGAAATTTCCAAGGACTGTGGTCAAATCAGGAGATTTCGCTTCACATAAATATTCTGGAGCTAAGGGCCATTTACAATGCCCTAAGCCAAGCAAGACCCCTGCTTCAGAACCGGCCGGTACTGATCCAATCAGACAACATCACGGCGGTCGCCCATGTAAACAGACAGGGCGGCACAAGAAGCAGGAGGGCAATGGCAGAAGTCACAAGGATTCTCCGATGGGCAGAGAATCATGTGTTAGCACTGACAGCAGTGTTCATTCCGGGAGTGGACAACTGGGAAGCAGACTTCCTCAGCAGGCACGACCTCCACCCGGGAGAATGGGGACTTCATCCAGAAGTCTTCCAGATGCTGGTAAACCGTTGGGAAAAACCACAGGTGGACATGATGGCGTCCCGCCTCAACAAAAAGCTAAAAAGATATTGCGCCAGGTCAAGGGACCCTCAGGCGATCGCTGTGGACGCTCTAGTGACACCGTGGGAGTACCAGTCGGTTTATGTGTTTCCTCCTCTACCTCTCATACCCAAAGTACTGAGAATAATAAGAAAGCGAGGAGTGAGAACTATTCTCGTGGCTCCGGATTGGCCAAGAAGGGCTTGGTACCCGGAGCTTCAAGAGATGCTTGCAGAGGACCCTTGGCCTCTGCCGCTCAGACAAGACCTGCTGCAGCAGGGACCCTGTCTGTTCCAAGACTTACCGCGGCTGCGTTTGACGGCATGGCGGTTGAACGCCGGATCCTAAAGGAAAAAGGCATTCCGGAGGAAGTCATCCCTACCCTGATCAAGGCCAGGAAGGATGTCACCGCAAAACATTATCACCGCATTTGGCGAAAATATGTTGCTTGGTGTGAGGCCAAGAAGGCCCCAACGGAGGAATTTCAACTGGGTCGATTCCTGCATTTCCTGCAAGCAGGTGTGGCGTTGGGCCTCAAATTGGGGTCCATTAAGGTCCAGATCTCGGCCCTGTCGATTTTCTTCCAGAAAGAACTGGCTTCACTGCCTGAAGTTCAGACTTTTGTCAAGGGAGTTCTGCATATTCAGCCTCCTTTTGTGCCCCCAGTGGCACCTTGGGATCTCAATGTGGTTTTGGGAGTTTCTGAAATCACATTGGTTTGAGCCACTTAAGACTGTGGATTTAAAATATCTCACGTGGAAAGTGGTTATGTTGTTGGCTCTGGCTTCGGCCAGACGTGTGTCAGAATTGGCGGCTTTGTCCTGTAAAAGCCCCTATCTGATTTTCCATATGGATAGGGCAGAGTTGAGGACTCGTCCTCAGTTTCTCCCGAAGGTGGTATCAGCTTTTCACTTGAACCAACCTATTGTGGTGCCTGCGGCTACTAGGGACTTGGAGGATTCCAAGTTTCTGGACGTAGTCAGGGCCCTGAAAATTTATATTTCCAGGACGGCTGGAGTCAGGAAAACTGACTCGCTGTTTATTTTATATGCACCCAACAAGCTGGGTGCACCTGCTTCTAAGCAGACTATCGCGCGCTGGATTTGTAGCATTATTCAGCTGGCGCATTCTGCGGTGGGACTACCGCAGCCTAAATCTGTAAAAGCCCATTCCACAAGGAAGGTGGGCTCATCTTGGGCGGCTGCCCGAGGGGTCTCGGCTTTACAACTTTGCCGAGCTGCTACTTGGTCAGGGGCAAACACGTTTGCAAAATTTTATAAATTTGATACCCTGGCTGAGGAGGACCTGGAGTTCTCTCATTCGGTGCTGCAGAGTCATCCGCACTCTCCCGCCCGTTTGGGAGCTTTGGTATAATCCCCATGGTCCTTACGGAGTACCCAGCATCCACTAGGACGTCAGAGAAAATAAGATTTTACTCACCGGTAAATCTATTTCTCGTAGTCCGTAGTGGATGCTGGGCGCCCATCCCAAGTGCGGATTGTCTGCAATACTTGTAAATAGTTATTGTTACAAAAATCGGGTTGTTATTGCGAGCCATCTGTTCATAGGCTCCATTGTTATCATACTGTTAACCGGGGTTCCTATCACGAGTTATATGGTGTGATTGGTGGGGCTGGTATGAGTCTTACCCGGGATTCAAAATCCTTCCTTATTGTGTCAGCTCTTCCGGGCACAGTGTCCTAACTGAGGCTTGGAGGAGGGTCACACCAGGTAGACCTAAATCTTTCTTTAGAGTGCCCAGTCTCCTGCGGAGCCCGTCTATTCCCCATGGTCCTTACGGAGTACCCAGCATCCACTACGGACTACGAGAAATAGATTTACCGGTGAGTAAAATCTTATTTTATATCTATATTCTACTTCTGCACATAACTATACGCAGGAACATGCAATCTTTCTCTAACCAACACCAGAATGTTTCCCTTAAAATACCCTACAGCTGGATACCAAACATCACCTTATAGCCTTAGTCTGTCCCCTCTTATCCTGCAAAGGTGAATCCCTTTGTTCTGGACTTGTTGATGTGGTACAAGGGAGCTATATCTAAAATGTACACTATTTGGGTTAAAATTTGTAATGTTCTAATAACCCTCTATGCGTTCACAAACTCTACCATAAACGCGCATACCACGCTCTAAGGCGCATGGCCGTGGGGAGCTACGTTACGCAAATTGCGGATATGTCCACGTACGGCAGACTTGAGTGCACGCGCAGCGGGCATGTGCATGGGGTTAGTACATGGGGCATGTATTACAATATTTTTCGACTTTGACAGCCCGAAGATATAAATTTCAATTGCAGGTGCAGAATGTGCAGGTCTTGATTTCTTCCTCCTTGAAGGGTGCTGATCCCACCAGCCATGACCATTCAGGCTTTTTACATTTTCATGACAACGTGCCCACATTATAATGCGGAGCCCCAGACCTTTGCTGCATGAGATACTTCTTTGTTAAGGTGCATCCACCTTAATGGTGCATGATCTGTGACTAGGACAATCTCCCTTCCCAAGATATAATACTTCAGAATTTTTATCGTCCACTTGATCACCAATTACTCTAGCTGAACAACAGCATACTTTGTTTCCCGTGGTAACAATTTTCCACTTAAGTAGAGGATTGGCTTTTCTTCTCCCATAACAGGCTGTGATAAAACAGCACCCACATCTGTCGTGGAGGTATTGGTTTGCAGATAAAATATTTTTTTTTTAAATCAGGTGCCTGCAGAACTGGTTTGGTACACAGAGCCATTATCATATCTTCACAAGCTACTGAAATTGTTTTAGTCCAGATCATTTTCTCTGGTTGATATTTTTTAAGGCTCTCCGTCAGGTGTAATGCTCTAGACGAAAAATTTGAAATTAATTGATAGTAATAGCCTACCAATCCCAGGAAAGTTATCATCTATTTATTGGTGGAGGGTCTTGGCCAAGATTGAATTGCCCCCACTTATTGCAATTGAGGCTTCACTTGTCCATTGCCAATCACATATCCTAAATAATTGGCATCTGAAAGGTCCAATGGTATACCTGCTGGCTTAGCCATAAACTTGTGCTGTCTTAAGCTGTTCAGCACTTCTTGGACTCTGGGCAAGTGTTATTCCCAACTTTCTGTATAGACAACAATGTCATCTAAATAAGCTATAGCATACTGCCGGTGTGGTCTCAACAGCCGATCCATGGCACGCTGAAATGTCGCTGGTGCCTCATGAAGATTAAAAGGTAGCACTTTATATTGATATAGCCCATCAGGCATCTAGAAGGCAGTCTTCTCCTTGGCTGTTTCACTTAAAGGAGTTTGCCAATATCCATTTGTGTGGTATATACTGGCTGCTTGCCAAATTTTCCACTAATTCTTCCATCCGTGGTAGTGGGTATGCATCAAACCTGGACACTTGATCCAGCAACCTGAAGTTGTTGTAAAAACAGAACAGAATATAAGATGCTCATATCTATTAGAAAATCAAATTCAGGTGCGTGGAAGGGAGGGGGTAGTCTAAGGTAGAAATACATTGGGGATTAACCCACACACCAATCTGTACCTCTACTAAGACATGAAGGACTAATATATATATATATATATATATAGAAATCCAGAGGTCTTAGTTACATACATTTGCAAATGAATGATAAAGCCACCAGGCCCCGACAAGGCTCCTCTGATACTGGTGGTCCCTATCTCTAGGTCTGGGCCAGGGGTGCAGAACACCACAAACAATCAAAGGCCAGCTACCCAAGGGCAGCACAATGCGAGAAGGTAAAGTGTTAGTAAGTGTTAATAAAAGGAAAGCAAAATCTTAATACAAAAATGAATATACTAGTGAAGATGTAATTAAAAGACTAGAAGGATTAATAAATGTGTTACGGGGGTGCTATGTAAGATCTCGCAGTATGCTACCCCAAAGCAGCCCAGCCCCACTAATCCAGGGGGTACTGCACCCCAGACTCGCCACAGGTACTACTACTACTACTACTACTACTACTACTAATAATAATAACAACCCTTCTGGGTTGTAAAAACGTATGGTTCCTGATGGCTTGGGGACCATTACAATAGGCCTTGAACACTTACTTTCTGGACCCCAAGTTAGAGCATCTATTTCACCTCTTGCTGGACTACTTTCTGCCACACTTCAGGGATGCGATACGGTTGCTGCTTTACGACCACTCCTTCAGGTATATTTATCTCATGTTCTACTAAGGTAGTGCTTCCTTGCAGGGAGGAAAACACATCCTGATTTTTGCAAACTAAGGCCTCTGCTTCTTTTCACTGATTTGTTGACAAAGTATCCGCCAGCAGAACTCCTAATGGGCCAGGCAAACTGGTGCAGGTCCCATGGACTTGAGGGGAAACATTGTGTGTAGCACCTCCATGGCAACATCCACACTGGGTATATCATATCTGTAAATATTTTCATCCGGCCACAACCAGGCAAAATGTTGTGGATTCCTTTATTCTGACATTATTTGCGCAAAGGTTCCTTCTACAAAGAGGCATGGCCTTGCTTTTCCCCTCTTCTCCCTTGTACAAGGTAGGGCATTGGAGACTTTATCACAATTTTCTCTGTGTTGTTCCTTTAGGAGCTCTACAAATCCTGGGAAGTTGCGTCCCAATATTAAAGGATAGGCGAGCTTAGGCCCAATGGCTGCAACCACCTCATTAGTGCATTACTTTATAGAGAGCTTCACACGGGATAAGTTTTCTGTGGACCCATGTATGCAGAATACAGTACTTTAAGAAACCTTGGCACCTTTTCCACTGGCTTGGGCAAGCTTGCCTCTGAGATCAGGATCAGCTCACTCCCTGGGGTAAATTTACTAAGATGGGAGTTCTATTTAAGATGGGAAGTTGCCTATAGCAACCAATCAGATTCCAGGTATTATCTTCTACAAGGGTCTAGATAAATGAGAAGTAGAATCTGATTGGTTGCTATGGGCAACATCCCATCTTAAATAGAACTCCCATCTAAGTAAATTTACCCCCCTTAGTCTATAATACCTGGGAGTTCTCAGCCATTTAGTAATAAAAATTCTCACATTAACTGAGGTCTAGATTCCAGGGGTACCATTGTGCAAAACGTGGGGTACATAGCACCCATACTGGAAACCCCACACTTCACAGGCCCTGCTTTTCTGGGACAGTCCCGCCATATATGACCTAGCTCTCTGCAAACAACCCTGGCGTCTCCAGTGGTGTTTTCTTCAGGAAGGGTGACAGACAGGG
Organism: Pseudophryne corroboree; assembly: GCF_028390025.1. NCBI lineage: Eukaryota > Metazoa > Chordata > Amphibia > Anura > Myobatrachidae > Pseudophryne > Pseudophryne corroboree. The sequence continues at coordinate 209,583,903 of NC_086454.1, forward strand.
TCAAAGGGCACTTGGGTGCCAACTTAACTGGTCACCCATTTTTCTGACATTTATGACATATTTCCTGTGGTCTCATATGCTCCTATACTGTGATTAATTCCTATAAATTCTGAGGATTAGTATCTATGACCCAGTGCTGTATATTCCACCCTAGTGTTCTTATACACTGGTCAATTACCACCATCTTCACAATCTGAGCGGCAGTGCGGTCTTCTGGCTATAGCCAACTTCGCCCCTATCTAGTAAGTTCTGCAACCTACTTTCGAATTTGGAACCCTGGCAATAGGGCCCATTCGTGGAAGTGCTGCGCTTTACTAGAAGGAGCAGAGGATAGCTCAGCATATGTTTTCTGAGCCTCACCAGTAAGTTAGGGGGCAAGCTTATCAGCCCAGGTATCTTCTGGTCACTTTAAGTGCCACCCTTTCAAAAATTAACAAATATGCCTCTGGGTCATCTGAAGCTGACATTTTGTTTAGATGCCCTGAGGCATTTGTTGTAGCCATTGTTTGGGTCACTAATTGTAACATTTGCTCCTCTGTCTTTTGATGGGAGGCTAGCAAATTTACTATAGTGCAAAAAACTTTTGTGTTTATAGCAGACAGGGTATACACAAATTTTGGTGTCTTTTAATAAGAATTTTGGTGTCTTTTAATACACAAAAGCAAAACACTGTTTTGTTCCCTGCAATGCAGGGGTTAAAAAGAACACATAAAAAAACTGTTTTCCCTCAGCAGTGCAGTGCTTAATTAAACCTCAATACAGTATGTATAATCTGCTCTATTCAATAATTAGGTGCATTTGATTACATGCTGTAGCAGCCAAACCTATCTTTTGAATAGCAAATGGAATTTGAACTTTTGAAAAAACAAAATAAGCAACTGTTTAACTTCACAGTGGCAAGTTATCACAATACAATTGAGCAAAGCCGTAACTAGACTTTTTGGTGCCCTGTGCCAGAGAGAGAATTGGCGCCCCCCATATTTCCAATAGGGACATAAGGTGCATGCCTTGTGGGGGAGGGACATGGCAAGATTGATCCCTGAGAAAGCCCATGCTATGATGCCCCTTCCCACATTTTATATATCTTAAAACATATAATGTATGATAATATATTATAGTATATTATATATAAATAATACACACACATTTATAGACCACTGCAAGAAAATGGATTTGGACACAAATCTTCTTTGTACCAAATTCATGCACTTAACTTAAGAGCTTGTTGTTACTCGATTACAATACCCTTTATTAAATACAGGTTGAGTATCCCATATCCAAATATTCCGAAATACGGAATATTCCGAAATACGGACTGTATTGAGTGAGAGTGAGATAGTGAAACCTTTGTTTTTTGATGGCTCAATGTACACAAACTTTGTTTAATACACAAAGTTATTAAAAATATTGGCCCTCATTCCGAGTTGATCGGTCGCAAGGCGAATTTAGCAGAGTTACACACGCTAAGCCGCCGCCTACTGGGAGTGTATCTTAGCATCTTAAAATTGCGACCGATGTATTCGCAATATTGCGAGCACAAACTACTTAGCAGTTTTAGAGTAGCTCCAGACTTACTCTGCCTGTGCGATCAGTTCAGTGCTTGTCGTTCCTGGTTTGACGTCACAAACACACCCAGCGTTCGCCCAACCACTCCCCCGTTTCTCCGGCCACTCCTGCGTTTTTTCCGGAAACGGTAGCGTTTTCAGCCACACGCCCATAAAACGCTGTGTTTCCGCCCAGTAACACCCATTTCCTGTCAATCACATTACGTTCGCCGGAGCGATGAGAAAGCCGTGAGTAAAAATACTTTCTTCATAGCAAAGATACTTGGCGCAGTCGCAGTGCGAATATTGCGCATGCGCACTAAGCGGAATTTCACTGCGATGCGATGAAAAATACCGAGCGAACGACTCGGAATGAGGGCCATTGTATTAAATGACCTTCAGGCTGTGTGTATAAGGGGGGTAATTCCAAGTTGATCGCAGCAGGAATTTAGTTAGCAATTGGGCAAAACCATGTGCACTGCAGGGGAGGCAGATTTAACATGTGCAGAGAGAGTTAGATCTGGGTGGGGTGTGTTCAATCTGCAATCTAATTTGCAGTGTAAAAATAAAGCAGCCAGTATTTACCCTGCACAGAAATAAAATAACCCACCCAAATCTAACTCTCTCTGCACATGTTATATCTGGCCTCCCCTGCAGTGCACATGGTTTTGCCCAATTGCTAACTAAATTCCTGCTGCGATCAACTTGGAATTACCCCCTCGGTGTATATGAAACATAAATGAATTGTGTGAATGTGCACACACTTTGTTTAATGTGCAAAGTTATAAAAATTATTGGCTAAAATTACCTTCAGGCTGTGTGTATAAGGTGTATTTGTAACATAAATACATTCTATGCTTAGATTTAGGTCCCATCACCATGATATCTCATTATAGTATGCAATTATTCCAAAAAACGGAAAAATCCCATATCCAAAAGACCTCTGGTCCCAAGCATTTGGGATAAGGGATACTCAACCAGTAACACATATCCCCAGGATTCAAACCTATAACCTGTTGAATTCCAATCAAACACCCCACTCATTAAGCTATTTGAGTTTGCATAAAAACTATGAACACTATATTAAGTTGCTGGTACTTTGTAAAAAATAAAAAAATAAAAATCAGTATAGCAAGTGAGCAGAGCTATGTAGTGTGCTGCCACCCATCAAATCACTTGCAGCCACACATTACATAGATCTGCTCAGTCGCAAAGCTGATCATTTTTTCACAGAGTACAAGGTAAGCTTTAAAAAGTTAGAATTCTGTAGCTGAGGATGCTCTAGCTTTCTACGCAAGAGCAGATAGCTCGATGAATCGATGGCTGACTGCAATGCCACAAGTAATAGGTTCGAATCCTGTGTATTTCAGCATCATGAGATGTAATAAAAAGACAGTGTGACTGAACAACAAAGAAATCTTAAGTTGTGTTCATGAATGTTGTATAGGTATAAGTGACAGAAGGGGTCAGGGTAGGAGACAGCAGTGTAGCAGGGTAGGAGACTGATGCTGGGCTTCAAAAAGGGGGGAATCTGCAAGTAAAACATAATTGACAAGTGCCACCAACAGCGCCCCCTACCCTGCAGCGCTATGTGCGGTGCCCCTTCCGCACACACCTAGTTACGGCCCTGCAATTGAGGGTCGCCAACCATTACTCACATAAACCGTAATGTATGCCTTTAAATCCTTGGCCACGCTAGAGGCGACTCATCAGCGCAAATTTGTCCAAGATTATGGGCCACTATATGTAAAACTGGTACTGGAAATAAGTACTCGTAAGGCAGGTCTTCCGTTAAAACACAGTGTCTTTTACTGACAGACACTATGCACAGCTTGCACAAGCTAAGGCCTGGTCACACAGGTACATACTGTAACAGAAAATAAGCAAACAAACATAAAAAATCCTAGCACTCCTTGTGCTCAGCAGTCAGTCCACTTGAAGCCACATTTGCCATGCTTTCCTGTCATGGCCAACATCCACAGTCCCTGGCTCTACAAAACTGTTTCCTAGTCATTGGCCTCCAACAGACATCAGCACCCTGTGTACTGGGTGAATGGGATTTTTAAACTCCTCTCCTGCATCTGAATTCCTGCTGTCTCTGAGTGAACTGGAAAACCCGGACTTCTGTTTTTCCATTTGCAGCTGTGCAATCCAGAAAGCCCAGAGTTATAAATCTCCATTGCAGGTGCAGAAGGCGCAGGTCTTATTTTCTTACTCCTTGGAGGGAGCTGATCCCACCAGTATGTGAACAGATCAGATGAGAGACCACCCCACTCACCACAATATATATATTGTAAAATGGGTACTGGAAATAATGACTCAGTAGGCAGTTTTCTGGTAAATACAGTGTCTTTTTACTGGCAGCAGACACTGTAGAACAACATACTCAGGCTTAAGCCCGGAAACACAGGTAGAAACAAAAAATAAGCAAACAAACTTAAAAAGTCCCAGCATGTGGCTGTAAGCCGTTGCAGCAGACTGACTGCTGAGCACATCAGCAGTCCGTCCGCTGCAATGGCTTGCAGCCACATGTCATCAGTCCCGGGCACTATAAACTTTGGCATCCTAACTGGCCCCTAGCAGGCATCAGTGCAACATGCAGTGGACTTTTAAACCCCTCTCCTGCTTCTGAGGTCCTGCAGGCTTTGGGTGAGCTGGAAGACCCGGAATTCTATTTTTCCACCTTGAGCTGTACAGCCCATAAAACTCTGAGTTCCACACTTCTACTGCAGGTGCAGAATGTGCAGGTCTTGTTTTCCTCCCCCTTGGAGGTAGCTTATCCCACAGAAATGTGGGCAATTGTGGTGAGACACAAGCCATCACAATATCTATCTATCTATCTATCTATCTATCTATCTATCTATCTATCTATCTATTTATCTTTCTATATATCCCCAAGCCATAAAATAAAAAAGGTTAATCTGCAGACCTTGGAGCTCTGATTGATGGACAGCTCCAGCCATCCACCAATCAGCATCCCACCTCTGTGATTGGTGGATGACTAGAGCCAGAGCCGATGCTAGTGTTTGGCGCCCTCCTGCAAATAATAAATTTGTGCCCTCTCATCCATAAAAAAGGGAAAACGCGCACTGCAAAAAGGGGTGTGGTCACACAAGGAATGGGCATGACCACAATGGTACCCACAATTCAAATTACGCCACACAGTATTACAATCTTATGCACATTAACCCAAACGTAGTGCACCTGATTCATATAATGCCACATAATAGTGCCCCTTAATCACATTTAAAATTGATGACAGGGCCAGTTCTAGATCTTGAAGAGCTCAGGGCAACAGTTTCCTCTGGCCATGCCCAGAACAGGGACAGTGCGCACCAAAAATATAGGGCCACAGAATAGTACCAGTACACATAACCCCGCACAGTAGTGTCCATTAGTCACATTACACCACACAGCAGTGTCCGTTAGTCACATTACATCGCTCAGCAGTGTCCGTTAGTCACATTACACCACACAGCAGTGTCCCTTAGTCACATTACATTGCTCAGCAGTGTCCGTTAGTCACATTACACCACACAACAGTGTCCGTTAGTCACATTACACCGCACAGCAGTGTCACACAGGAGAGCCGCTTATACACGTTACATCAGAGTAGAGCCCATTATACACATTATGCCAGATACAGCCCATTATACACATTATGCCAGGTACAGCCCATTATACACATTATGAAGGTCATTGAGACCCCACTGCAATAGCGGCCCTCAGCGCAGTTTGCCAGTGGCAGCAAACTGTGCATGCACAGTGGACGTGACGCCACACACATTGCAGTCGCTTCCCCAATGGATGCGACCACAATGTGATTGATAGGCAACAGCGTAGCAGAGTTAAGGTGTTGCAGGGGTGACGCTGGAAAAAGGGGGCAGGCCGGGATGTCACACACAACTGCTCCGGTAAAAATGGCTGCTGACCAGGCTGCGCTGCCAGGGGTCAACCTTAGATCAGATGCGTCCTCAATCAAATTGTGAATGCATCGGGAGGCAGTGCCACACATGCTGGGCAGCCTTGCCTTGTGCTGGGCGGCCCTCAGCATGTGCAGAGATGAACGCAGACTAAAAACTCAAACTATTACATTTGGCCCATAGTCCTATTTAGTCCTAATATTGTACCTTATTCAGAATTGTACACTATGCCGATATTTTAGCAATTGACTGATTATTGGCAGACTGCGCATTTGCCATGATCGCACTGCAACAGTAAGTAACAGTTTAGGGGAGTTAATTCTCATGGCTGTTTTTGGGGTGCATATATGCTGTCATCTGTGATCATGTACGCAGAGAAACGAAGAGCCTGTGTTGCTACTGCCACATCTAGTCTGGGTAGCCATAGACCTTGTCAAGCAGTTGATGTTCCTCACTCTTGTAGATAGGTTGCAAATGTATACACAATTGCAAATTAATTGTGATAGTTCCGGTGGGTGTCTCATTCATTTCTGGTTGGCAGCTTTACTTGCTGACATTAGCAGTACCATAGCCTAGAAAAACGCAATTTCAATATCATTAGTGTACAACTCTGAATAGGGCTTATATTGTATAACAATTATAGTAAAAAAAATTGGCAGTAGATATAGTATAAAAAATGTTTTACTTGAAGCTTGAGGTGCATGCTCCAAAATCACCCACTGCACCCACTGCAGTATAAAAACTGTGTTGGTGGCATTGGACTTTGTAGCCCTTCTTAAAGGAGAAGGGTCCCTTTTTTCGCCATCCTTGAAAAACTGTAAAGTCCCTTAGGAAGGAACAAAAATCTCCTGGTACTCTTATGTAGATGCTATGGGTTTCCCCTTGACATCTCTGACCTCCATGTCCAAAGGGCCTTTAGGAGGCAAGGGTCTTCAAGCTCACCCTTGCCACAAGTCTCTGGTACATGCCTTTCTTTGAGTTGTTTGCAGAAGCTTTTCCCATGATCCAGAAAAGGTATGGCCTTCACAAGGATGCCATTGCAAGGTAACTATTTGATGGTTAGTAAGCGTGCTTGGGCAAAGATGCTCTGTTGATGATACTCCTACTTGGTTTATGCAGCAGAATGGACTTTAGCAATCATCAGATGAACCCTGGGAAACAAGCATATAATGGAGGCATCAAATGGATAAAGCATTTCTTTTTGGTAGGAAGAAGGGTTTGTTCTAGGTGTCTATGCACATTAAGGATGTTCTTAGACACACGGTTTGCAGTTCCAAACAGAAATTACCAGTTTAGGTTACATCGATTAAGATAGCCGATAGCTCTACTAGTGTTCATAAGATCACTGTGGCTCTAGTCCCAGGGAGAATCTACATTGACAATCTTTTGATAAAGGCTAGTTCCCTTCTTTGCTCCAGTCCATAATATGGTGGACACAGCACAGATGATGGAATCTCATGGTTGGTTTTGGCAATTGCAAGAAATTACATTTAACTCCTTCCCAGCTTATGATTTTTCTGTAGCTTCTGTTTAACACATGGCAACAGCAGGTATGTCTATTGAGGGACAAGATACTCTCAGTACTGGGTTTAGGGAAGGCCAAGTAAGATGCCAATATATGTCCGTGCATTTTTGTATTGTGGCTGAAGGCCCTGACCTTCAATATGGTCAGTTATATGTAATATTACTCAAGAGATTTCCAGGATTACCAAGTTTCCATATTGTATGTCCCGTTAAACCATCAGTCTGTCGCCAAGACTAAGTCAGTCTCTAATGGCAGAAAATTCAGTCAAGAGATGCCCTTTAACATTTGGGACTAGATGCTGGTGAAAATGAATGTCAGCCTTCATGGTATTGGATCAGTCATATTCAGGGTCGTTGTACTCTCAGAAGAGTCCACATATGCAATACATTTATTGGAGCTAAATTCAGTGATCTTCTCCTTAGCAAAAGTATGCTTTTATTTGGAAAGACAGTATTATCCAGTCTAACAACACTATAGGAGTTGCAGGAGTATTGCATGATAAAGACTCATTGGATTATGTGATAGGCAAAATTAAATGTTCCAGGCATTGCAGCAAATTTCATTGTGGGCCTAGATTAGTAGGAACCATATTTTCTCACCTGGCAAGTTCTTTATCTAGGGAATTGCCTCTTCATCCAGATGTCTTTCTTCAGATAGCAGAAAAGTGGGGTCTGCCAGAATAATAGCATCTTGGTTGATCCACAGTATGCAAAAGTTCTGTGCCAGATCAAGTGATCTGAAGGCATTCATTGTAGACACCATGTCGATGACGTGGGATTTTCAGTTTATTCTCTCCCAAATGGCAATATGTACAGTATGTGGACACATTGTTTATAGTATCAATGTATCTTATGTATCAAATATTCATAGAATAAGAGCACAATTAAAAATACACAAAAAAAACTGATCTGTGCCAGACATCCACCAACTAACAATGGCAAAACCATTGATTGATGGCCTTTCCTTGTTAAAACGGAAGACAGAAGGGAAGGGGGAAGAAGCCTGAGTACAATAAGGGCATGTTAATGCATCTTACATTGTATGTTGTGGTGCATGTTGATTTGGAAAGAAAAACACATAGGTTGATGCTACTCTAGTTACAGAGCCATGAAGTGTGTCTAGCATTTCTAGTGGAATCCCCACTGTAGTACTGTACACTGCAGATTTTTATAGTATAAAAAAATGTTTACCTTGAAGCTTGAGGTGCATGCTCCAAAATCACCCACTGCACCCACTGCAGTATAAAAACGGTGTTGGTGGCATTGGACTTTGTAGCCCTTCTTAAAGGAGAAGGGTCCCTTTTTTCGCCATCCTTGCAAAACTGTAAAGTCCTTTAGGAAGGAACAAAAATCTCCTGGTACTCTTATGTAGATGCTATGGGTTTCCCCTTGACATCTCTGACCTCCATGTCCAAAGGGCCTTTAGGAGGCAAGGGTCTTCAAGCTCACCCTTGCCACAAATCTCTGGTACATGCCTTTCTTTGAGTTGTTTGCAGAAGCTTTTCCCATGATCCAGAAAAGGTATGGCCTTCACAAGGAAGCCATTGCAAGGTAACTATTTGATGGTTAGTAAGCGTGCTTGGGCAAAGATGCTCTGTTGATGATACTCCTACTTGGTTTATGCAGCAGAATGGACTTTAGCAATCATCAGATGAACCCTGGGAAATAAGCATATAATGGAGGCATCAAATGGATAAAGCATTTCTTTTTGGTAGGAAGAAGGGTTTGTTCTAGGTGTCTATGCAATATTAAGGATGTTCTTAGACACACGGTTTGCAGTTCCAAACAGGAATTACCAGTTTAGGTTACATCGATTAAGATAGCCGATAGCTCCACTAGTGTTCATAAGATCACTGTGGCTCTAGTCCCAGGGAGAATCTACATTGACAATCTTTTAATAAAGGCTAGTTCCCATCTTTGCTCCAGTCCATAATATGGTGGACACAGCACAGATGATGGAATCTCATGGTTGGTTTTGGCAATTGCAAGAAATTACATTTAACTCCTTCCCAGCTTATGATTTTTCTGTAGCTTCTGTTTAACACATGGCAACAGCAGGTATGTCTATTGAGGGACAAGATACTCTCAGTACTGGGTTTAGGGAAGGCCAAGTAAGATGCCAATATATGTCCGTGCATTTTTGTATTGTGGCTGAAGGCCCTGACCTTCAATATGGTCAGTTATATGTAATATTACTCAAGAGATTTCCAGGATTACCAAGTTTCCATATTGTATGTCCCGTTAAACCATCAGTCTGTCGCCAAGACTAAGTCAGTCTCTAATGGCAGAAAATTCAGTCAAGAGATGCCCTTTAACATTTGGGACTAGATGCTGGTGAAAATGAATGTCAGCCTTCATGGTATTGGATCAGTCATATTCAGGGTCGTTGTACTCTCAGAAGAGTCCACATATGCAATACATTTATTGGAGCTAAATTCAGTGATCTTCTCCTTAGCAAAAGTATGCTTTTATTTGGAAAGACAGTATTATCCAGTCTAACAACACTATAGGAGTTGCAGGAGTATTGCATGATAAAGACTCATTGGATTATGTGATAGGCAAAATTAAATGTTCCAGGCATTGCAGCAAATTTCATTGTGGGCCTAGATTAGTAGGAACCATATTTTCTCACCTGGCAAGTTCTTTATCTAGGGAATTGCTTCTTCATCCAGATGTCTTTCTTCAGATAGCAGAAAAGTGGGATCTGCCAGAATAATAGCATCTTGGTTGATCCACAATATGCAAAAGTTCTGTGCCAGATCAAGTGATCTGAAGGCATTCATTGTAGACACCATGTCGATGACGTTTACTTTATTCTCTCCCAAATGGCAATATGTACAGTATGTGGACACATTGTTTATAGTATCAATGTATCTTATGTATCAAATATTCATAGAATAAGAGCACAATTAAAAATACACAAAAAAAAACTGATCTGTGCCAGACATCCACCAACTAACAATGGCAAAACCATTGATTGATGGTCTTTCCTTGTTAAAACGGAAGACAGAAGGGAAGGGGGAAGTAGCCTGAATACAATAAGGGCATGTTAATGCATCTTACATTGTATGTTGTGGTGCATGTTGATTTGGAAAGAAAAACACATGGGTTGATGCTACTCTAGTTACAGAGACAAGAAGTGTGTCTAGCATTTCTAGTGGAATCCCCACTGTAGTACTGTACACTGCAGATTTACATCAATAGCGTAAGGGACACAGGGGGTTATTCGAAGTTGTTAGCAAACCAAAACAGCCCACTAATGGGCAAAACCATGTTGCAGTGCCGGTGGGGCAGATGCAATATTTGTACATAGTGTTAGATTTGGGTGGGGTGTGTTCAAACTGAAATCTAAATTGCATTGTAAAAATAAAGCAGCCTGTATTTACCATAAACAGAAACAATATAACCCACCCAAATCTAAATCTCTCTGCACATGTTACATCGGGTGTAGTATGGTAAGCCGGCGGTCGGTCTCTTGGCGACCAGCATACCGGCGCCGGTAGCCCAACCGCCAGCATACCAACAGTGTGGCGAGTGCAAATGAGCCCCTTGCGGGCAAGGTGGTGCGCTAGCTATTTTATTCTCCCTCCAGGGGGGTCGTGGACCCCCACGAGGGAGAATAAGTGTCGGTATGCCGGCGCCGGTATACTGTGCGCCGGGATCCCGACAGCCGGCATACTGAAGACCACCCGTTACATCTGCCCCACCAGTAGTGCAAAATGGTTTTGCCCAATTGTAACTTTTTGGGTTTGCTAACAACTTTGAATAACCCCCATACTACACTATTAGGGTAATTTATGCAAATTACATGCCAGTTTATTTTAAGAAAATATGCATTTATCATACTATGCAAACTGCGTAATTTGTTTATGAAATGTATACCAATGCAGGATTGCTGATAAACACTTATATATATATCAATACTGTAACTGTTCGGCTTTAGTTTTTGAATAGACACAAGTTTAATATTAATACTAATTTTGACCAACTACTAAATAACAAAATTAATTATTTTGTAAACTTGATAATAATCTATTTTGTATTTTCTAGGTTTTAACTCTGAAATGGTGACATTGATATTATCAATTGGAAGAAGTAAATCCATAAAGCATGTTTTCTTAGGCAAAAACTTCAATTTAAAGCTTAAGTGAGTAAATTCCATTGTTAACAGTAGTAAATTAAATAGTTGTTATTTTACTGTATATGATAACATGTGAGCTAACAGAACTATGATATTGCTTGTTTGTCAGCAAAGAGATTGTGGGAATGGTCTGCATGATAAAACTACCATAGTCAATATGGGGTCTACTGTATATAGTAAACCCATCAGGTTAAGGGGAGTCTATATTGTAAAGGCTTTATGGGCCTGATTTAGAGATGAATGCAGTGTCTCTATCTCAATTTGAAAATGTTTTAAGTCTGCCGCATGTTTCTGAGTTACATTGCACATGTGTCCCAATTTTATTCATATAGAACTTGTAGAAAAAATGTAGACGCATCATAGAAATGCAAGGGACATCCTTGGGCACTGACTTGGAGGTAACAGACGGGTGTCTAAAAAGACACACAGAGATGTTGGGCCAGATGTAATTACACCCAAGTTCAGCTGCTGTGCGGAATGTCGTCCGAACTCAGACATTTTTTAAAGGGGCAATCCAGTCCCTTGTATCTTTTGCCAGAGTTGCGGACATGTCGCAGATCTTCTGCACAGCGACCCACATATGGTAGGAGGCCATAGTCAGATGGAGAAAGCACACCTGCCATAGGACTGGTGCAAGTTATGCTGGTCCACCAGTCAGAAATTCAGTGGCTTAAAATGTTGTAAGTGGGCATCTCAATCTTTGCAAATTCGGATGCACAGATATGCACAAGGGGGAAGGGCTTTATAGTGGAATTATCATAAAAGACACAGATGCAACTATGGCAAAAGAAGCAGCTACTGTCATGTCTTCATCCACTTTTGACTAGACCCCTATAGGTTAGTGTTCTTTATTATAAAGTCCTAGAAATTTGGAGCTCTCATCATTATGAAGCCAACAGCGATCTGGGATAATTATAGCAAAAGCTCCAGAGATTTTGGTTGTCTGAATAGTAAAACCATCAAAGATCTTGGACCCTTAATGGAAAACCACCAACGATATGTGTTATATACAGGCCCGCCTTCAGGGGGGTGCTGCGGGCACAGTAGTCCCGGACCCAGCCTCTCTAACAGAGAGGAGGGGGCCCAGGTCGCTCATGCTGCTGCCTGCCCACCACTCTGCTCTGCCCCCTTTTCATGCCTGAGATCTGACTCTGTCACAGGAGGGGGAGAGGACACTGCAAGCATCAATTGTAAGCGTCCCTCCCAAAATGGCTGCCACTTCATAGGAGACAGTTACTACAGACACTAGAGGAGGCTCCTCTAGTATCTTTAATAACTATCTTCTCTGAGGAGGCGGCTATTTTGGGAGGGACGTTTTCAATTGAAGCCTGCAGCGTCCTCTCCCCCCTCCTGTGACATTGTCAGAACTCGGGCATGAAAAGGGGGCAGAGCTACCGGAATGGAGGGGGTGGGGTTACATGGGACCAGGCTTGCTGCTACCACAGGGAGAGTGAGTAAGAAAGAGAAAGTGTGTGTGTGTGTGTGTGTGTGTGTGTGTGTGTGTGTGTGTGTGTGTGTGTGTGTGTGTGTGTGTGTATGTATGGCTATGTGACTTAGAGATGTGCACCGGAAATTTTTCGGGTTATGTGTTTTGGTTTTGGGTTCGGTTCCGCGGCCGTGTTTTGGGTTCGAACGCGTTTTGGCAATACCTCACCGAATTTTTTTTGTCGGATTCGGGTGTGTTTTGGATTCGGGTGTTTTTTTCAAAAAACCCTAAAAAACAGCTTAAATCATTGAATTTGGGGGTCATTTTGATCCCATAGTATTATTAACCTCAATAACCATAATTTACACTCATTTTCAGTCTATTCTGAACACCTCACACCTCACAATATTATTTTTAGTCCTAAAATTTGCACCGAGGTCGCTGAATGACTAAGCTCAGCGACCCAAGTGGCCGACACAAACACCTGGCCCATCTAGGAGTGGCACTGCAGTGTCACGCAGGATGGCCCTTCCAAAAAACACTCCCCAAACAGCACATGATGCAAAGAAAAAAAGAGGCGCAATGAGGTAGCTGTGTGACTAAGCTCAGCGACCCAAGTGGCCGACACAAACACCTGGCCCATCTAGGAGTGGCACTGCAGTGTCACGCAGGATGGCCCTTCTAAAAAACACTCCCCAAACAGCACATGACGCAAAGAAAAAAAGAGGCGCAATGAGGTAGCTGTGTGACTAAGCTCAGCGACCCAAGTGGCCGACACAAACACCTGGCCCATCTAGAAGTGGCACTGCAGTGTCACGCAGGATGGCCCTTCCAAAAAACACTCCCCAAACAGCACATGACGCAAAGAAAAAAAGAGGCGCAATGAGGTAGCTGTGTGACTAAGCTCAGCGACCCAAGTGGCCGACACAAACACCTGGCCCATCTAGGAGTGGCACTGCAGTGTTAGACAGGATGGCACTTAAAAAAATAGTCCCCAAACAGCACATGATGCAAAGAAAAAGGAAAGAAAAAAGAGGTGCAAGATGGAATTGTCCTTGGGCCCTCCCACCCACCCTTATGTTGTATAAACAGGACATGCACACTTTAACCAACCCATCATTTCAGTGACAGGGTCTGCCACACGACTGTGACTGAAATGACGGGTTGGTTTGGACCCCCACCAAAAAAGAAGCAATTAATCTCTCCTTGCACAAACTGGCTCTACAGAGGCAAGATGTCCACCTCATCATCATCCTCCGATTCATCACCGTGTACATCCCCCTCCTCACAGATTATTAATTCGTCCCCACTGGAATCCACCATCACAGCTCCCTGTGTACTTTCTGGAGGCAATTGCTGCTGGTGAATGTCTCCACGGAGGAATTGATTATAATTCATTTTAATGAACATCATCTTCTCCACATTTTCTGGAAGTAACCTCGTACGCCGATTGCTGACAAGGTGAGCGGCGGCACTAAACACTCTTTCGGAGTACACACTTGTGGGAGGGCAACTTAGGTAGAATAAAGCCAGTTTGTGCAAGGGCCTCCAAATTGCCTCTTTTTCCTGCCAGTATAAGTACGGACTGTGTGACGTGCCTACTTGGATGCGGTCACTCATATAATCCTCCACCATTCTTTCAATGGTGAGAGAATCATATGCAGTGACAGTAGACGACATGTCAGTAATCGTTGGCAGGTCCTTCAGTCCGGACCAGATGTCAGCATCAGCAGTTGCTCCAGACTGCCCTGCATCACCGCCAGCGGGTGGACTCGGAATTCGTAGCCTTTTCCTCGCACCCCCAGTTGCGGGAGAATGTGAAGGAGGAGATGTTGACAGGTCGCGTTCCGCTTGACTTGACAATTTTCTCACCAGCAGTTCTTTGAACCCCTGCAGACTTGTGTCTGCCGGAAAGAGAGATCCAACGTAGGTTTTAAATCTAGGATCGAGCACGGTGGCCAAAATGTAGTGCTCTGATTTCAACAGATTGACCACCCGTGAATCCTGGTTAAGCGAATGAAGGGCTCCATCCACAAGTCCCACATGCCTAGCGGAATCGCTCTGTTTTAGCTCCTCCTTCAATGCCTCCAGCTTCTTCTGCAAAAGCCTGATGAGGGGAATGACCTGACTCAGGCTGGCAGTGTCTGAACTGACTTCACGTGTGGCAAGTTCAAAAGGTTGCAGAACCTTGCACAACGTTGAAATCATTCTCCACTGCGCTTGAGACAGGTGCATTCCACCTCCTATATCGTGGTCAGATGTATAGGCTTGAATGGCCTTTTGGTGCTCCTCCATCCTCTGAAGCATATAGAGGGTTGAATTCCACCTCGTTACCACTTCTTGCTTCAGATGATGGCAGGGCAGGTTCAGGCGTTTTTGGTGTTGCTCCAGTCTTCTGTACGTGGTGCCTGTACGCCGAAAGTGTCCCGCAATTCTTCTGGCCACCGACAGCATCTCTTGCACGCCCCTGACGTTTTTTAAATAATTCTGCACCACCAAATTCAAGGTATGTGCAAAACATGGGACGTGCTGGAATTTGCCCAGATATAATGCACGCACAATATTAGTGGCGTTGTCCGATGCCACAAATCCACAGGAGAGTCCAATTGGGGTAAGCCATTCTGCGATGATCTTCCTTAGTTGCCGTAAGAGGTTTTCAGCTGTGTGCGTATTCTGGAAAACGGTGATACAAAGCGTAGCCAGCCTAGGAAAGAGTTGGCGTTTGCGAGATGCTGCTACTGGTGCCGCCGCTGCTGTTCTTGCGGCGGGAGTCAATACATCTACCCAGTGGGCTGTCACAGTCATATAGTCCTGAGTCTGCCCTGCTCCACTTGTCCACATGTCCGTGGTTAAGTGGACATTGGGTACAACTGCATTTTTTAGGACACTGGTGAGTCTTTTTCTGAGGTCTGTGTACATTTTCGGTATCGCCTGCCTAGAGAAATGGAACCTAGATGGTATTTGGTACCGGGGACACAGTACCTCAATCAAGTCTATAGTTGGCTCTGAAGTAACGATGGATACCGGAACCACGTTTCTCACCGCCCAGGATGCCAAGGCCTCAGTTATCCGCTTTGCAGCAGGATGACTGCTGTGATATTTCATCTTCCTCGCAAAGGACTGTTGGACAGTCAATTGCTTGGTGGAAGTAGTAAAAGTCGTCTTACGACTTCCCCTCTGGGATGACCATCGACTCCCAGCAGCAACAACAGCAGCGCCAGCAGCAGTAGGCGTTACACTCAAGGATGCATCGGAGGAATCCCAGGCAGGAGAGGACTCGTCAGAATTGCCAATGACATGGCCTGCAGGACTATTGGCATTCCTGGGGAAGGAGGAAATTGACACTGAGGGAGTTGGTGGGGTGGTTTGCGTGAGCTTGGTTACAAGAGGAAGGGATTTACTGGTCAGTGGACTGCTTCCGCTGTCGCCCAAAGTTTTTGAACTTGTCACTGACTTATGATGAATGCGCTGCAGGTGACGTATAAGGGAGGATGTTCCGAGGTGGTTAACGTCCTTACCCCTACTTATTACAGCTTGACAAAGGCAACACACGGCTTGACACCTGTTGTCCGCATTTCTGTTGAAATACTTCCACACCGAAGAGCTGATTTTTTTGGTATTTTCACCAGGCATGTCAATGGCCATATTCCTCCCACGGACAACAGGTGTCTCCCCGGGTGCCTGACTTAAACAAACCACCTCACCATCAGAATCCTCCTGGTCAATTTCCTCCCCAGCGCCAGCAACACCCATATCCTCATCCTGGTGTACTTCAACACTGACATCTTCAATCTGACTATCAGGAACTGGACTGCGGGTGCTCCTTCCAGCACTTGCAGGGGGCGTGTAAATGGTGGAAGGCGCATGCTCTTCACGTCCAGTGTTGGGAAGGTCAGGCATCGCAACCGACACAATTGGACTCTCCTTGTGGATTTGTGATTTCGAAGAACGCACAGTTCTTTGCTGTGCTTTTGCCAGCTTAAGTCTTTTCATTTTTCTAGCGAGAGGCTGAGTGCTTCCATCCTCATGTGAAGCTGAACCACTAGCCATGAACATAGGCCAGGGCCTCAGCCGTTCCTTGCCACTCCGTGTGGTAAATGGCATATTGGCAAGTTTACGCTTCTGCTCCGACGATTTTAATTTAGATTTTTGAGTCCTTTTTTTACTGATCTTTTGTGTTTTGGATTATACATGCTCTGTACTATGACATTGGGCATCGGCCTTGGCAGACGACGTTGATGGAATTTCATCGTCTCGGCCATGACTAGTGGCAGCAGCTTCAGCACGAGGTGGAAGTGGATCTTGATCTTTCCCTATTTTTGGAACCTCAACATTTTTGTTCTCCATATTTTAATAGGCACAACTAAAAGGCACCTCAGGTAAACAATGGAGATGGATGGATACTAGTATACTTATGGATGACGAGTGACTGACGACACAGAGGTAGCTACAGCCGTGGCCTACCGTACTGCGTCTGCTAGTATAGATAATATAATAAATATATTACTACTGTAGGTATATAATATAATGACGGCTTGGTGGACACTGTCAGCAGACTCCTAAACTACTAGTATGAAGAAGATAGAAAAAAAAACCAACCACAGGTAGGTAGGTATACAATTATGGACGAGCACTGACGACACAGAGATAGCCACAGCCGTGGACTACCGTACTGCGTCTGCTAGTATAGATAATATAATAAATATATTACTACTGTAGGTATATAATATAATGACGGACCTGGTGGACACTGTCAGCAGACTCCTAAACTACTAGTATGAAGAAGATAGAAAAAAAAAACCCACCACAGGTAGGTAGGTATACAATTATGGACGAGCACTGACGACACAGAGATAGCCACAGCCGTGGACTACCGTACTGCGTCTGCTAGTATAGATAATATAATAAATATATTACTACTGTAGGTATATAATATAATGTTGGACCTGGTGGACACTGTCAGCAGACTCCTAAACTACTAGTATGAAGAAGATAGAAAAAAAAAACCCACCACAGGTAGGTAGGTATACAATTATGGACGAGCACTGACGACACAGAGATAGCCACAGCCGTGGCCTACCGTACTGCGTCTGCTAGTATAGATAATATACTAAATATATTACTACTGTAGGTATATAATATAATGACGGACCTGGTGGACACTGTCAGCAGACTCCTAAACTACTAATATGAAGAAGATAGAAAAAAAAAACCCACCACAGGTAGGTAGGTATACAATTATGGACGAGCACTGACGACACAGAGATAGCCACAGCCGTGGACTACCGTTCTGCGTCTGCTAGTATAGATAATATAATAAATATATTACTACTGTAGGTATATAATATAATGACGGACCTGGTGGACACTGTCAGCAGACTCCTAAACTACTAGTATGAAGAAGATAGAAAAAAAAAACCCACCACAGGTAGGTAGGTATACAATTATGGACGAGCACTGACGACACAGAGATAGCCACAGCCGTGGACTACCGTACTGCGTCTGCTAATATAGAGATGATAAAGATGATAGAGATTTAAAAAAAATATAACACTACTGTAGGTAAATATTTATATAATATAATGAATGACGGACCTGCTGGACACTGTCAGCAGAATGCGTTTATAGAATAAAAAAAAAAACACCACAGGAGTGTTTAACTTTTTCAGGCAGACAATATACTGGTGGTCACTGGCAGCAAAAGTGTGCACTGTACTCCTGCTATAACTGCTCCCCAGTCTCCCCCACAATTAAGCTGTGTGAGCAGTGAGCACTCAGCACAGTCAGATATACATAGATGATATATCATGCAGCACACTGAGGCTGAGCACAGATATGGTATGTATCGTTTTTTTCAGGCAGAGAACGGATTATAATAAAACTGGTGGTCAGTGTCACTATCAGCAAAACTCTGCACTGTACTGAGTACTCCTAACAACTGCTCCCCAAAATTAGTAGTAAATCAAATGTCACTCGTCTCTCTAAACGGAGAGGACGCCAGCCACGTCCTCTCCCTATCAATCTCAATGCACGTGTGAAAATGGCGGCGGCGTGCGGCTCCTTATATAGAATCCGAGTCTCGCGAGAATCCGACAGCGGGATGATGACGTTCGGGCGCGCTTGGGTTAACCGAGCAAGGCGGGAGGATCCGAGTCTGCTCGGACCCGTGCAAAAAAGGCTGAAGTTCGGGGGGGTTCGGATTCCGAGGAACCGAACCCGCTCATCTCTACGTGTGCATCTGTGTGTGTGTGTATGTATGTGTGTGTATCTGTGTGTGTATGGTCATTATGTGTAAGCGGCGCTACTATTGGAGGCATGTATAAGTGACATTACTACAGGGGGCATTGTGTGTTTAAGCGCCACCATTATTGGGGGGTATTATGTGTATAAGCAGCACCGTTACTGGGGGCATTAATATGGTGCAAGGGAAATTAATATAGTGTTGCTCCGTATGTGCACAGGATTTATTTTTATTTTTTTAAATATACAGTATATTTATTTATCTTTTTACTTTATATATATATATATATATATATATATATATTATTATTATTTTTCTTAAAGTCGGGGGGCACTGCCTATTTTGTCAGTCCTGGGCCCCATAATATCTGATGGCAGCCCTGGTTACATATATAAAAATTTTTGTTGAGAAACGAACCATAGTGCAGTCACATACCCTCCAACATTTTACATATAAAAATTGGTACAAATTAGAAAATGGGCGTGGCTGTGGGTAACGGGGCATGACCACGCCACTTTTCCTATACTTTCAGTGGAAGTTTGGAGAGCCAAAAATCGGTACAGACCATAAAAAAGGTACTGTACATGTTGAAAAGGTACAGTTGGAGGGTGTGACTGGATGGTCCCGTACGAAAGCCCTCACCGCTTTCACCTCCCATCCCCAGTTCACAGAATGAATGTTTAGGTCACACGGGACCTGGCCTCATAGGGGATTCCTGCTTACCGTCAGTAACCGCCTGTTACTGACTCCACCCACTGTGCAGTTGGCGGGTTCTGCGCTGCCACCACCAAACTCCTAACCTGCCATGGCATCTGGAACCATGGTTCTGCTCTGTATGCGTTGACACGCTGCCTTACCACACTGGTGTGGTGCTAACGAATCTCCACTAGTCGCTTGACTATGCCTCTGCCGGTAGCTGGCAGAAGTCGGAACTTGGATACACCCTGGACAGCCAGAAAACGGAGCTAGGATGCGCCTAGCCCTGCAGGTCACAAGATGAAGTGGTCATCTTGAGGCAGAAGATGTTTATTTGCTCATTGCTCAAATAGTCTTAAAAAGGACTCTTCCCTATTTCTAGGGGCAACAGCAATACAGCAAGATGTTACAGCAGAATGAAAATGGTAGAATACACCTCTGAAACTCACAGGCCTCTTCTTTTTATGCAGTAAAACCACAATACATCTCAGGGGGTAGTCTCCCCCCCCCCCCAAGTCCTTTCCATCCAATCAGGATATCTTACAACATTTAAATAAATTACATTTTAAGAGGATATAAGTGCATGAAGAAATTTCCTTCTTCCTGTCACATGCAAAGTTTGGTGTCATTTAAACCCCAAATTCCTACCACCTGGGAGTTTACACTTCACCATTGATACATTTATCACATACGGTTTGTATTTGATTTCCCAAACAAATGTTCCTCATCCATTTCCTGTCTCACGCAAATTTCTTGTACTTTAAACATAAATCTGATCCTAGGTAATGCAGTTTAAGAAATTTTACATCAAACTGTTGTTAACGAAACCCACTAGTTTGCATTTATAAAACACAATGTGATTAACATGTTCCTGTCTCTCTCACATCTCCATGTAAAACCAGTTTTGGCTTATCGCACAACAGGAGATGATGGAAACACAAACAGTCTTTTCAAACCTCTGTTTGTATCTCAAAGAAAATGTTTGCCCACCAAAAGCCTGCCAATTGTCACCTATTGCCTGCTGGAGCTAGGACAATTAATATGTGACTTTCTATGCCAAGTTTTCTCAAGAACTATAGTCAAGGCCTTTTAGAAACAAAATGCGTTGTACTTTTCACATAAGTGCCCTGTTCATGCAGTTCTATAACCTTGCAGTCTATTATTCTCCAACTGCGCACTGCGCAGTGATATAACATATGACACATTATTAAACATATTTTTAAACAGTCCGTGCCTGGTGCCGTAAGTACACTTAAAAGTGGCGCCAAGCGCCTATTGTCCTTAAAATGGCACCGGGCACTTTAAAGGTTAACCACTTACGTGCCGTGGCCGCCATTAACCATGTGGCTGCCAGGGTCTCCGGCCACACAGGGTATAAACAAGAAAAGAATAGCAGCACTCGTGGATGCAGATAATTCAAAACCAATGCAGAGTTGATATCAATTTATAAATTAATTATTTAATAGGACATCACACAGTAAAGAATGTAATTAAAAATACAGTTTCAAAATAATCTAAAGGAATCAGCTTATTCACTGGATGACTGCAGTAGTAAATCAGCTGTTAGAACAACAGACAGGTACCAATGTACAGAGTCTTAAAGCTGTATTAATCAGCTAGTGTGCAGTTGTAATCCTCAGTATGGAAACAAGCTGGATACAGTGTTTCATATAGCAACTGTAGCATATGTTGTCTGTAAATTGATGATAAGTGTTACAGAGTATTACGGCAAAGTAACTGTGTCCGTATTATACCTGAGAATAAGTTAAATAGCGGAGCTCCCAATAACCATTGTGGATAGCGGTAATTAGTCCACTGAGTGACCGGTGTCTGTCACGGCAAATTATTAATGAGGTGGAAGGCAGGTATTTCAATTACCTCTCCTGTGGGCGAGGTAAAAAATATTATTAAACTAAATTAGTAAAAATGGCATATTGGGGTAAATTTACTAAGGTCCCGATTTTGACCGAGATGCCGTTTTTTCTTCAAAGTGTCATCTCGGTCATTTACTAAACTCAAATCACGGCAGTGATGAGGGCATTCGTATTTTTTTGGAAGTAGTTGTAAAAAAATACGAATGAATACACCATCGGTCAAAATACGCCAGCAAATTAGTAGAACTCGGTCATTTACTAAAAAGTACAAATCTCAAAAGAGGAAAACACTGCCGTGAAAAATTACAACTCGTAAAAAAGTGCTTAAAAAAAACAGACCTGCTTTTTATATCCGTGATTGGATAGGCATGCACGGATCCATGAGATCCGTGCATGTATATCAGTGGGAAGGGGTGGGAAAGAGGTTATTTTCACCAAAAAAATTGCGTGGGGTCCCCCCTCCTAAGCATAACCAGCATCGGGCTCTTTGAGCCGATCCTGGTTGCAAAAATATGGGGGGAAAAATGACAGGGGTTCCCCCATATTTAAGCAACCAGCATCGGGCTCTGTGCCTGGTCCTGGTTCCAAAAATATGGGGGACAAAAAGAGTAGGGGTCCCCCATATTTTTAAAACCAGCACCAGGCTCCACTAGCTGGACAGATAATGCCACAGCCGGGGGTCACTTTTATATAGTGCCCTGCGGCCGTGGCATCAAAAATCCAACAAGTCACCCCTGGCCGGGGTACCCTGTGGGAGTGGGGACCCCTTCAATCAAGGGGTCCCCCCCCAGCCACCCAAGGGCCAGGGGTGAAGCCCGAGGCTGTCCCCCCCATCTAATTGGCTGCGGATGGGGGGCTGATAGCCTTTTTTGAAAATGAAAAGATATTGTTTTTAGTAGCAGTACTACAAGGCCCAGCAAGCCTCCCCCGCATGCTGGTACTTGGAGAACCACAAGTACCAGCATGCGGCGGAAAAACGGGCCCGCTGGTACCTGTAGTACTATTACTAAAAAAATACCCCAAAAAAAGACAAGACACACACACCGTGAAAGTAAAGATTTATTACATACATGCACACAAACATACATACATACTTACCTTATGTTCACACGCAGGTCGGTCCTCTTCTCCAGTAGAATCCAAGGGGTACCTGTTGAATAAATTCTACTCACCAGATCCAGGGTCCCAGGGTCCTCGGGGCAACCATTTGTAATCCAGGTACTTGAATAAAATAACAAAACGGATACCCGAGCCACGAACTGAAAGGGGCCCCATGTTTTCACATGGGACTCCTTTCCCCGAATGCCAGAAACCCACTCTGACTTCTGTCTAAGTGGGTTTCTTCAGCCAATCAGGAAGCGCCACGTTGTAGCACTCTCCTGATCGGCTATGTGCTCCTGTACTGAGTGACAGGCGGCACACGGCAGTGTTACAATGTAGCGCCTAAAGTGACGTCACCGCTGAGCAGAAAGTTCCCACCATTGGTTACAATGGAGCGCATAGGCGCTACATTGTAACACTGCCGTGTGCCGCCTGTCACTCAGTACAGGAGCACACAGCCGATCAGGAGAGTGCCACAACGTGGCGCTCCCTGATTGGCTGAAGAAACCCACTTAGACAGAAGTCAGAGTGGGTTTCTGGCATTCGGGGAAAGGAGTCCCATGTGAAAACATGGGGCCCCTTTCAGTTCGTGGCTCGGCTCTCCGTTTTGTTATTTTATTCAAGTACCTGGATTACAAATGGTTGCCCCGAGGACCCTGGGAACCTGGATCTGGTGAGTAGAAATTATTCAACAGGTACCCCTTGGATTCTACTGGAGAAGAGGACCGACCTGCATGTGAACATAAGGTAAGTATGTATGTATGTTTGTGTGCATGTATGTAATAAATCTTTACTTTCAAGGTGTGTGTGTCTTGTCTTTTTTGGGGTATTTTTTTAGTAATAGTACTACAGGTACCAGCGGGCCCGTTTTTCCGCCGCATGCTGGTACTTGTGGTTCTCCAAGTACCAGCATGCGGGGGAGGCTTGCTGGGCCTTGTAGTACTGCTACTAAAAACAATATCTTTTCATTTTCAAAAAAGGCTATCAGCCCCCCATCCGCAGCCAATTGGATGGGGGGGGGACAGCCTCGGGCTTCACCCCTGGCCCTTGGGTGGCTGGGGGGGGACCCCTTGATTGAAGGGGTCCCCACTCCCCCAGGGTACACCGGCCAGGGGTGACTAGTTGGATTTTTGATGCCACGGCCGCAGGGCACTATATAAAAGTGACCCCCGGCTGTGGCATTATCTGTCCAGCTAGTGGAGCCCGTGCTGGTTTTAAAAATACGGGGGACCCCTACTCTTTTTGTCCCTCGTATTTTTGGAACCAGGACCAGGCGCAGAGCCCGATGCTGGTTGCTTAGATATGGGGGAACCCCTGTCATTTTTCCCCCCATATTTCTGCAACCAGGATCGGCTCAAAGAGCCCGAGGCTGGTTATGCTTAGGAGGGGGGACCCCACGCAATTTTTTTTTAGATTTTACACTGTTTAATTTAAAAAAACAAAACAAAATGAACCCCAGCACGGATCACACAGATCCGGCCGAGATTTATTTTTAAAAAGTCGGCAGTGTTTTGCTAATCACTGCCGTAAAAAAAAAAAAAACACACGAATGACATCGACATCGGAACAAAAGAAAAACCCGAATAAGACAGCTTAGTAAATTAGTCGTAATAAATTCAAAAAGTTGCAGTTTTACACTTTCGATGTCATTCGTGATTGAACTTTGACCTGAAACGGGAAAATACGAATCTTAGTAAATTTACCCAATTGTCTTAGTGTATAAAATGTATAAACAAAAATAAAAGGAGACAAAAATAAAACAAAGAATTTAAAAAAATTGCTCAGATTCAGGATAAAGAGGAAAAATTGGTTATGACTACTATAATAGGAGACAATAAAAAATGAGTTTGATGGCTACTAAAGTTAATCAAACACAATTTTGCGTATCAAGATTTACTCCACAGGTATATGCTATGAAGTTTAATTAACTGAATCAGTAATCCTGACAGGTAGATCTTGATAAATAAGATCAGCAAGACCCTTAAGATTAATATTTTAAGGGTCAACTTATATCATTAGTTTATTTATGACTATATCAAGTCAAGAATCTGGTATTTGTGAATCCGGAGTCAGGTTGAAGTCTGTATAGGCTGCTGAGATCTCGCCACAGAGTTGATCCAGTTGGAATGCAGGCTGATGAGAGGAGACAGTAGATTAACCAGGCTTGTAACTGGGTTATTACTGTAATCAGGATGGTATTAGAAACTCCCCTTGTGCTGGAATCCAATTGGTATTGCAGAAGAGTGTTCAGTAGATTTACCAGGCTTGGACTGGGTTATTACTGCTCCAGGAATGGAGTGAACTCTTGTGCGATGGTAGGAACCGGAACCGGACTGGAAACTGGAGTAGGATCGGATGTTACCAATGTTTGGTCAGAATGAGAATCAGGAAGTTAATTAGCAGGCTGGAATAATCTGTGCAGCCCAGGAAGGATCAGACACAGACTCAGGAACAGGTGTCAGGTGAATACAGCTTAGTGAGAAAAAACTGCACCATAGAGGAAATGCAAGCTATTTGAATAGCAGGAGCTCAGCAACTCTTCACCTAGATGAGACTAGGCTAGACAGTGCACTGGCAATTGTGCGTAACCAGTGTTGGGGATTTATACCACTGGGTTGGCTGTGAGTGGCTGGAGTGAATCAGGTGATGGAGCCTTGTCCTGGCTGGGCATGGATTTTCTGATTTATGGACAGCTGACCGAGACCAATATGGCAGTACAAAGGCCTTGGTGCTGGAATGCATTGCCGTCCCGTATCCTCTAGAAAGCATGGCTGACAGCGCTGGCAGGGCACCAGGGAGCGGGCACAGTTGGTTACAAGTGTAGACTTCATGCTGAAAAACCGTGGCCCTCGATGACATGTAAGGTAAGTGACCCGTCTGCAGGGAAGTCCATGCCGATTTGTGACAGTACCCCCCCTTGAGGAGTGGCCTCAGGCACTTACTAGTCTTCTTGGGATACTTTAAATGGAACTTTGAGATGAGACGAGGAGCCTGAATATCGTCTGAATTCACCCATGATTTTTCCTCAGGACCGTAACCTTTCCAGTGAATGAGGTATTTTAGGATTCTATGCTGGCACAGAGAGTCTATGATGACCTCCACCTCAAATTCCACCCCTCGCTGGGTCTTTACTTTATGAGCCTTGGGGAGAGATGACTGGAACCGGTTCAAGACAAGAGGCTTTAGTAGAGAGACATGAAAGGAATTGGGAATCCGGGTAGATGAAGGGAGTTGTTGTCAGTATGCCACAGGATTGATATCTTTGATGATGGTGAACGGACCAATGAATTGGGGAGCGAACTTCATGGAAGGTACCTGGAGTCTGATGTTATGGGTGGATACCCAGACACGATCCCCCACCTTGAGGCTGGGGATAGCTCTCCTTTTACAATCAGCAAAAGTCTTGTAACGGACAGATGATTTTTTGAGTGTGGGATGGACTTGTTTCCAGATACTGGAGAAATACTGAAGGGAAGAATTTGCTGCAGGCATATCAAAGACTGGAAGAGACTGGAATTCAGGGACTCGAGGATGATGGCCGTAGACAGTGAAGAATGGAGTGATTTCTGAAGAGGTATGGTAAGCATTGTTGTGTGCTAATTCAGCCCATGGTAGAAATTCAATCCAATTGTCCTGAGAAGAGGAGATATAGAGGCGAAGGAAAGTCTCTAAATCTTGATTTATCTTTTCCATCTGACCATTAGATTGAGGGTGATAGGCTGTGGAGAATTTCAATTTTATTTGTAAGCAAGGCAGAACAGAAAGCTCTCCAGAATTTGGCAACAAATTGGGTACCGCGGTCAGATACAATCTCAGTTGGCAGTCCATGCAAATGGAATAATTGTAACAGATGTGGAGCTGATGGAAGACCAGTCAGAGGAACAAAATGAGCCATCTTGGAGAACCGATCCGCAATTACCCATATACTGGTGTAGCCTTTTGATGCTGGAAGGTCTGTAATGAAATCCATTGAGATGTGCATCCAGGGCCTGAGCGGAATGGATAGTGCATGTAGAGAACCAGCAGGAGCCTGGCTGGAGATTTTGTGTTGGGCGCACTGGGTACATGAATAAATGAAGTCTTGCACATCAGCTCTCATGAAAGGCCACCAGTAGTATTGCTTAACAAATTCTAGAGTCTTCTGTACCCCCATATGACCAGTGAACAGTGAGGCGTGAGCCCAGGACAGAAGCTGCTTGCGGAGGTTGGCAGCAACAAAAGTTTTTCCAGGAGGAGGAGTAACCACATCAGTGGAGGCAAACACAGATGGGTTTAGCAATGTATATTCTTCAGGACTTTTAGAATCTTCATCAGGACCCATGGAATGAGACAGGGCATCAGCCTTACCATTCTGTGTTCCTGGATGGAAAGAAATCTTGAACTCAAATCTTGAGAAAAATAATGCCCAGCGGGCTTGTCTGGGAGTGAGACACTGAGCATTTTTGAGAAACAAGAGATTCTTGTGATCAGTATATACTGAGATGGGATAACGTGCCCCTTCCAATAAGTAACACCACTCTTCAAAGGCTAGTTTAATGGCTAAAATTCTTTCTCACCAATGGGGTAATTCCTCTCAGCAGGCAAAAATTTCTTGGAGAAAAATCCACAGGGATGGAGTTTGTTATCATCTAATCTCTGTGAGAGAACTGCCCCTACACCTTCAGAGGATGCGTCCACCTCTAGTATGAAGGGCTGGGTAACATCTGGTTGTTTGAGTACGGGAGCTGAAATTAAAGCCTGTTTTAACAATTGAAATGCCAATTTAGCCTCTGGAGACTACTGAAAAGGATTGGCACCCTTGCAGGTCAGAGCTGTAATGGGAGCTGCCAGAGTGGAGAATCCTTTGACAAATTTCTGATAATAGTAGGCAAACCCAAGGAATCTTTGGACCGCTCTCAACGTATTTGGCTCAGTCCAGGAAAGTACAGCCTGAACTTTCTCAGGGTCCATTTGAAGGCCTGATCCAGAAATGATGTACCCTAGGAAAGGGACAGTTGTCACTCCAAAAATACATTTCTCAAGTTTACAGTATAAATGGTTGGCACGGAGTCTCTGAAGCACCTCTTTTACATGAGCATGATGAGAGGGAAGATCATGGGAGAATATGAGGACATCGTCCAGGTACACAACAACAGAATGGTACAGAAGGTCTCGAAAGATCTCGTTAACGAAATACTGAAAGACCACGCAGGAGCATTGCTTAACCCGAATGGCGTAACAAGATATTCATAATGCCCATCCCTAGTGTTGAAAGCCGTTTTCCACTCGTCACCTTGGCGGATACGAATCAGGTTATAGGCACCTCTTAAATATAGTTTGGAGAAGATGGTAGAGCCTTTCACACGATCAAACAGTTCTGTAATGAGTGGTAATGGGTATCGATTTTTCACGGTAATTTCATTGAGACCTCTGTAATTTATACAGGGACGGAGTCCGCCATCTTTCTTTTTTACAAAAATACCCCTACCCCAGCAGGAGACGAGGAGGGACGAATATATCCTTTCTGTAGGTTTTCCTGGATGTACTCAGTCATTGATTTGGTTTCAGGAACAGATAGAGGGTATGTACGCCCTCTGGGTGGTGATTTGCCAGGGATTAGTTCTATGGGGCAATCCCATTCTCTATGTGGAGGAAGGGTGTCAGCACCTTGTTTGCTGAATATGTCTGCAAAGGCATGATATTGGGGAGGCAACTTTTCCAAGATGGCGGATTCAGAAGAACGGATAGGTACTACCTTTCCTAAGCAGACATCAGAACAGTTCTTGCCCCATGAGAGCACTTGCATGGAAAACCAATTGATATGAGGATTATGTTTCCGTAACCAGGAAATCCCTAAAACCACTGAATTAGTTGCTTTAGGAATAATGAGAAATTAGATCAACTCTGAGTGTAGTGCTCCAACATAGAGTTTGACTGCAGCTGTCCGTGTGGTGATCGACCCATGAGGAATTAAGCTGCCATCCACTGCTGATAAGGATATGTGAAATTGAAGTGTCTCAGTGGGTATCTGGTATTTAGAAACAAAGTCTTGAGTCATGACATTTTCTGCTGCCCCAGAATCAAGAAGTGCTGAAACAGAACAATTTTTTTTGAATATTACAAAAGTCACTGGCAAGATGGAATCCAATTTGTTTGGAGAGGATTTTCTCTCTCCTAGTCCCTTCTCTCCATGGGAGACTAGAAGCAACCGTTTCCTGGCTGTTTGGTAATGGAAACAATCTTATGCCCAGTTTCCCCACAATATAAACAGAGTTTAGACAGACACCTCCTACGTCTCTCTTCAAGAGTAAGGCGTGATCTTTCAATCCGCATTGGTTCATCCTCAAAGTTTATTTTCCTCATAAGATTTTTCTCTGAGACGTAAGTCCACTTTATTACAAAGAGAGATAAGATCTACCAGTTTTGGAGGGAGATCACGGGTTGCCGATACATCTTTAATCCTCCCAGACAGACCATTACAAAAATAGCTATTAATGCTTCCTCATTCCATTGTAACTCTGATGCTAGAGTTTGAAATTGTATCACATATTGTCCCACAGACTTACTGCCCTGGCGTAAGCGTAAATGTCCATAGCATCTGATGTGGTTCTTCCAGGTTAATCAAATATTCTGCGAAACATGGAAAGGAAGTCTGTATATTGAGACAATAGTGGGTCTGATCTCTCCCACAGGGGGAACACCCAGTCCAGGGCTGAACCAGTTAACAAAGAGACGAAATATGCAACTTTGGTCTTGTCAGTCGGGAAATTAGCAGGCTGTAAGGTGAAGTGTACGTCACATTGGTTAAGAAACCCTCAACACAATTTTGGACTCCCATCTAATTTATTAGGTGTGGGCAAATTAAGTCTGGGTGAAACTGGAGAGGATTCAGATGGGTTTTGAATACGCACAGGAGCAGGAGGATTATTCAAATGAGCAAAGAACTCCTGCAGATACTGCGCTAGCTGTCTTTGTGTAGACTCTAAACCCTCCAGGTGTCCCACTAAACTGTTCAGGAGACCTGGAGAAAGACCACCACCTTCGACAGGATCCATGTGGCCAGTGCACACTGTCAAGAATCTGGTATTTGTGAATGCAGAGTCAGGTTGAAGTCTGTATAGGCTGCTGAGATCTCGCCCCAGAGTTGATCCAGTTGGAATGCAGGCTGATGAGAGGAGACAGTAGATTAACCAGGCTTGTAACTGGGTTATTACTGTAATCAGTATGGTATTAGAAACTCCCCTTGTGCTGGAATCCGATTGGTATTGCAGAAGAGTGTTCAGTAGATTTACCAGGCTTGGACTGGGTTATTACTGCTCCAGGAATGGAGTGAACTCCAGTGTGATGGTAGGAACCGGAACTGGACTGGAAACTGGAGTAGGATCGGATGTTACCAATGTTTGGTCAGAATGAGAATCAGGAAGTTAATTAGCAGGCTGGAATCATCTGTGCAGCCCAGGAAGAAATCAGACACAGACTCAGGAACAGGTTTCAGGTGAATGCAGCTTAGTGAGAAAAAACTGCACCATATAGGAAATGCAAGCTATTTGAATAGCAGGAGCTCAGGAACTGTTCACCTAGATGAGACTAGGCTAGACAGTGCACTGGTGATTTTGCATAGCCAGTGCTGGGGATTTATACCACTGGGTTGGCTGTGAGTGGCTGGAGTGAATCAGGTGATGGAGCCTTGTCCTGGTTGGGCATGGATTGGCTGATTTACGGTCAGCTGACCGAGCCCAATATGGCAGTACCCAGGCCTTGGTGCTGGAATGCATTGCGGCCCTGTATCCTCTAGAAAGCATGGCTGACGGCGCTGCCAGGGCACCAGGGAGCGGGCACAGTTGGTCACAAGTGTAGACTTCTTGCGGGAAAACCGTGGTTCTCAATGACATGTAAGGTAAGTGACCCGTCTGCAGGGAAGTCTACGCCAATTTGTGACACTTAATATTTATACATATATTCATATATCTTTATATTAATTGTTATCAATCCCGCTTATGGAACTTTTTTGTTTCAGTAAGCAATTATTAGTTTATGGTCAATTTGTAATGTTCATTTGTATTTTTGCTGTCTTTGTCAATACTCGTGCTGATCTTATTTATTAAGATCTGCCTGTCGGGATTACTGTTTCAGTTAATTAAACTTCACAACATATACCTGTGGAGTAAATATTAATACACAAAATTGTGTTTGGTTTCCTTTAGTTGCTATATGAAACACTGTATCCAGCTTGTTTCCATACTGATGATTACAACTGTACACTAGCTGATTAATACAGCTTTAAGACTAGATTGGTACCTGTCTGTTGTTCTAACATCTGATTTACCACTGCGGTCTTCCAGTGAATACGCTGATTCTTTTAGATTATATTAAAACTATGTTTTTAATTATGTTCTTTACTGTGCGATGTTTATATGTCCTATTAAATAATTCATTTATAAATTGATATCAACTCTGCATTGGTTTTGAATTATCTGATCCCATGAGCGCTGCTAATCTTTTCTTGTTTTTGCTTTCTATCAGAGGTATACACATTACTTTCATAGCAACGAATGAGGTACCACTAATCAGTAATGATTTATTCATTGGCGCTTTAAAGCAGTAACTCTTTTGGGCTGTGGTATTACAGTTGGAGGGTATGCAGTCATGCAGCCACTGATACCATGCTGTGTTACTTCCACATGCTGTGTTACTTAAAGTGGTCCTAGAGAGGTGGTGAAACTCCATCCCCCTCCCCCCGGCGCCCATGCAATAAAGGTATTGCACGCGCAGTAGGTGCGCGCCCCAAAAAGGGGGCATGGTCTAAAAAGAAAGGAGCATGGTCACACAATAGTAATAATGCCCACAGTAGTAGCACCCGTAATACACATAATGCCGACAGTAGTAGCACCCCATAATACACAATGCCCACAGCAGTAGCACCCCTTTTACATTGCCCACAGTAGTAGTTCTCCTTATGCAATGTCCACTGTACTGCTAGTGCCCACAGTGGCAGTGCCCCTTATATAGAGCCCATAGTAATGGTGCCCTTTATGCAATGCCCCCAGTAGTAGTGCCCCTTATGTCCCCAGGAGTGATGCCCCTTATGAAGTGCTCCCTTTACAATACCCTCAGTAGTGCCCCCATTAGTAATGCCCTTAATGGTAATGCCCCCTGTGTAGTATTGCCCCCAGTAGGAATGTCGCCTGTAGTAATGCCCCCAGTCATTTAGCCCCTGTAGTTTAGCCCCATGTAGTTTGCCCCAAGTAGTAATGCCCCTCTGTAGTATTGCCCCCAGTAGTAATGCGCCCCTGTAGCTATGCCCCCAGTAGTAATGTGCCCCTGTAGTTTAGCCCCATGTAGTTTGCCCCAGTAGTAATGCCCCTGTAGTTATGCCCCCAGTAGTAATGCACCCCTATAGTTATGCCCCCAGTAGTAATGTGCCCCTGTAGTTTAGCCCCAGTAGTTTGCGCCAAGTAGTAATGCCCCCAGTAGTTTAGCCCCTGTAGTTATGCCCCCAGTAGTTATACCCCCAGTAGTAATGTGCCCCAGTAGTTATGCCCCCAGTAGTAATGTGCACTGTAGTTATGCCCTTAGTAGTAATGCACCCCTATAGGTTGGTCCCATGTAGTTTGCCCCCAGTAGTTTGCCCCAAGTATTGATTCCCCCAGTAGCTTGCCCCCTTGTAGTTAGCCCCTGTAGTTTAGCCCCATTTAGTTTGCCCCAAGTAGTAATGCCCCGAGTAGTGTAGCCCCTGTAGTTATGCCCCCAGTAGTAATGTGCCCCTGTAGTTATGCCCCCAGTAGTAATGTGCCCCTGTAGTTATGCCCCCAGTAGTAATGTGCCCCTGTAGTTATGCCCTCAGTAGTAATGCGCCCCTGTAAGTTTGCCCCATATAGTTTGCACCAAGTAGTAATTCCCCCAGTAGCTTGGCCCCTTGTAGTTATGCCCCCAGTAGTAGTCACACATGTTTAAAAAAAAACAAAAAACACCATACTCCCCAATCCCCGCTCCCGCTGTGATACCCCTGGCGTCCGCTTCACTCCGCTCCCCAGCACTATGGGAGAGACGTCATTACGTCTCTTTCATAGCGTGCATTGACAGAGCTGGGAGCCGGAAGCAGGAGCTCAGTAGTGAGCTCCTGCCGCCGGCTTCCGCTGTGCAGGGAGAGCCGGGCGCAGCTGATAACACAGTGGGCACCCGGCATCTCCCTGCGGCCCTGGCACACATTGGGTTAGGTGAGCTGGAGGAGGCGGAACTGCGTCCCGTCTCCAAGTGGAACTGACGGAACGCAGTCCCCCCCCCCCCCCCCCCCCCCGTTCCGGCTCACTTTAACCCCTGCTTCCACCTATGTTGCTTAGCTTTTTGGCTTGAACAGCACAGTTACTAACAAACCTTAAATACAGTATACACACAAAGACAATAGTAGGCATATGGCTTCATCAAATGTTCTTGCCTTTTACTCAGTCACAGAGACTGCAAAGATAATATACTGTAATGTTTCAAGATCACATTAGTTTCTTTATTATCTTAGATTTCTGTGTATTCACAAATAGGAGTGTGCTACTAAAAAGCCATCATAAATGTCTAAACTGCAGCATTAACAGAGTTTGGGGGATAGGTGCTGCATTGTAAACTATCATTAATTTAGCAGAACCATACTTTAAAGCTACCAGATTTTGGGGCTGCATTTTCTTGCGGTATCTAGAACAAAGTTGGCATTAAATAGTAACCACAAGTATGCATTGTGTTTTGTGTAGTGGTCATGAATAAGCTTAATGCAGTTGTTCCCAAACCTTTTTGAATCACGGCGCCCTAGAGTATCAGAAGTTTTTACGCAGCACACCTGGGCCAAAAATTCCTTATTGAAAAATGTTGAAATAAATATTAAATCAAGATAATTGTGTTTATATAACATCATTAGGTTCAACTGTGTGGTGAGGGACATGATTTGCTTCTGTTGGTCCACATATTTTATGATTGACAGCTACCAACACTGGTTTTGCCTATTACATTGACCACAAATAATTTGAATTGGTCCAATCCAAGACACCCCAGGGTGCCTAGGCACATAGTTTGAGAACCTCTGGCTTAATGTATCAATATATTTTAGGGAGGTTACTACTGAATGTTTTATCTTATGTGTATTGTTTGTTAAGGCTATAATATTATTTTATATAGGTCACTAGAATGTGTTGTATATTAGTAACATTTTTCATTTGTATTTTATATTAATAGAATGCTGTCTATATTGCAATATTTGTCACTAGAATGATCTTTTAACTATATATAAACAATAATACATTTATAACATACTATTATTTATAAACAAATTTGTGTAAAAGTCACTAGAGTGCAATGTGTATTGATTATCAGTGACTAGAATAGTCTCCCCATAGAACAGTAGTCGTGCAAATGTTATCACAAAAATACAATGTCTAAAACTGAGGAAGCCGCTAACACTGATTTGGAGGTGAAGAAATTTGTTTGGACAGGACATTGGGGGTCATTCCGAGTTGTTCGCTCGCAAGCTGCTTTTAGCAGCTTTGCACACGCTAAGCCGCCGCCTACTGGGAGTGAATCTTAGCTTATCAAAATTGCGAACGAAAGATTAGCAGAATTGCGAATAGACACTTCTTAGCAGTTTCTGAGTAGCTCCAGACTTACTCGGCATCTGCGATCAGTTCAGTGCTTGTCGTTCCTGGTTTGACGTCACAAACACACCCAGCGTTCGCGCAGACACTCCTCCGTTTCTCCAGCCACTCCCGCGTTTTTCCCAGAAACGGTAGCGTTTTTTCGCACACACCCATAAAACGCCCAGTTTCCGCCCAGAAACACCCACTTCCTGTCAATCACACTCCGATCACCAGAACGAAGAAAAAACCTCGTAATGCCGTGAGTAAAAAACCTAACTGCATAGCAAATTTACTTGGCGCAGTCACACTGCGGACATTGCGTATGCGCATTAGCGACTAATCGCTCCGTTGCGAGAAATAAATAACGAGCGAACAACTCGGAATGACCCCCATTGTGTCTCATTGCTACAACACTTAATTGTCCATTTTTTATTTCCCGGAGCCGGCTGGCATATGGCATTGCTGCTATACCCCAGTGCTAAGGGGAGGTGAGTAAGAGTCCAGTCACCAGCCTGTGATCCCGAGTAGAGAGCTGCTTGCTGCTACAGTCAGAGGGACAGGTATTTCATTCAGTGCATCGCATGGTGTACTCTAAGTCCTTGCTGGATTATACTACCATTCATATGTTGCAATGCATGTGTGCACATAAAGGAACTAACAAGTGTGTTTGAAAGTAGTACTAAATGTACTTTATTAACCCAATATCAAATGGATTCAAAGTTGGAAATACCATAAGTTGAAGCCCATTGAAATATCCATTGGGAGATCCATAAAGACTTTGTTGGGGACTTATATGCTGTGGAGGCTCAGGGGCTCATGATATTTTATATTATTCTATATTCTATATTTTTTTCTAGCATTGTCATTTTTATTCAATATTTTTATTGTATGTGTATTGTATGATACTGGCCGGTATCTATTTATTGTATTTGTTGCAAACATTGATAAAGTTATGATCAAAGTCAAAGGCACAGTCTCTTTATTGCAGTAGTGGTGCAACAATTATTTATATTTCATTGACTACATAAAGCCATGCCTGTGTGGTTTTCATCACAGTCTTTTTTATATTGTGGTACACTGGAAAAAGTTTCTGGGCTACAGTACATTATAATCATTGTGGGCCAGAGAACGATGTTGCCTCCCTTGTCAGAGGGCTTTATGATTATCTTGTTCCAAGATTTGATCTTTTTCAGAGCTTGTCTCTCTGTAGAACTGATATTCTTTAACTAAATTCCGATGTATGGGGTTAACTTGAATCTTGTCAAACTCCTTAGACACCATGAAAAATAAGATAATTCCCGCGCTTATGTTTATGTTAGCAGCTCCATACAATAAAACAATAATAAAACACTAAAAAGGAGCGCTTGATTAATTTAAATAATGTGTTGAACGCACATACCTGTAAAAAAAATTTTTGGTTAATAACAATGTTTAAGCTCTTTTTTGAAAAGGTGGTGGAACGGAGATAATGGATG
Source organism: Pseudophryne corroboree (assembly GCF_028390025.1). Taxonomy (NCBI): domain Eukaryota; kingdom Metazoa; phylum Chordata; class Amphibia; order Anura; family Myobatrachidae; genus Pseudophryne; species Pseudophryne corroboree. The sequence goes on from NC_086454.1 coordinate 209,619,442, forward strand.
GTATTTGTATCTCAATTGAGATTAAACTGGACAGTCTTTTTCCACGGGTAACTCTCTCCCTGCTATCCCTAATAGTACCTCTCGCGGCTCGCTGTTAACAGCATCAGCATGCACCGCGTGTGTAGCTGGTCCCGTCTCTCCCGTTGCTGCGGCTGCTCCGGCTCTGTGTTGCTCGTGCGGCGTGCTTGCTTGGGAGCGTGTCAGCGTATCAGTGTTGGCATACACTGATAGAATGTCCTCCGTTTCTGCACCATAAAGTATCCAACGCGTTTCGGGTTACAAAACCCTTTAACTAGGATATTGTTTGTCTGTTTGAACTTCCTATCTATACTTAAAAAACTTTATTAAATTTGCTTAAAAACAGGAAATGTTCAAAAAGGAAGTTATACATAAAAAGCGGTAACCATGTGCCCCTATATTATCTATAGGGTAAAAATAATTCTTTCATTAATTTTTGGTATGGCGTTCAATAAAATTAATATAATTGTAAATTCTACTTCTAATAATGAATTGATAAGATGAAATGTTAAAATTAGTTGTCTAATAGGAAAGCATTAACATCTATTTCCACATTTAATCCTTCTGGTTGTAAGGTCCTCATATAGTATATCCATTTCGTTTCTCTCTTTCTCAATTCGAGACTTATGTCTCCTCCTCTCAAGTTTCTGAATATTTTTTGGATTCCTATAAATTTTAGACTTGATGGGTCACTATTATGACAGTCTTTATAGTGTTTGGAGACACTATGTGTTTCCAGTCCTTTACTTATGTTGTATATATGTTCAGAGATCCTGATTCGAAGTTTTCTCTTGGTTTGTCCAATTTATTGAAATCCACATGGACAATAGAGGAGATAAATGACTCCTTCTGAGTCACATGTGATTCTTTCTTTGATGCTATATGTCTTTTTAGTTATATTGGACATGAAATCGGTAATTGGTTTTGTGGATTTATTACCAGTTATCTTACAGGGACGGCAACATAAACAATGGAAGTTTCCTTTTCTGTCTTCTTGATTTGTTGTTTCTATCTGTGTGTAGCTTTTTACTAGATTTTGCTTCAGACTTCTTGCCTTTTTATACACAATTTGTGGTTTGTCCCTTATGTATGGTTTCAGTTGTTTGTCTAACTGTAGAATGTGCCAATGCTTCTGTAATATTGCTTCAAATTGTTGGTGTTGGCTGTTGAATTGTGTTATGAAAACTGTTTCGTTATCAATGTTATTGGTTTCTTGTTTATATTGATACAACAATTTCCTGTCCATCTTGGCAATCTGTTCAATCTCAGTGTGAAGATGTTCTTCTTTGTATCCTTTATCTATGAATTTCTTTTTCATGATTTGACATTGTGGTATGTAAGTTTCTGAATGCGTACAATTCCTCCTGAGCCTTCTAAATTGTCCATTTGGTATGTTCTTCAACCAATTAGTGTGGTGATTGCTGGTTCGACTAAGTGTATTATTGCCACTACATTCTTTTATGTGGTTTCGTGTGCATATTCGGTTTTCTTGGATGAAAATCTCCAAATCTAAGTATACCACCATATCTTGGCTCACCGTGGATGTGAATTCCAACCCATAACGGTTATTCTCCATATATTGAAGGAATTCTGATTGAATATTTCTTGGTCCACTCCATATGAACACCAGATCGTCAATGTATCTCCTCCAAATGACAATGTATTCCCTAAAAGGGTTGTTTTCCCAAATGGTTTCCTCCTCCCACCTCACCACGAATAAATTTGCGTAACTCGGTGCGAAGGAGGAACCCATTGCTGTCTCTTTCTTCTGATTATAGAACACTCCTTGGTTCCAAAAGTAGTTTTTACTCAGTATGAATTGTATACAGCTGATGATGAAATTTATTTGTGAATTTGTTAATTATGTGCATTTAGATAGGAAGAATCTACTGGCATCACTTCCTATATCATGATCTATGCATGTATATAATGAACGGACATCGCTGGTGCATAGGATATAGTGACTTTGCCATTTTACAGTATCCAATATTTGTAGAATGTGTAGTGTGTCCTTCACATAGCTTTTTTGTTCATGTACCAGTGTCTGTAAAAAGTAATCCACATAATTGGATAGCCGTGAAGAAAGAGAACCTATTCCCGAGACTATCGGGCGTCCTGGAGGGTTAACAGGGTCCTTGTGTAATTTGGGAAGTTGGTAAAACATTGGAATTTTAGGATGAGGGATATAAATGAAGTCTCGTTCTTTCTTTGTTAAGATTCCAATCTCCAATCCTTCTTGGAGCAATGTCTTTAATTCTTCTTGGTATGTCTTAGTTGGATCTGCTTGAAGTACTTCATATGTGTCTCTTCCTCCCAGAAGCTTTTGAACTTCCTCTTCATATTTATCCCTGTCCATAATAACTAAACCTCCACCTTTGTCGGCCGGCTTCACTATGATGGTTTTATCTTCTTTTAGTTCTTTTAAGGCTTATGTTTCCTCCTTCGTTAAATTGTATTTTTTCTTTTTTGTATTTTTTGTCATCTCTTGGATATCTTTCTCAACAAGTTTCTGGAAGGTCTCAATATGGGGCCCTTTGATGTAGGAAGGATTAAAGGTGGATGTTGGCTTGAATTTACTGTGTGTGAATGGGTCTTGTGATTCTTGGATCTTTGAGTTTTCCTCTATCCCATCAAAAAACTTTTTTATGCATAACTTTCTGACAAATTTTTGGGTATCAATAAAAAGGTCAAAGTTATTTATGTTCGAATGTGGGGAGAATTTTAAACCATTGTTTAATAATGACAGTTGTTGTACTGTCAATACCTTTTTACTGAGATTCAAGATTCCATCATTTTGAGTGGTTGGTGCTATCTTCTTACGTTTGCCACCCCTGATACCCCTTCTCCTGGTGAAAGGGCCAGGCGTTTCGTTTTTTGCTTCCATGGAGTTTGCTTCCATTCGTGCTCTTGTTCTTCCTCCAGGAGCTCTCGTAAAAAATGTTCCTCGGTCTCATCATCATCTTCCACATTATAGGATCTCTTTCCATTTCTAATTCCCATCTTCCCAGCCGCGAGAGGTACTATTAGGGATAGCAGGGAGAGAGTTACCCGTGGAAAAAGACTGTCCAGTTTAATCTCAATTGAGATACAAATACCATCCATTATCTCCGTTCCACCACCTTTTCAAAAAAGAGCTTAAACATTGTTATTAACCAAATTTTTTTTTTACAGGTATGTGCGTTCAACACATTATTTAAATTAATCAAGCGCTCCTTTTTAGTGTTTTATCCTTAGACACCATGTCTAGAAACACCTTGATTTCAGGACTATCGATATCTGGAGGAAAGAAGGTTAACTTGTTGACACATTTGGGTCTAGTCTGCTGTTGCAGAGCCATATCGATGGAAGATTCCTACTGAAGTTCTTCAAGCATTTGTATGGCAGTAAGTTCCTCCTCTGATAGGGAGGAGGAAGATCCAGGTGCATCTTCGACATCCATATTTGTAGATTTTGTGAATAATTATTTTTTAAATTATAACTTGCTGCCAAACACCCTCAAATCCTTTTCCCAAGTAAATCTGTTAAATGAGGTGGGTGAAAAGGAAAGTCCTTTACTTCCTGTGAGGTTCGTGGTGCGTCCCAGTTGCAATTTTTTCTTATGGTGTTTCGTCCTTCCTCTTCTTGTCTTCCTCTTGTTTTGTTTCTGCCTCATGTGCGATGGACTCTCCCTAAAAAAGAATCCTCACTGATGTCCCGTCTGTGCTGATGGGAACCCACACTATGTTGTTCATTTGAGGAGTCCTCACTATAGGAGAATTCAATTTCTGAAGAGCTAATCTCTTCTCTGGGTCATCCTCCTCTTTCACAGATTGTCTGTTAGTTCCATCTGAAGACATTACCCTGAGTGAAGTATTTCTTATCCCTATGGTACTTGTTCCGTTTGCGGCCTATTATCGTAGTCTCATAGGAACCCAATTTTTTCTTGCATTTTTCAGACATGGCCTGGAATGCTGGGTCTGTTTCCCAAGTTTCCAGATTTTTCCCTACTTCTTCAATACCTTTTTACACTTGATCCAATAGGAGATTATCATTTTTGATTAATATGAGTATTAGTTCTTGAGAACATTTCAGAAGGGCAGATTCCCATTCCACTTTAAGATTCTCTGTCACTAAGGGAATGGATGGAAAGACTCTGGGATGTAAGCCCCTGGGTGAGATTTTCTGCTTGCTATAATTTTCTAACGTGGTTATATCCAAGGTGAGCCTAATTCTCTTTTGTAAGTTTTTTTTGGAGGGACGAAACACCATAAGATACAATCGCAACTGGGACGCACCATGAACCTCACAGTACCCGTTTCAGAAGAACAGAAAATGAGCATGGATGACCTTCAAATTCTCAACCTTCTGGACAGAATCCTAACTGAAGGACAGAGGAAGGTGATTAGTAAAGGACTTTCCTTTTCACCCACCTCCTCATTTAATAGATTCACTTGGGAAAAGGATTTGAGGTTGTTTGGCAGGAAGTTATTATAAAAAAAAAATTCTTCACAAAATCTACAAATATGGATGTTGAAGATGCACCTGGATCTTCCTCCTCCCTATCAGAGGAGGAACTTACTGCCATACAAATGCTTGAAGAACTTCAGTAGGAATCTAACATCGATATGGCTCTGCAACAGCAGACTAGACCCAAATGTGTCAACAAGTTAACCTTCTTTCCTCCAGATATTGATAGTCCTGAAATCAAGGTGTTTCTAGACATGGTGTCTAAGGAGTTTGACAAGATTCAAGTTAACCCCATACATCGGAATTTAGTTAAAGAATATCAGTTCTACAGAGAGACAAGCTCTGAAAAAGATCAAATCTTGGAACAAGATAATCATAATGCCCTCTGACAAGGGAGGCAACATCGTTCTCTGGCCCAATGATGTATGTTGAGGAAGCCCACAGGCAACTCCTAAATACCACCTGTTATCGGAGACTCCCCTTTAACCCTACAGTGAAATTCCACAAAGAACTCACCCGGATGGTAGAAGAAGCCCTTTCGGTCTGCATCATTACTCAACAGGAATCGGTATATTTTACTATCTTGAATCTTAGGGTACTTACCTTCTCTTTACTACCTAAGGTCCACAAAAACACCAATAAACCTCCCGGCAGACCCATAGTCTCTGGTAATGGTGGACTGTTGGAACAACCCAGCAAATTTTTAGACTTACACCTTAGGTACCATGTGCTCTCACTACCATCGTACCTATGAGATACATCTGATTTACTGAGAAAATTGCATGACATCAGCTTGGAGGAGGATTTCTTATTGGTAACCCTTAATGTAGAGGCTCTCTACACGAGTATATACCATCAGCAAGGTGTAGAGGCCACCAGATTCTTTCTGGAGATGTAGGGGAAGATTGATTTCAATGATTTTCTTTGTATGATATTAAGTTTTGTACTCAACAAGAATTTCTTTACCTTCGGTGATCAATTTTTCCTGCAAACCAGGGGAACCGCGATCAGGGCAGCTTGTGCCCCCACTTATGCCAATTTATTCCTTGGTTTGTGGGAACAGCTGTCAGTGTTCAATGACAACAATCAAGCGTATACCCAACACATCCTGAGTTGGTTTCGTTATATAGACGACATCTTTATGATTTGGGATGGTGAAGAAAAACTGCTACATGACTTCATCAATCTGCTGAACACTAACAATCTCAATCTACATCTTACCCACACTATCAGTAAAGAAAGAGTATACTTCTTAGAACTGAGTATTTGCAAGACCGAAACAGGTGCACTGGCCCCAGAATTATTTAGCAAGGAAACAGCTACTAACAGCTAGTAATGCGTGTGGATATTGCTCCCGAAATCGTGCACAACACTCTGTGTTACATATTAAGAGAGAAACCCTCATATTTCAGGAGACACCTAAGACCAATAGAAATAATGCTAAGGTTAGATTTGTGGCCACATTTTGTCCTGAGTGGCACTCTCTTAGGGATGCAATTCAAAAACGTATACCGATTTTACATCTCAATACTGTCCTTTTTCCATTATTGGATTCAAGACTACAAATGAGCTGGTGAAGGTCTAGAAATATGAAGGACCAGTTGGTGTGAAGTCATTACATCTGAGACCCCACCAAAACTCCAAGCATAACAGGATCGATCCCTTATGGGCAGAGTAAGGCATGCCCTCAAATTGAAAAAACTAACTGTGTTAAGGACAGATTGGGACGCAATGTCACCATCAACCACTTCTTTAACTGTGACACACAAGGAGTGGTATATTGCATCACTTGTAGTTGCAACTTAAGATACGTGGGAATGACCACGAGGAAGTTTAAAACACGAATCTTGGAGCATATGAGGACAATCCGTAATGCCACCTCCGATTTAGCCAAAGCTAAGAAACTAACATCTGTGGCTAGACATTACCACATCAAACATCATGATCCCCCTAATGAAATGCAAGTTTTTGGCCTGGATAGAATCCGATTGGGTATCAGAGGAGATGATCTTAGCAAGGCCCTGATTAAGAAAGTAAGTGAATGGACCTTCCTGTTAGGGGGTCTCAAACCATCTGGACTGGACGAATACATTAATTAAAGTCTCTTCTTAGATTTATTACATAAGTCCAGATACTAACTCTTTCTAGAGAGCTTTCTCTAATACTTACCCTGTGATCTATAATGATAGGAAATGCAATAACCTTGCACATGGCTATCACTCCCCCTCCTCCCACTTTCCCTCACTCCTTCTCACTTCTATATCCGTTGACAACGTATCAACCTCACCTACCAGGTTACGCCTCACCTATCACCTGCCCCACATATCCCTTTCCCTCACTCCCCACCCACTCTCACTTGTTCTCTTCTCGCCATTGGATCAACTCCATAGACAAGGTCATGCCCACACATCACTATCCTCTCACATTTTCCATCACCGCAACTAGCTATACACAATTTTCTTTTTAATCACACTTTTACTCACATGACTCCCTGCACCTCAACTATCCATTGTATAAGTTCACTAGGTCCTATAATTTCACACCTAACATACAGTAATTTTAGCCACCAGCTTTTCATATTCCTGCCCCTCTTTCCTACCACCACCGCGTCCCTCCACTCAGCTTTCTTCATCCTCACTTCTTCTAGCTCCTTAGTCTTTCTTCCTTTTTCTTCCACCTCCCTTCTTCCCTACTCCACTTCTGTTTTCCTCTTTCCGTTTGTCTAACATGTCACTCTTTGCAATTACTTAAGGATAATGTTTGTATATCTTCACTTTACTCTTTCTCTTCACATCTTATCGTAACACTTGTATTATCATATTACACCCCATTCTCTCATATAAGTTTTTTTATTCCTTATCACTTATGTTTCATTTCACACTGATATCATTATCAGGCCAACGAGTGCATATTGACACTCCAATGCAAGTTATACCCCTCTTCTAAACATCTATAGGTGCAGTTTGCACATGTATACTCCTGTCCATTTTACCCTTTCTATCTATCCTAGACACAGCAGTCTGCATTTCCTTATAGTTTCCAGCTCTTGCCGAGCTCACTAGGGACATCAAAGAGTCTCCCTTTTCCCACTTAAATAACATATATAAATATATATATATATACTTACATATGATGGATATAGAGATATATGTATACACATACATATATGTGTGTGTGCCTCTCTCTCCATATATATGCTATTTGTACATGACAGCTGCATTCATAGATGTGCACATTTATGTATACCCTTTGATCTTTAATTACACCTTACATCTCGTCTCTCTCTCATGTATTCAACAACTATCTTCCTTGTATTAGTTTCTGTCCTCCTTTTTTAGCTATCCTCTGATGTAGTGTTAGGTTTTGTTGTGGCTTTATATCTATGAATTCTTTAACTTTTACTGTGCATTTGTTTTTGTTTTTCACATGCTCATCCTGCTACAATGAGAATCAATTGGATCACTTGATCAGATATTAGCAGGATTTAGTTAATGACAATGCTTGGGAGCGTCTGTGTATACTTGCTACTTAGCAAAGCAATTTGTTGTGTCACGCACCCCCCACTGATTGGAACAAGTCGGACGTCAGCTTTGTTTAAAGTTCTGGGATATGGTGACCCCGTGACAGGAAATGATCAAGCCCAAGTGACGGGTGAAACACGTCTTCCTTCCATCGCCTTCCGTCTGCCTCCAGGACTACCAGTGCACGCCATCTCCGGCTCCCTGCCAGCCCAGCCATCGTTCTGCCGGCTCCTGTTACCATCCACCTCCAGTACCACCAGCACACGCCACGCTACCTCTGGCTCCCCGCTAACTCAGCCATCATACCGCCAGCTCCTGCTAACATCTGCCTCCAGGACCACGAGCATGCACCATCTCTGGCTCCCTGCCATCCCAGTCATTGTCAACCTGTCTGGATCCTGGGCCCCAGCCTCAACAGACATCGAACAATTTAGCTGTTAATAGCTGCAGATACTATGGGCACATGCTGTATTTGACTCTTGGCCAGTCCTGTCATCATCAGCTACCCGAGCTACTAGCATATATTGTGCTCTGCCTTTTGCTGAGCTCCATCATTATTTCAGCTCCTAATAGCTTATCATGCCAGCAAAGTCTTTTGCATTGCCTAATTAATTGTGGAACTGGTTGTTAATTTCATCTTAACACTCACTTAGCTGTGATATTGAACCTGCCATTTAGCCCACAGGAATTCTTATGTGGTTAATTTTTTCTTGCTGGTAAGTGGTCTTGTCATTTCTTTCTCTTATTTTTTTCTGTATGCTCTTTTATGCAATATATAATGAACTAGGATGCACACCTTATGCTGGAATCTTATATAGCACAGGTGATAAGACTTTTGATGTATTGTTCACAGGCTACTGCTAATTAAACATTTTCTCTTATTCTCCCCACTTTCCTAATTTCCGGACTCTCACCCGAGATCCATTGGTGTATGGTATATACCTCTGCCTAGCGCTGGGAGCAGATCCATCTACTTATTCTTTTGCCTTTATCTCAGCACTGAACCACTCTACCCTTTCTTATTACATGAACTCTCATCAGTGATCCCAGAGTAGATCCTTAGATCTCGGTAGCTAAGCTTTGTTGGGCTTGGTCAGTACCAAGACAGGGGACCGCCTGGGAAGACCAAGTATAGTAGAGGTCCCAGTGGTTGGCATACTCTGCGCTTAACACTGACAGCAGATTCACATCTGCTTTCTTTCTTCCATAATTCTTTTGCACTATCTGAATTTTCTCTGCAGTTTTCTGCCTTTTATGCTCAAGAATTATCTGTAGATAATTTCCCAATTTTCATATGGTCACTCTCTATGGAGGATAATTTTGGGATGTGCACTTGTGAGTCCATGAAACATCGACCCTATGGGGATCTTATTGGCTATCATTGACGGTACATATCACATATCCGTTTTAGTTTATAGAAGCTTATCTCTTGCACTATCTATCTCAGATATTTAAATTAGTGTTATTAACCCTGTGTGGGTCTTTTTGGCCATTGTTGACAGAACATATCATATATCCAATTTAGCTTATATGAGATTATCTCCTGTACTATTTATCATAAGATATGTAATTCTGTTAACTTTTAACTCTGTGTTTATCACTTGTGTCATACACTAACTGTCGAATATATTTTTAATTTGGATTAATAAACAGAATATATTTGAATATTTCTACATTGTAGTCTTCTACTGACTTTTCTAAGAGTGTGCCTGCAAAGAGTCTTCTTTATTTCTTCTTTGTTTGTTCTGACATTATACTGACTCAGGGTGCACCACCAATCCAAATATTAAGAGGAACTCTTCTCTTATAATTGCATAATTTTGGTTTCTTATACTGATTAATGACATTAATTATGATCAGTGCGGTATCCCCTACTCTCTCAAATTTCTGATGATGCAAGGTGAACAGAGGAAAAACAATTGGGGTTGGATAGGTTGATCTGGCACACGTACTGCAGTAATTTTTAGTACACTATATGAACAGACATTATAGCCCACAGATTTATATTTTAAAGCATGCCACAGATTGAGACATCCTGCCACAGGATTCACTCTTTCCCAGCTTCAGTTTTTTTCTAGGTTGGGTCACATGAAGTAATTCACTGTACATTTCCCCATCCAATATCCTTCTAGTGAAACAGCTCTTTGCTCATATTTATGCTAATGACACACCATCAGTAGCACCATTACTCACAAGTTCACCCACATCACTGTGTAACATGCCTGCCAATTACTCCTGCACCAGTTCACTAAGTTGCAAGTTATGTTTACTGTGGAGAAGCTTGTGGCTTGCCAATTCTAGGCAGTAGTTTGAGGTTGCTCATTTTTGTGTCATTATTTGTTTATTGCCTCATGTCATACAGGTTAGTGATATACAGAATTCTTGTTATCATTAATTCATGGACCTTTAGATGACTTTCAGGAACTGAACTCTATTGGCCGTGTATTGCTTTCTAAAAATCAATAATTTATTAACCAATTGTTAGGGTCTCCTGCCCTGTGCTGCCACGTCGTCATGGCAACCGGGAGACAAGTGCTAGTGGAGTAACCTGAGCGCAGCTGATACTCCGGTTCGGGTCTTTTGCTGTGCAGTGGTTATAGGCTCTGTGCACGGCAGGGGATCCGGTGCTGGTTTTTGTGCTCACAGTCTGTGAGGTCTGAGTGGGGCGTGGACAGCACCTGCTTTATAAGGCCTCTTTTCAGGGTAAGCAGATGCTGCTGAATCTTTGTTGGTTAGTCAGTTCATGAACGTTAGCCAGTACTGTGTAGCTTTGTATTTGTTTGTTGCTTACTGCAAATAGGCCTGGGAATTTGGTATTACACTCTGCCAATCCAGACCTAGCAGTAAGACTGGAGTCAGTCGTTTAGCTTGCTGGGGTTCTGTTACTACCCTGTGAACTTAGCAAGTTTGCAGCTGTATTCTAAGACTTGCCTGTCTAATCCTGTCTCACTGTGCTAGGTGTCAGGGGTCAGTTTAGTGGCAGTAAGCTAAAACCTGTGCACTGCAAGTGAGAATTTGGATTGTGGAGATTCTCCTTGTGTCTATCATTCCATCTCTGACCAAGGAGTTTACTGCCACACCCGTTGGTAACCCTTTAGGGTTTTGCTGTTGCCCTTAGCAACAGCATTTCGGGTACTCTACGTTTTAAAACACAACATCTTGCTTTTTCCATCTTAGCAGTTCTAATACAAGGGAGATACCCAGTTCCTTAGCCTCTGGGCTTCTCTGTTCACTTTGTGTGTATTTTGTTACCCTATCACCTTCTGTGTACGTTATGTCATATCCCCCAGTTTGTCTGTGAGTCCATCTGTTTTGCATAACAGTTCAAACACCAGTACATTCCTGCAGACACTGGAGTGCATAACAGTTCTGACACCAGTACTTTCCTGCTGGCACTGGTGTGCATAACATATTCAGCAGCCTAATACTCCTGTTGAAATTTTGTGGGAATATGGAGCATACCCCTCAAAATACGTTGCAACAGGTGGTCGATCAGGTGCAGGTCCTGACTCGACAATTTAATGATTTGTCCATTAAAATGCACACCTCCCAGGCTGCTGGCGGAGCTCCCGCAGCAGCAGCACCTGCAGGGGTTAAGGAGCCGAAAGTAAATCTCCCGGATCGTTTTTCTGGAGATCGCTCGCAGTTCTTTTGTTTCAAGGAGAGCTGCAAGCTATACTTCCGGCTTAGGCCTCAGTCTTCTGGGTCGGAGATTCAGCGGGTGGGCATAGTGATTTCCTTGCTACAAGGAGACCCACAGGTCTGGGCATATGGGTTGCAGCCTGACTGTCCGTCGCTTAAAAGTGTTGATGCTTTTTTTACGGCACTGGGCATGTTGTATGATGACCCTGACAAGACGGCCTCAGCCGAGGCTCAGATTTCGATCCTTAAGCAAGGGCGCAGGCCAGTTGAGGTTTACTGTACGGAGTTTCGGAGGTTGGCCCATGATACCCAGTGGAATGACCCAGCCCTGAGACACCAGTACCGAAGAGGTCTTTCTAACCAGATAAAGGACCAACTGGTACAATATCCCTTGCCTGATAGCTTGGATCAGCTCATGCAGTTATCCATCCGGGTGGATAGACGGCTGAGAGAGCGTAGGCTTGAAAGGGAGACTGAGATTTCCTTCCTTCCCAAGGGAACCTCAGACTCTGAGGAATTTTCTGAGGAGCCTATGCAGATTGGGGCTACCCGCCTCTCCTCGCGTGAGAAGACGCGGAGGAGACAGCAGGGGTTGTGTTTGTACTGTGGGAATAAAGGTCATGTGGTAGTATCATGCCCAGAAAAGCCGGAAAACTTCAGGGCCTGAGGGTGATGGGAAATATCCTGTCAGGCCAGAAGTCAGAATTTCCCAAGAAGACTTTTATCATTCCGGTGACCTTGAAGATCCTCGGTCAAACTGTCAAGACTGAGGCCTTTGTGGACAGTGGGGCCGACGGGGTTTTTATGGACCGCCAATTCGCCCTGAAACACTCTGTTCCCTTAGTACCCTTGGCATCGGAAATTGAGATTTGTGGGTTAAACGGGGAACCATTATTCCAAGGTAAAATTACCTCTTGCACTAGCCAGATTTCTTTGTTTATTGGAGCCACACACTCTGAAAAATTGTCCTTTTATGTGACTGTCTGTACTTTTGCCCCATTGGTGTTGGGGTTACCCTGGTTAAGGGCCCACAATCCTCAATTTGACTGGGTCTCTGGGGAGATTCTTAGTTGGGGTACTGATTGTTTCAGGAGTTGCTTGAGCCTTCCAGTCAGGCTCTCGCAGCTAAGTTTGCCAGGATTGCCAGGGTGTTATGCAGATTTTGCGGACGTGTTCTCCAAAAAAGTTGCAGAGGTACTACCTCCCCATCGCCCCTATGACTGTGCCATTGATTTGTTGCCAAATGCTAAGCTTCCCAAGAGCAGGTTGTACTCCCTGTCACGTCCTGAGACTCAGGCTATGGCAGAGTACATTCAGGAGAACTTGGCTAAGGGATTTATCAGACCTTCACAGTCTCCAGTTGGGTCGGGGTTCTTCGTGGGTAAAAAGGACGGTTCGTTGCGACCCTGCATCGACTTCAGGGAATTGAACCGTATCACGATTAAAAACTCATACCCACTGCCTCTCATTTCGGTCTTGTTTGACCAGCTTCGTACTGCCACCATTTTTTCTAAGATTGACCTACGCGGTGCGTACAATCTAATCCGAATAAGAGAGGGGGATGAATGGAAGACTGCCTTTAATACCCACTCAGGGCATTATGAATATTTGGTGATGCCTTTTGGGCTCTGTAATGCCCCGGCAGTCTTCCAGGATTTCATGAATGATGTGCTCAGGGAATATTTGGATAGATTCTTAGTTGTATACTTAGATGACATCCTAATCTTCTCCCATTCCCTGGAGGAACATCGGAAGCATGTACGCTTAGTCCTCCAGAAACTCAGAGACCACCGGCTTGGGGCAAAGCTGGAGAAGTGCGAATTTGAAGTTCAGCAAATCGCATTTCTAGGATATATTATCTCCCCAGAAGGTTTCCAAATGGAGGGTTCCAAGGTACAGGCAGTCCTGGATTGGGTGCAGCCCACTAGTTTGAAGGCGCTTCAGCGTTTCCTGGGCTTTGCGAATTTTTATAGACGATTTATCGCTGGATTTTCGTCTATAGTGGCGCCCTTGGTGGCACTCACTAAGAAAGGGGCGGATGTTGCTCACTGGTCTTGTGAGGCTAAAGCGGCTTTTGCCCGTCTCAAAAGGGCATTTGTTTCGGCCAAGGTGCTGCGACACCCAGATCCAGAGCGTCCTTTTGTGGTGGAGGTGGATGCCTCTGAGATGGGTATTGGGGCAGTGCTTTCTCAGATGGGAGTGTCTGATAATCGCCTTCATCCCTGTGCTTACTTTTCCCGTAAATTTTCGCCTGCCGAGATGAATTATGACGTGGGTAACCGGGAATTGTTGGCTATTAAGGATGCACTCGAGGAGTGGAGACACTGGCTTGAGGGGGCTAAGTTTGTGGTCTCAATTCTCACTGACCATAAGAATCTGGCATATTTAGAGTCAGCGAAGCGTCTCAATGCCAGGCAGGCACGATGGGCTTTGTTTTTTGCTCGCTTTAATTTTTTGATAACATATCGCCCTGGGTCAAAAAACATCAAGGCTGATGCGCTCTCGCGGAGTTTTGCTCCAATCCAGGAGACCACCGAGGAGCCGTTGCCCATTGTTTCCCCATCATGTATTAAAGTGGGCATTACCCAGGACCTCTTATCATTAGTCCTTAGAGCACAGGAGCAGGCTCCTCCAGACCTTCCGGTAGGTCTTTTGTTTGTGCCTCCTAGGTTAAGACAGCGAGTGTTCCTGGAATTCCATGCCAAGAAGTCGGCAGGTCACCCGGGTATTGCCAGAACTCGGGAGTTGCTATCTAGGGCGGTGTGGTGGCCCTCGGTGGCTAAGGATGTGGATCAGTGGGTTCGGGCATGTGACATCTGTGCCCGAAATAAGACTCCTAGAGGGGTTCCTGTTGGCCCATTACATCCACTCTCTATCCCATCTAAGCCATGGACCCACATTTCAATGGAGTTTGTGGTGGACTTGCCCAAATCCTCGGGGATGACAGCCATCTGGGTTGTCGTTGACAGGTTTTCGAAGATGGCGCACTTCGTTCCACTGGTTGGGCTGCCATCAGCCAGACGCCTGTCTGAATTATTTATGCTGCATGTTGTGCGTCTCCACGGGTTGCCACTTGATGTGGTCTCTGACCGCGGATCCCAGTTTGTGGCCAAATTCTGGAGGGCATTTTGTTCCGATCTCCAGATTTCTGTCAGCTTGTCGTCAGGCTAGCATCCGCAGTCTAATGGGCAGACTGAAAGGGTGAACCAGTCCTTGGAGCAGTTCCTCAGGTGTTATGTCTCCAAGTGTCAGACTGACTGGGTTGCTCATCTGTCCATGGCGGAGTTTGCCTATAACAACGCGGCTCACTCTGCTACAGGGATCTCTCCCTTCCTTTGTGTGTATGGGCATCATCATAAGGCCAATTCTTTTGACCCCGTGGACTCCACGCCTGGTGGTTCCTCTGTGGTTTCGGTCCTTAGAGGTATTTGGCGGAAAGTGAAGAAAGCCCTTGTGTCTGTGTCATTAGTGACCAAAAGGGTTTTTGATAAGCGGAAAAGACCCTGCAGCTTCAAATTAGGAGACTTCGTCTGGTTGTCTACAA
Source organism: Pseudophryne corroboree (assembly GCF_028390025.1). NCBI lineage: Eukaryota > Metazoa > Chordata > Amphibia > Anura > Myobatrachidae > Pseudophryne > Pseudophryne corroboree. Next base: position 209,634,613 of record NC_086454.1, read on the forward strand.
AGAATTTGAAGTTGAGACAGCCATCTCATAAGTTAGGGCCCCGGTTCATCGGCCCTTATAAGATCACCAGGGTTATCAATCCGGTGGCATTTCAGTTAGATCTGCCCCGTTCTTTGGGTATCAATAAAACATTTCATTGTTCCCTTTTAAAACGGGCGATTAGTAATCCTTCTACCAGTGGAAGACCTTCCCCTCTTCTGATACGTGGCCAGAGGGAGTTTGTTGTTGAAAGGATTCTTGACTCCAAGGTGGTTCGGGGTCGGCTGTCATTTTTGGTGCACTGGAAGGGGTATGGCCCGGAGGAGCAGTCGTGGGTGCGCAGTTGTGATCTTCATGCCCCCAGACTGATACGCTCTTTCTTCTCGCAGTTCCCCGATAAACCCGGTGGTAGGGGTTCTTTGACCCCTCGTCAGAGGGGGGGTACTGTTAGGGTCTCCTGCCCTGTGCTGCCACGTCGTCATGGCAACCGGGAGACAAGTGCTAGTGGAGTAACCTGAGCGCAGCTGATACTCCGGTTCGGGTCTTTTGCTGTGCAGTGGTTATAGGCTCTGTGCACGGCAGGGGATCCGGTGCTGGTTTTTGTGCTCACAGTCTGTGAGGTCTGAGTGGGGCGTGGACAGCACCTGCTTTATAAGGCCTCTTTTCAGGGTAAGCAGATGCTGCTGAATCTTTGTTGGTTAGTCAGTTCATGAACGTTAGCCAGTACTGTGTAGCTTTGTATTTGTTTGTTGCTTACTGCAAATAGGCCTGGGAATTTGGTATTACACTCTGCCAATCCAGACCTAGCAGTAAGACTGGAGTCAGTCGTTTAGCTTGCTGGGGTTCTGTTACTACCCTGTGAACTTAGCAAGTTTGCGGCTGTATTCTAAGACTTGCCTGTCTAATCCTGTCTCACTGTGCTAGGTGTCAGGGGTCAGTTTAGTGGCAGTAAGCTAAAACCTGTGCACTGCAAGTGAGAATTTGGATTGTGGAGATTCTCCTTGTGTCTATCATTCCATCTCTGACCAAGGAGTTTACTGCCACACCCGTTGGTAACCCTTTAGGGTTTTGCTGTTGCCCTTAGCAACAGCATTTCGGGTACTCTACGTTTTAAAACACAACATCTTGCTTTTTCCATCTTAGCAGTTCTAATACAAGGGAGATACCCAGTTCCTTAGCCTCTGGGCTTCTCTGTTCACTTTGTGTGTATTTTGTTACCCTATCACCTTCTGTGTACGTTATGTCATATCCCCCAGTTTGTCTGTGAGTCCATCTGTTTTGCATAACAGTTCAAACACCAGTACATTCCTGCAGACACTGGAGTGCATAACAGTTCTGACACCAGTACTTTCCTGCTGGCACTGGTGTGCATAACACCAATAGAAGTATGACAGCGATGTTTATCATATATTTTCTGTATAAAACCCTGTTGGATTATCCATTTTCTATGGCAACATGCCATCATTCTGCTGCTTTTTTGAAGTGCTGCACAGATCACTTTGATTTCTGTAGACTTTGTTGTTTGATTAATGTTTGTAAAGGTTAAATTATAATAAAAACAGTGTGATCCACCCCAATCAATAACCAGTCCAAGCCTCGGAACCTAGGTTGGTATTGTAAAATAAGGGGGAAAAAGTGTGTGGGGTCACCCCTGTTTTCTAATAACCAGCAGTAGGCTGAGTCAGCTGGGTCATGAAACATTAAAGCAGGGGAGCACAGTTGCCATTGCAACTAGCCTCAAACTGGAACCCAGCTTAGGATGGGAATCCCTGGTTCCTCCTTTCCCAAGGACAAACAGACCTGGGCTGAAAGATGGTTTATACTAGAGATGTGCGGCTGGCACTTTTCGTGTTTTTTAATTTAGTTTTGGTTCTAATTCCACTTCCGTGTTTTGGTTTTGGATCTGGATGATTTTTGAAAAAACCCCATAAAAACAGCTAAAATCACAGAATTTGGGGGTAATTTTGCTCCTATGGTATTATTAACCTCAATAACAATCATTTCCACTCATTTTCAGTCTATTCTGAACACCTCACACCTAACAATATTGTTTTTAGGCCAAAAGTTTGCACCGAGGTTGCTGGATGACTAAGCTAAGCGACACAAGTGGACAACACAAACACCTGGCCCATCTAGGCATGGCACTGCAGTGGCAGACAGGAGGGCAGATATATATAAAAAAAGGCCCCAAACAGCACATCATGCAAAGAAGAAAAAGAATTGCATTGAGGTAGTTGTAGGACTAATCCAAGCGACACAAACAATTGTCCCATCTAGGCGTGGCACTGCAGTGGCAGACAGGAGTGCAGATATGCAAAAAAAAAAAAAGGCCCCAAACAGCACATCATTCAAAGAAGAAAAAGAATTGCAATGAGGTAGTTGTATGATTAAGCCAAGTGAAACAAACAATTGTCCCATCTAGGAGTGGCACTGCAGTGGCAGACAGGAGAGCAGATATCAAAAAAAGGCCCCAAACAGCACATCATGCAAAGAAGAAAAATAATTGCAATGAGGTTGTTGTATGACTAAGCCAAGCGACACAAACAATTGGCCAATCTAGGCGTTGCACTGCAGTGGAAGACAGGAGGGCAGATATAAGAAAAATGCCCCTAACAGCACATGATGCAAAGAAGAAATAAAGGTGCACTGAGGTTGCTGTAGGACTAAGCTAAGTGACAAAACCACCTGGCCCATCTAGTACTGTCACGCAGTGGCTGAATGTGGAGAGTGGGCCGCAATTGTTCGGTCCACTGACAGCATCTCCAGCACGCTCCAGTCACTTTAAAAAAAAAAATCTGCAATTGGTGGACTTATACGGCAGTACCCCAGGACTAATACAGCAGTACCCCTGGACTCATATGGCAGTGTCACACAGGATGGCACTTTTCAAAAACTCATGCAAAGATGTCGAAGAGGTGCAGTGAGGTAGCTGTATGACTAACCAAGCGACACAAACAATTCCAACTGGAATTATATGTCCAAATCACTGGAATTAATTGGCAAGATCACTGAAATTAATTGGCAAGATCACTGGAATTATACGTCCAAATCACTGGAATTAAATGGCAAAATCTCGCTATCGCCTGTCACAACTGAGGGCCTGAGCTGACGGGAGGCAGCCTCAGTTGTAGGGGCTGAGGTGTAGTGGAACCTGGGAGGTTGTATCAGACCCCTAGACATGTAAGTTACACGTAGAAGAATTGCCCGAAGTCGTGACCACGTCAACCAGGTTAAAAGTCAATGATGTTTATTTTGACAAACTCCATGCATCACAGCAGCAATAAAAGAGAAACATAAAATCAGCAGAGAAATAATACAGTTCCTGGGTACTACAGGGTGGCAAGGGCCACAGGGCTCTGGTAGTATGAGACAGTTCTTATTATCTTCTAGTTGGAAAGTCCTTACCAGGCCCGACTGTAGCAATGGAGATAGCCCAGGATCGTACCAGCTAGTGTTCCAGGAAAATCTGGGCTGCTGTGGATAAAATGGCTGCTGTGGGTACTGGCTGGAACCAGACTGATGTAAGCACGGAGTGGATTGCTGGATGGCACCAGCCAAATAATAAATGACGCTTGAGAGCGATGAAATATGACTGATATATGGAGCTTGAGAGCGGTGAAATAATAGTACCGGTGGTGAGTGGTAATCTGCAGAAATGATACCGGCCCTTTAAGAAAAGCTGAACTCTGCTGGAAGCTAGGCTGGAAGCAGGTAATTCTGTAACTGGAAACAGATGAGTCTCAGAGGACTGGAGAGTCAGGCTGCACCGCAGATGATGAACTGAAGCGGGTCTCTTTAGTGGAGGTATGGAGATGGTAACTGGAACCTGGAAAACAACCACAGGAAAGAGAGACAAACTGGAACTAGGTTTGACAACCAAAGCACTGACGCCTTCCTTGCTCAGGCACAGAATACTTATACCAAGCAAGGAAGGGATTGGCTAGGCAATTATGCAGATTACAATGCAAACAACGGATTGGAGGAATTTGAGCAGGTGACAGAATCCAACATGGCTGCGTCCATGCAGACACTTGGAGGGAAGATTGGTTTGTAATCCATGTGGGAACTTTAACAGTAATGGCGGCGCCGGCCACAGCAAACAGGAGACGCCAAACTGATGAGTGCACATTTGAACCACGCGGGTACAGCGGAGGCCGTGGCTGACGTAAGCGCCACTCTGACATCCTGCATGCAGAAGCTCAGGGACGGCGGCGGAGGCCGCGGGAGACGCCATTCCGGATGTAACATGGCGCCGCTGTGACAGCGTCTCAGAGGGACAGGAGAGGAGGCAGGAATGTGGACATCAGAATAACAGATGGGATCCGGTCCTGGAGCGCTGAGCCAGCCTTAGGAGGCATCTGAAAGGTAAGTAATGGCGTCCAGATACCCGGATCGTGACAGCACCCCCCCCCCCTTTAGGAGTGGCCCCAGGACACTTCTTTGGCTTCTGAGGAAACTTGGAGTGGAAATTCCGGACCAAGGCAGGAGCATGGACATCAGAAGCATTGTGTTATGATTCCAGCACTCTGGTCTGAGGAGATTTTATAACAAGGACCTGAGCACTGGAACTTTATGCTGGGAAAGGAAGTGGGAATGGAAAATAGCCCCTTGCGCCCTAACTCCGTTGTCTCGCCCGTGTTGTCAGAAATCCCTTGCGAGACTGGTTGCTTGAGCCCATGGCAGCCGCGTTTGAAGGGCGGATTACGTCTGCCCAACTCCGATGCCCCCTCAGGTCTTAATGGGAGACAAAGGGAAATCCGAGACAGGGTGATGACAAGAGGCCCTCTAACTTAGCAACAAGGCCAGGGGCTAAGCTAACTTAAAACTAGAATATGTGCGGAAAAACCGCCAGGGAAAAGGACAACCAAAATACCCACTTGTCCACTCTTCTACCCGGCACCGCCGAGTTCCGGAGAGGACTTGTGGAAGCGGAACCCTCCGCAAATGCTCCGAAACAGAATACAAAAAATAAAGCGGGCAGAGCCGCAACTCACAAACACCACACAAGATTATCTGGCGACCGTGGCGGACAATAGAGGACCAGAGACTTCTTGGGATGAGATGACAACTCCAAGATTCAGGAACCCTGAGGACAGGAATGACCGGACACAGCAGGACTGGAACAGACGTTCAGCAAACCTAAGCAGCATGCAGGAAGCTATTACCGGCGTCTGTGTGAAGCACTGAGAAAGTATTTAACAAGGAGTCCTCCAATCAGATGTTACAGAGCCAAATTAGAAAACATGCCGTGCAGCTGCCAGGCTGCACGAGCAGAGACAAGTGTGTGTATAATTGATTGATTGACCCAGCAACGGGGAACGCGGTCCGCCCGTTGCGTCCCCGTTGCTAGGGTTTGGGCGGCTCAGCACGCCTGGCGTCCCTGCGTTGCTAGGGAGCCGGCGGCTACGCGCGCACGGCGTCCCAGCGTTGCTAGGGACCCGGCGGCTAGCACGCTCGGCATCCCTAGTAGCTAGGCGCCGGGCCGCGAGGACATCACGGACCCAGGCGACTAACAGTACCCCCCCCTTGAGGAGGGGTCAAGGAACCCCTAAAGCCAGGTTTCTGAGGATATTCTCGAAAAAATGCCCTCTTGAGCCTAGGGGCATGAAGATCCTTATCCAGGACCCAAGACCTTTCCTCCGGACCATAGCCTTTCCAGTGAACTAAAAAATAAAGCCGACCCCGGGACAATTTAGAGTCAAAAACTTTCTCTACCAAGAATTCCTGTTGTCCCCGTACATCCACTGGAGATCTACCCTGAGAGATCCTCCGAGGAAATCTACTGGAAGAAACGTATTGTTTCAACAGGGAACAATGAAAAGTATTTCCAATTTTAAGAGATCTTGGTAAACGTAGCCGAAAGGCAACTGGGTTGACCTTCTTAATAATAAGAAATGGTTCAATAAATTTGGGTCCCAGTCTAGCCGAGGATTGTCGAAGCCTGATGTTCCGAGTCGACAACCACACCTTATCTCCCACCTTAAAAGTGCAAGGACGTCGGAGCTTGTCAGAAAATTTCTTCTCTCGGAAGGCCGCTTTTCTGAGAGCAAGGTGCACTTTTTTCCAAATTGCTCTGAGGGTGCAGGTCAAGCTTAGCGAGGAGACTGGAGAATGATAAAAAAAAGAATTGGCTCTGGGGTGAAAACCAAAAACTGAAAAGAACGGAGACTCTTTGGTGGAGGAATGACAAGATTTATTGTAAGCAAATTCAGCCAAAGGGAGAAACTCAGACCAATCATTCTGGAGTTTGGCTGAATACAGATGCAAATATTGTTTTAATGACTGGTTGACTCGTTCAGTTTGCCCGTTAGACTGTGGGTGGTAACCAGATGTTTAAGACAGTGTCATCTTCAATGAGGCACAAAAACATTTCCAGAATTGTGCGATGAATTGTGGACCCCGATCAGAAACAATATCAGTGGGCAACCCATGAAGCCTGAACACATGGCGGAGGAACAAAACTGCCAACCCTTGAGCAGAAGGCAATCGGGGAAGAGCAATGAAATGAGCCATTTTACTAAAACGGTCCACTACCACCCAAATGACTCGGAATCCGGCTGAAAGGGGAAGGTCAACCACAAAATCCTTGGAAATATGAGACCATGGCCTGAGAGGAACAGCTAAAGGCATGAGTTGCCCGATAGGCAACGAACGAGGAACCTTATGCTGTGCACAAACCTGACATGAATGAACGAATTCCTTAACGTCTTTAGAAAGACTAGGCCACCACACTGAGCGAGAGACTAACTCCAATGTCTTAGTGATTCCCGGATGCCCTGAGACTTTGCTGTCATGAAATTCAGTTAAAACTGTGGCTCTCAAAAATTTAGGGACATAAAGACGACCAGCAGGAGTAAGTCTAGGAGCTTGGTGTTGAAGCTGGTTTAACTGGGAAAATAAATCCTGTGTGAGGCCTGCCCGGATGACCGAAGATGGAAGTATGGGGGTAAAAACAGGATTGCTATTGTGAACCGGAAGAAAGCTACGTGACAGGGCATCAGCTTTTGTATTCTTGGAACCAGGCCTGAATGTGATTATAAACCTGAAACGAGTAAAAAATAATGCCCACTGCCGAGCATTAAGCCGTTTGGCTGATTCAATATATTGCAGGTTCTTATGGTCAGTCAAAACCGAAATAGTATGTTTAGCTCCCTCCAGCCAATGCTTCCACTCCTCGAAAGCCCATTTCACCGCCAGTAACTCCCGATTACCAACGTCATAGTTGGATTCAGCGGAGGAGAATTTCCTGGACATAAAGGCACAAGGATGTAACTCCAGAGACTCCGGATCCTCTTGAGAAAGGACAGCCCCTACTCCAACCTCTGAGGCGTCAACCTCCACAACAAAAGGCAATTCTGGATTAGGATGTCTGAGGACTGGAGCCGAGACAAAGGCTTGTTTCAAGGCCTGAAAGGACAATTCGGCTTCATGCGACCAGTTGGTAGGATCCGCCCCTTTTTTTGTCAGAGCTACTATGGGAGCAACCAGGTCAGAAAAAGAATGAATGAACCTCCTATAATAATTCGCAAACCCTAAAAAGCGCTGAATTGCTTTTAAATTAGTGGGTTGCGCCTAATTAAGGATAGCCTGGAGCTTCTTTGGTTCCATGGAAAATCCCTGAGGAGAAATTATGTACCCTAAAAAAGATACTTCCGTGACGTGAAAATCACACTTCTCCAGCTTAGCATACAAATGATTCTCACGTAACTTTTGAAGAACCAGACGCACCTGGGTAACATGTTGTTCCATCGATTCAGAATAAATCAAGATGTCGTCTAAATAAACGACCACGAATTTCCCTAGGAAGTCACGGAGAACATCGTTAATAAGGTCTTGAAAAACTGCCGGAGCGTTAGACAGGCCGAACGGCATCACCAGGTATTCGTAGTGACCCGACTGAGTGCTGAAAGCCGTCTTCCACTCATCCCCAGATTTAATTCGGATGAGGTTGTAAGCTCCTCTAAGGTCAATTTTAGAAAAAATCACAGCAGAACGTAACTGATCAAAAAGTACAGGAATCAACGGCAAAGGATAGGTGTTTTCAACGGAGATCTTATTCAGGGCTCTAAAATCAATGCATGGTCTGAGGGAGCCATCTTTTTTCTCCACAAAGAAAAAACCTGCACTTAAAGGAGATTTTGATGGTCTAATAAATCCCTTCTTTAGGCTTTCCTGAATATAATTATTCATGGCCGTAGTTTCTGGCCCGGACAAAGCATATAATCTCCCCTTAGGCAAAGTGGCACCTGGAACTAGCTCAATTGCACAATCATAAGGCCGATGGGGAGGCAGAATGTCCGCATTGCCTTTAGAGAAGACATCGGCAAACTCTTGGTATTCCACAGGAATGAGTTCTGGAATGATTGCTGCAACTCTGACTGGATACGAAATACATTCCTTAGCACAAAATGTACCCCATTGGGAAATCTCCCCGGACCGCCAATCAATGGTGGGATTATGAAAGGCCTGCCAAGGGTGACCCAGAACAACAGGAACTGCCGGACAATGTGTAAGGTAAAATTCAATATTTTCGGAATGTAAGGCTCCTACGGTAAGTGCTACTGGAGGTGTACGGTGAGTAATTATCCCATTAGAAAGCGGACCCCCATCTAAGCCGTGCATGGTGATACATCTATCTAATGGTAACTGCGGAATGCCTAAGGTCTTAGCCCAATTTAAATCCATAAAGTTTCCTGCAGCTCCACTGTCGACAAAAGCCGACACCAAATAACTGAGGCTGCCAAAGGAAACCTTAACAGGGACTAAGAGAGAGTTGTTTGAGGAGATAAGCTGCAGACCTAAGTGAACCCCCTCACAATTCACTTGGTCAAAGCGTTTCCCGACTTGTTCGGGCAATTACGAGCAAAATGTCCCTTACAACCACAGTATAAACAAAAACCGGAATTTTGTCTTCTGGTTTTCTCTTCAGGAGACAGCCGGGAGAGACCCATCTGCATGGGCTCCTCGACGTCCTCTGGAATGGAATATACACAAGGACTAGACCTTACAGATGCTCCTCTTTCAGCCTTCCGCTCTCGGAGACGACGATCAATCTTTATAGCAAGCTCCATGAGTTTATCGAGAGTCTCAAGAGCGGGGTACTGGAGGAGGCTGTCTTTAATAGATTCAGATAAACTGAGGTGAAACTGACTGCGCAGGGCAGGGTCATTCCAGCCACAGTCGTTCGACCAACGGCGAAATTCGGTACAATAAACCTCCGCAGAATTTCTTCCTTGTTTGAGAGCGAGCAGCTGACTCTCAGCGGACGCCTCTCTATCTGGGTCATCATACAAAAGCCCTAAAGACTTAAAAAAGGCATCTACAGATAACAACGCAGGATCCTCTGCTCTTAAACCAAATGCCCAGGTCTGAGGATCCCCCTGGAGTAAAGAAATAATTATCCCAACCCGCTGAGATTCATTACCAGAGGATGTTGGTCTTAAATGAAAATAAAGTTTACAGGATTCTTTAAAATTAAAAAATTATTTTCTATCACCGGAAAAACGGTCGGGCAAATGCATCTTTGGTTCAGGGACTACCTTCGGGGAGGCTCGCAAAAGATCTTCCTGCGATCTTACCCGAAGAGAAAGATCCTGAACCATCTGAGTAAGTTCTTGAATCTGGTTTACTAAAAGCTGACCGGGATTCGGCCCTAAACCTGACGGATTCATGAGGCCTATAAACTCTCACAAAAACTGAATGAGAAAAAATTAAACCCCGTTTAATTTTAAGTTTTGGTTTTGGCCGGTAATAATGTTATGATTCCAGCACTCTGGTCTGAGGAGATTTTATAACAAGGACCTGAGCACTGGAACGTTATGCTGGGAAAGGAAGTGGGAATGGAAAATAGCCCCTGGCGCCCTAACTCCGTTGTCTCGCCCGTGTTGTCAGAAATCCCTTGCGAGACTATGGTTGCTTGAGCCCATGGCAGCCGCCTTTGAAGGGCGGATTACGTCTGCCCAACTCCGATGCCCCCTCAGGTCTTAATGGGAGACAAAGGGAAATCCGAGACAGGGTGATGACAAGGGGCCCTCTAACTCAGCAACAAGGCCAGGGGCTAAGCTAACTTAAAACTAGAATATGTGCGGAAAAACCGCCAGGGAAAAGGACAACCAAAATACCCACTTGTCCACTCTCCTACCCGGCACCGCCGAGTTCCGGAGAGGACTTGTGGAAGCAGAACCCTCCGCAAATGCTCCGAAACAGAATACAAAAAATAAAGCGGGCTGAGCCGCAGCACACGGCAGAGCCGCAACTCACAAACACCACACGAGGTTATCTGGCGACCGTGGCGGACAATAGAGGACCAGAGACTTCTTGGGATGAGATGACAACTCCAAGATTCAGGAACCCTGAGGACAGGAATGACCGGACACAGCAGGACTGGAACAGACGTTCAGCAAACCTAAGCAGCATGCAGGAAGCTATTACCGGCGTCTGTGTGAAGCACTGAGAAAGTATTTAACAAGGAGTCCTCCAATCAGATGTTACAGAGCCAAATTAGAAAACATGCCGTGCAGCTGCCAGGCTGCACGAGCAGAGACAAGTGTGTGTATAATTGATTGATTGACCCAGCAACGGGGAACGCGGTCCGCCCGTGGCGTCCCCGTTGCTAGGGTCCGGGCGGCTCAGCACGCCTGGCGTCCCTGCGTTGCTAGGGAGCCGGCGGCTACGCGCGCACGGCGTCCCAGCGTTGCTAGGGACCCGGCGGCTAGCACGCTCGGCGTCCCTAGTAGCTAGGCGCCGGGCTGCGAGGACATCGCGGACCCGGCGCCTAACACATTGGTCCATGAGCGTTCCTCAGGGCCGTAACCCTTCCAGTCAATGAGATACTGTAACTGACCGTAACGGTGACGTGAGTCCAGAATCTTGGCCACTTCATACTCAACGCCTCGTTGAGTTTGGACTTTCGGAGCTGGAGAAAGTGTAGAATGAAACCGATTCAGGATCAGCGGTTTCAACAGAGAAACATGGAATGTCCTGGGTATTTTTAAGAAGGGAGGTAACTGGAGTCTGTAAGCAACAGGATTGATGACTTGTTCAGTTTTGAAAGGACCGATGTAGCGAGGTGCAAACTTCATGCTGGGAACTATTAACCTCAAATTCTTCGTGGATAACCACACCCGATCACCCACCTTGAGAGCAGGAACCGCTCTACGCTTCTTATCCGCAAACTTCTTGTACCTGAACGATGCTTTGAGCAGAGCTGCTCGTACATTCTTCCAGTTGTTTGCAAACTGACGTAAAGTGATATCCACTGCTGGAACAGAAGTTGCTGGAAGCGGTTGGAATTCAGGAACTTTAGGGTGGAATCCATAGTTAGTGAAGAATGGTGTTGAAGAAGATGAGGAATGATATTGGTTGTTATGACAAAACTCGGCCCAGGGAAGTAATTGAACCCAGTCATCTTGAGAGAAAGACACATAGATGCGGAGGAAGGCCTCCAAGTCCTGATTCACCCTCTCAGTTTGACCATTGGTCTGAGGATGCTAAGCCGTGGAAAACTTTAGTTTGACTTGGAGGACTTGACATAAACTTCGCCAGAATTTGGCTGTGAATTGGACTCCTCGATCTGAGATAATTTCTTCAGGAAGACCGTGGAGTCGGAAGATCTCTTGTATGAACACTTGAGCCAACTTGGAAGCTGATGGAAGACCGGTAAGAGGAATGAAGTGTGCCATCTTGGTGAACCGGTCAACTACCACCCAGATAGTATTGAACTTGTTGCACATAGGTAAGTCTGTAATGAAATCCATCGACAAATGGGTCCATGGTCAACGGGGAACGGATAGTGGAACCAGTTGCCCCGCAGGCGACTGGCGGGATACTTTTTGTTGGGCACACTTTGGGCAAGATGCAATAAACTCCATGACGTCCTTTTTCAGAGTTGGCCACCAATAGGACCTAGAGATAAACTCCAGGGTTTTTTGGATACCTGTATGTCCGGCAAAACGGGAAGCATGGGCCCAATGCATGAGCTTCTTCCTTAGCATCGGCTTTACAAAACTTTTCCCTGGTGGGGGCGTAGAGTCCATCCCTACCGTGGAGAATGCCAACGGATTAATAATAGGATGCTTCTCTGAAGACTCTGACTCATTTTCTTGCTCCCATGAGCGGGAAAGGGCATCGGCCTTGCGATTCTGAGAGCCCGGACAGAACTGGAGTTTAAAGTTGAACCTGGAAAAGAAAAGTGCCCATCTGGCCTGACGAGGGTTCAGACATTGTGCGCCTTTCAGGTATAGAAGATTCTTGTGGTCGGTAAGTATAGTGATTGAATGAGAAGCTCCCTCCAACAGATATCTCCACTCCTCTAGAGCGAGCTTGATGGCTAGCAACTCCTGGTCGCCAATGGCATAGTTGCGCTCAGCTGGGGAGAACTTCCGGGAGAAGAAACTGCAAGGATGTAGATGGCCATCTTTAGCCCTCTGAGATAACACCGCTCCTACTCCAACGGAGGAGGCATCCACCTCTAAGATGAAAGGAGAGTCGATTACGGGCTGTTTCAAAACTGGTGCAGAGATGAACCGTTGTTTTAGGAGATGAAAAGCTTGCGTAGCTTCTTCAGACCACTTGGACGGGTTAGCACCCTTCTTGGTTAATGCAGTGATAGGCGCCACAATGGTGGAAAAGTCTCGTATAAACTTTCTGTAATAATTGGCGAACCCTAAGAACCTCTGGACCCCTTTGAGGGTTAAGGGTATCGGCCAATTCTGGATTGCTTGTAGTTTCTCAAGATCCATCTCTAGTCCGGAACCGGACACAATGTAACCTAGAAACGGAATGGATTTGACTTCAAAGACACATTTCTCTAATTTGCAATAGAGATGATTGACACGAAGACGGGACAGAACCTCCTTTACCCAGAAACGATGTTCCTCTAGATTATTGGCAAAGATGAGGATATCATCTAGATAGACCACGACATGGCGGTATAAGATGTCTCTGAAGATCTCATTCACGAAATGCTGGAAGACAGCTGGAGCGTTGCTTAATCCGAAGGGCATGACGAGGTACTCATAATGTCCGTCACGGGTGTTAAAGGCGGTCGTCCACTCGTCACCCTCACGGATCCGGATGAGATTGTATGCACCTCTCAAGTCCAACTTTGTGAAGATGGTGGCTCCGCTAACTCTATCAAAGAGCTCAGTAATCAGGGGTAAAGGATAGCGGTTCTTGATGGTAATGTCGTTCAAACCTCTGTAGTCGATGCACGGCCGCAGACCACCATCTATTTTCTTTACGAAAAAGAAGCCTGCGCCGGCTGGAGAAGAGGAAGGTTGGATGAACCCCTTCGCTAGGTTCTCTTTAATGTATTCCTCCATGGAATGCGTCTCAGGCAGAGACAACGGATAAGTTCGGCCTCGAGGTGGAACCTTCCCTGGAATGAGATCAATCGGGCAGTCCCATTCTCTATGAGTAGGAAGGATATCAGCAGAAGCTTTACTGAACACATCCGTGAAATCTTGATATGGAGGAGGTGGAACATCAGACGACCTGGAGGAGGAAGAACAAACAGGCAATACTTTAAACAAACATGTCTCAGCACAGGAGGGACCCCATGCCATAATTTGCTTAGTCGTCCAGTCAATTGATGGATTGTGGAGACGGAGCCATGGAAGGCCCAGAACCACTGGATGTGTGGCTCTTGGAATCACTAGAAAAGAGATAAATTCAGAATGAAGAACTCCCACTCTCAGACGAACTGGTAGAGTCCTTAGAGAAATAACTGCGTCGAAAATCTTGTTGCCATCCACGGCAGTTAAGGAGATGGACGAAGGAAGTCTCTCGGTGGGTAGGGACCACCGTTTAACATAGGCTTCGGTTATAAAGTTCCCAGCTGCTCCGGAATCAAGGAGGGCAATGACGTTCCTGTAACATTGAGCAATTTGGAGCGAGACTGGGAGGTTACAATCATGAGGAGATGGAGAGGAGATCATTACTCCTAGCCGGCCCTCTCCTTGGCGAGCTAGGATCTGGAGTCCCGGACGTTTGGGACAGGCATTAATGGTGTGAGACGGAGCTGCACAGTAAAGACAAAGAGACTCAGAGAGACGTCTTCGGCGCTCAGCAGGAGTTAGACGGGAACGACCAATTTGCATGGGCTCATCTTTGGATGGTGACAGTTGGCGAGGAGGAGGAGCAGAACACTTTGGAGTAGATGATCTTTCACGCTCAGTTGCTCTTTCCCTGAAACGTAAATCAACTTTCGTGCAGAGTGAGATTAGCTCATCTAACTTAGAAGGCAAGTCTCTGGTAGCTAACTCATCCTTAATACGCTCTGATAAGCCATGCCAGAATGCAGCATACAGGGCCTCGTCGTTCCATGACAGTTTGGATGCCCGGATCTGGAACTGTATAAGATACTGTCCTACAGTATGCGATCCCTGGCGTAAACGGAGAATCTCAGATGAAGCTGAAGTTACCCGGCCTGGCTCGTCGAAGATACGCCTGAATGTTGACACAAAATCAGTATAGGAGGACAGCAGGGTATCAGACCTCTCCCATAACGGTGATGCCCAGTCAAGGGCTGAGCCACTGAGAAGAGAAATAATGTAGGCAATTTTGGTTCGGTCACTGGGAAAATTGCCAGGTTGTAGCTCAAAATGAATTTCACACTGGTTGAGAAATCCCCTGCAGAATCTTGGAGATCCGTCAAATTTTGCTGGCGTTGGAAGATGAAGACGTGGAGCAGAAATGGGTAAGGTGGGTGGGGTTACAGCTGGAGTCACTGTGGGTGACGCACTGGACGCGTCTGATCCACGGAGGGTTGTCTGAATCCCATCCAGCCGAGTAGAGAGATCCTGGAGACAGCGGATGATGTGGCCCTGTGCAGCCTCCTGATGTTCAAGTCGGGCTGCCAGTTCTTGCATCGGCCTGGCCGCTTGTTCCTGGTCTCCGGCTGGATTTATATGGTCAGTGCTTACTGTCACAACTGAGGGCCTGAGCTGACGGGAGGCAGCCTCAGTTGTAGGGGCTGAGGTGTAGTGGAACCTGGGAGGTTGTATCAGACCCCTAGACATGTAAGTTACACGTAGAAGAATTGCCCGAAGGCGTGACCACGACAACCAGGATAAAAGTCAATGATATTTATTTTGACAAACTCCATGCATCACAGCAGCAATAAAAGAGAAACATAAAATCAGCAGAGAAATAATACAGTTCTTGGGTACTACAGGGCCACAGGGCTCTGGTAGTATGAGACAGTTCTTATTATCTTCTAGTTGGAAAGTCCTTACCAGGCCCGACTGTAGCAATGGAGATAGCCCAGGATCGTACCAGCTGGTGTTCCAGGAAAAGCTGGGCTGCTGTGGATAAAATGGCTGCTGTGGGTACTGGCTGGAACCAGACTGATGTAAGCACGGAGTGGATTGCTGGATGGAACCAGCCAAATAATAAATGACGCTTGAGAGCGATGAAATATGACTGATATATGGAGCTTGAGAGTGGTGAAATAATAGTACCGGTGGTGAGTGGTAGTCTGCAGAAATGATACCGGCCCTTTAAGAAAAGCTGAACTCTGCTGGAAGCTAGGCTGGAAGCAGGTAATTCTGTAACTGGAAACAGATGAGTCCCAGAGGACTGGAGAGTCAGGCTGCACCGCAGATGATGAACTGAAGCGGGTCTCTTTAGTGGAGGTTTGGAGATGGTAACTGGAACCTGGAAAACAACCACAGGAAAGAGAGACAAACTGGAACTAGGTTTGACAACCAAAGCACTGACGCCTTCCTTGCTCAGGCACAGAATACTTATTCCTGCAGCAAGGAAGGGATTGGCTAGGCAATTATGCAGATTACAATGCAAACAACGGATTGGAGGAATTTGAGCAGGTGACAGAATCCAACATGGCTGCGCCCATGCAGACACTTGGAGGAAAGATTGGTTTGTAATCCATGTGGGAACTTTAACAGTAATGGCGGCGCCGGCCACAGCAAACAGGAGACGCCAAACTGATGAGTGCACATTTGAACCACGCGGGCACAGCGGAGGCCGCGGCTGACGTAAGCGCCACTCTGACATCCTGCATGCAGAAACTCAGGGACGGCGGCGGAGGCCGCGGGAGATGCCATTCTGGATGTAACATGGCGCCGCTGTGATAGCGTCTCAGAGTGACAGGAGAGGAGGCAGGAATGTGGACATCAGAATAACAGATGGGATCCGGTCCTGGAGCGCTGAGCCAGCCTTAGGAGGCATCTGAAAGGTAAGTAATGGCGTCCAGATACCCGGATCGTGACATCGCCTACCTAGTGAAGTGGAATCTAGATGGGATTTGGTACCGGGGACACAATACCTCCATCAATTGTCTAAATCCCACTGCACTAATGGCGGATACCGGGCGCACGTCTGACACCAACATAAGTGTCAAGGCCTCAGTTATGAGGGCTTCGATCGTCATGTGAAGCTGAACCACTAGTCATGGACATAGGCCAGGGCCTCAGCCGTTCCTTGCCACTCTGTGTCGTAAATGGCATATTGGCAAGTTTACGTTTCTCCTCAGACCATTTAAATTTCTTTTTTTGGGTCTTGTTACTAAACTTTGGCTTTTTGGATTTTACATGCCCTCTACTATCACATTGGGCATTGGCCTTGGCAGACGATGTTGATGGCATTTCATTGTCTATGTCATGGCTAGTGGAAGCAGCTTCAGCACTAGGAGGAAGTGGTTCTTGATCTTTCCTTATTTTATCCTCCAAATTTTTGTTCTCCATTATATTTTGGGAGTTATATAACACAATATGCGGCACAGGAATGAATGATGGCTGATGGCCAAGACACTACCACTGGTCTGATGCAAAACAACACAACAACACTGTAAGAGACTTGTGGTGGTTGTTATAATTATTATAATACTGTAGCAGTGGACATATAGTAGCAGCGTATACCACTGTGACTGCCTCGTCACTGTAATGACTAATGAGACAGGACATTACAACTGGTCTGATGCAGCACAACAGGTTGTTGTTATAATTATTATACTGCAGCAGTGGACATATAGCAGCAGCGTATATCATCACTGGAATGACTGATGAGACAGCACACTACCACTGGTCTGCACAACACAGCACCACTTTATATAGCTACACTGGATATATGGCAGCAGAGAACACCAACACTGTGACTGGCTGGACTGATGCAGCACAATACACTGACTACACTGGTGGACTGGTCTGCACAACACAGCACCACTTTATACAGTTACACTGGATATATGGCAGCAGAGAACACCAACACTGTGACTGGCTGGACTGATGCAGCAAAATACACTGAGTTTTAGGAAAACAGAACAACAACACTTAACTGCTAAAACAGCACCTCAGAGACAGAAACCAATAAAGATTTTAGAATTCCTAATAAGGAATAGCTCCTGAGATACTGCGCTTGCCGGTATCACTATGTGGAGTGAGTGAGCAAGCAGACAACAGAACAAGAAAAACGGCTGCATTGTATGTCAGGAGATGATAAAAGGGAGAGAGCCGACGTGTGGAATGTATTACATTTATTAAGTTATATCATAAAATGAGCAGTATGAAAAAACATATATAGGCCAATAAAAAATAATGATCACACCTTGTTAGTCTCGGACTATAGAATATCTCCTATTGTGTATAACCATTAAAAGACTAAAGTAGACGAGATGGTTGTAAAAAGTCAGTTTTCCACAGACTTCCAGCCGTGGCTGGACTGGAAATGAATAAATACAGCAAGTGCAGTTCCAAATCACAGAGTGCTTGTGGTCATCAGGTGTAACGTGCAGATGGTGTTACCTCTCCGGTGGTCTGGTCGTAAGCCGGGCATCCCCGGCCATCAGTCCTGCAGTGCCCACGTCCACTGTGCAGCGGAGAGGAGATGAAGGATCACCCGATGAAATAGCTGACTGTAACGGCGTATTGTCCAGCGGTCGCTCTCAGCGATTAGACAGTCAGATGGAGATCCAACTGAATCAATTCAAGTAACACCTGATATAGCACCTGAGCAAGGTGTGCAAAGAGGCGGGGTCTGACGCGTTTCGTCACATACCATGTGACTTTTTCAAAGGTATGATACACTGAGTGACTACACTGGACTGGACTGAGCAGCACAACACTTGCCACCCCACTTTCCCGCCCCCACACAGACACTGAACACTGAGGACACGTCCTCTCTATACACTCTCCGAGACTGGAGTGAAAATGGCCGCGACACGCGGCTCCTTATATGGAATCCAAATCCCGCGAGAATCCGACAGCGGGATGATGACGTTTTGCAGCATTCGGATTTCCGAGTCAGCCGGGAAAACTCGATCCTGACTTGGATCCTGGCTAGGAAGGCAAAGTCCGTTAGGGTTCGGTTCTCTGAGAACCGAACCCGCTCATCTCTAGTATATACACACACAGAGTATTTTAGTACTTTAATAGCTAAAAACACCTCACACATCCCATTTGCCCACTTATTATTCACCTACTTATTATTCACAAAATGTCAGAGTTATTGTGCTCATTCGTGATGAGGCTCTCAGTTGAAGTGGTGTAATTCTTTTTTAAATAAAGATTTGAGGATGCTATATAGACCGAAGAGGTCGTGAATTCTGACAATTTTTTAGTCCTTTGGAAAGGGGGTCCCGATCTTTGGGGTCCCCACTTGTCTAGGGTTTTTCAGCCTGGGCTGACCAGTATGGAGCTAGTTGCTGTCATGGCAGAGAGGACCCCACACTGTATGTCTGCTGCGGCTGGTTCAACCTAGTGATGGTTATTTGAAAATAGAGGGACCCCATGCCAATTTATCCCCTATTTTATAAATCCAGCCTAGGTTCAAAAATCCGGGCTGTTTATTGATTTTGGGTAAAGACCCCTAAGCCACTTTTTTTTTTTTTTTTTCATTTTAGCCTGTTTAACATTAATAAAAAATGCACAGATCATGAATGGAACAGAATTTTTATGAATATTTTTAAAATGTCTAGGCGCATTAATCACACTGAAATTATGTTTAAGCTAATCCATGTCCTCTATCACACACCAAATAAACTCCATAGGATCTGGCCTGATTCCTCTAAATTCTGTTGGAGACATTGTGGGTTAGATGGTACATTAATACATATATTCTGGTCATGCCCGATTATCAGGCCGCTTTGGACGGACGTTTTTGGACTGATTGAAAAGGTTACAAAGGTGCGCCTCCCTCCTCGTCCTGAGATTGTTTTTTTACATTATTTCCCTCCATCTGCACCCTCTGAACACTATTATGTTATAGGACGCATTCTCATAGCCACTAGAACCGCCATTGCTCAATTTTGGAAAAGAACAGACCCACCGCATTTGTCCATAATTATAGCGTCAATACAGCGCAATTTTGAAATGGAAACGATGAGTTTAAAATATTCCTTAGCTCCTCAATCCCCTCTGCTCAAATGGTTACATTGGTCTGATTATTATTCTTCCTTTATCGCTCCCCGAAACATCCTGCCTCGTATTGTGTGACTGTTTTATTTTTCTGTTTATGTGAACCTTTGAAACACTGGGGATGAGACCTTTAGACATAGTACTGGCGGTACTGAATGTTACAGGATAGATCATATACATAAACCTTTTCTGTTTTTCTAATTAGCTGGCCAATGTTTAGTTCATGTTATGTATATATGTGTAAGCTCTCTACATTTTCCCTAAACTATTGTCTAGCATCAGTTCCCCTGTTTTATTTTTCTTTCTTCCTTTTTCTTCTTTCTTCTTTCTTTCCTCTACTTTCCTTTTGTTTCTGTTTTTTATGCTTTCTAGCATTATTACCCTGTATTTCAATATACAGACTTACTACTACTGTGATATTGTACTTGTTTGTATTTAATCTGTTGTGTATGCTCTGTATCGGAAACTTTCTCTATTAAAATTTCTTCAGATAAAAAAATGCACAGATTATAGTGATCCATGAAGTGCTACACATCAACTCAACTTCCAGAGGCAGATCTATTATTTTGGTCAGTGTGGCAATGGCTTTGTTGAGGATTGTTAATCCGATGCATAGTTAATCTGGTATTTCTTTTGTTGTCTATGTAAAATAATCGATTATTGGTCAGATGGTCTATTGCCTTTTAATGTAATTTTTTTCTGAAAATTTTAATTGGATCTACCTTTAGCAAATCTCTGGTTTGCAAATGCAACACAAAAGTGCAAAAAAAAAAAAACTTGACGCTTAATAAATTTACCCTTGGTCTCTTAATGGCCACACTCACAAGCCTGTTCCTTCCTTGGATGCTACATTTTAAGACATGGTGTTTTCTAGGCAGTGTTTGGATTGTGTGATGTAACTTCCTCTTCTTGATAATTGTTTGGTCTTTCAGCTAATAGGGCAAAAATCAGCTAATACAAAAAACACATTTAGCTGAAAACACCAATAGTAAGAAACATAGAATTTATCTAGATATGTTAAATTAGGTATACATGCAATACTATAGCAGAAAATATAACATCTTTATACAGTACATGTGAATGTTTAGAATGTGGAATTACAGCACATGGTAATTAGCAGCACTTTCCTTATGCTTCAACTCCACATAGGAACTTCCACAAGAATTTGACTGGCCCTCACAGAGCCATGACATCAACTTCATTGCGCACCTTTAGGATGAGCTGGAACAGAGATTGCGAGTCAGGCCTACTCATTCAACATCAGTGCCTGACCTCATAAAGGCTCTACAGAAAGAATGGACACAAATTTCCACAGCAACACTCTAAAATCTTGTGAAAGCCTTCCAAGCACAGTCATGTTGGAATAGAAAAGGGACTTCCCCAAACTGTTGCCACAAAGTTAGAAGCACAGCATTGTCCAAAATGTATTGGTATGCTGAAGCATTAAGATTGCCCATCACTCTAGATAAGAGGCCTAGCCCAAACCCTGAAAAACAGCACCATTCCATTATCCCTCCTCCACCAAACTTCCTCAGTCTGGTAACGTTCTCCCTACTGCCACCAAACCCTGTCTCGCCCATCTGACTGTCAAACAGAGGCGCGTGAGTCATCACTCCACAGATCATGTTTCCACTGCTCCACAGTCCAGTGTCAGTTTGCTTTACACCACTCCATCCAATGCTTGGCATTGGACTTGGTGATGTGAAGCTTGCATGCAGCTGCTTGGCCATAGAAACCCTTTCCATTAAGCTCCTGCCGCACAATTTTTGTGCTTCCATTAATGCCAGTGGAAGTTTGGACTCTTCAGCTACGGAATAAGCAGAGTGTTGGCAACTTTTACACCCCATGCGTCTTATGACCCCAGTCTGTGATTTTACGTTGTCTTTCTATTCATGGCTGAGTTGCTGTTGTTTCTAAATGCTTTCACTTTCTATTAATATAACTTACCACTGGCGTTTTATCAATGGGTGCAGTGTGTGCTGTGCACACGGGTTCATGAGCTAGGGGGGTGGGCCCATGGCACTCACCCTGCACGCAGCATGATCTGACAGTTTTTAAGAAATAGTTAAAGGACTCCGAATCATCGCGGCGTTTGGCTGCGCCCCCACAAGCATACAGTCTGTTACTCACCAAGTCTAGTCTCCAGACTTAAGCAGCTGTCCAGCATTTGGCTCCACCTCCACATGATCGAATTAGCTCCACCCCCACTGCCTGTTACTCATTGTAGCCTGCAGGAGCCCAAGCTCAAGCTGTCCGGCATTTGGCTCCGCCCCCCGCCTCCCACATCAACTCTGCAGGATCGAATTGGCTGTGTTTGGCCCCGCCCCCCACAGTCCTGTCACTCACTCTAGTCTCTCCATCAGGCTTAAGCTGTCCGGCATTTGGCTCCGCCCCCCGCCTCCCACATCTAACTCTGCAGGATCAAATTGGCTGGTGTTTGGCCCCGCCCCCCACAGTCTGTATGTCATTAACTCTTGAGGCTCTGGCTGGCCACCATTTGGTTCCGCCCCCTGCCTGCCACAACCTGTCACTCAAACATTTACCTCCTCTGTGTGATTGGACAAATACAGTATGAATTAATACACAGTGTGTGTTTACATTGTGTGTGACAGGGTGACCCTAACAACTACATAGAAAAGGGAAAATAAAAGAGTTGGATGCAGCAGCAGCAAGGTGAGTGAGGAGCAAAAGCATTGCTCTCCACCAGCCATGCCAATATAACAACCACTGTCTGGGTCATTGACTTGAGTTGTTTTTATTATATAACTTCTGTCCAGTGACATCTGTCCTGAATAGCAGTGATTGAATTGAGGGTTGGGCTGCATACTGTCAGACATACAGTCTGATTGGATAACCCCTCAGCTCCTCCTTTACGGAAACTCCTCCTGTCTTCATAATACCTCCTGGGACTGGAGTTTTCAGCTTTGTTACCTGTCTGATGGCTGGCCTGCCATTTTCTACTGGTCCCAGCCTAATCAGGAGAACAGTGACCTGACAGGACACTGACTGAATGCTCCACCTCAGGCCATTAGATAACACTTCTGGCCATAAAGGTTTGTACTCAATTTGTGCAAATTCCAAATTTGATTTACAAGCATAATAATTTATATTTAAATAAAAAAAATGTATAGAGTGACTAAATTGGATTTCTTATACATATATATATATATATATATATATATATATATACATAGATGTAGTCACATGCAAATGGTGGCAGCGATGGCGCGGCATGCCACATGTTAAACCCTATGGAGTGGCACATCCCCACCTCACTGACACCGGCACATCCCGGACTCACTGAGAGCAGCGCATCCCTGCCTCACTGACAACAGCACCCCCCCCCCCCCCCCTCACTGACAGCGGACATCCCACCTCACTGGCAGCGACACATCCCCGCCTCACTGACAGAGGTACAGCTCCGCCTCACTGAGAGAGGCACATCCCCGCCTCACTGACAGAGGTACAGCTCCGCCTCACTGACAGAGGCACATCCCCACCTCACCGACAGAGGTACAGCTCCGCCTAACTGACAGAGGCACATCCCCGCCTCACTGACAGCGGCACATCCGGGGCTCACAGACAGCAGTGCATCCCCACCTCACTGACAGCAGCACATCCCCCCCCTCACTGACAGCGGCAAATCCCCACCTCACTGGCAGCGACACATCCCTGCCTCACTGACAGAGGTACAGCTCAGCCTCACTGACAGAGGCACATCCCCGCCTCACTGACAGAGGCACATCCCCGCCTCACTGACAGCGGCACATCCGGGGCTCACTGACAGCAGCGCATCCCCACCTCACTGACAGCAGCACATCCCCCCCCCTCACTGACAGCGGCAAATCCCCACCTCACTGGCAGCGACACATCCCCGCCTCACTGACAGAGGTACAGCTCCGCCTCACTGACAGCGGCACTTCCGGGGCTCACTGAGAGAGGCACATCCCCACCTCACTGACGGCAGCACATCCCCCCCCTCACTGACAGCGGCAAATCCTCACCTCACTGGCAGCGACACATCCCCGCCTCACTGACAGAGGTACAGCTCCGCCTCACTGACAGCGGCACATCCGGGGCTCACTGACAGCAGCGCATCCCCACCTCACTGACAGCAGCACATCCCCCCCCCTCACTGACAGCGGCAAATCCCCACCTCACTGGCAGCGACACATCCCCGCCTCACTGACAGAGGTACAGCTCCGCCTCACTGACAGAGGCACATCCCCGCCTCACTGACAGAGGTACAGCTCCGCCTCACTGACAGAGGCACATCCCTGCCTCACTGACAGCAGCACATCCCCCCCCCTCACTGACAGCGGCGCATCCCCGCCTCACTGACAGCGACACATCCCCGCCTCACTGACAGAGGTACAGGTCCGCCTCACTGGCAGAGACACATCCCTGCCTCACTGACAGCAGCACATCCCCACCTCACTGACAGCAGCACATCCCCCCCCTCACTGACAACGGCGCATCCCCGCCTCACTGACAGCGACACATCCCCACCTCACTGACAGAGGTACAGCTCCGCCTCACTGGCAGAGGCACATCCCCGCCATAATGACAGCAGCACATCATTGTCTCACTGACAGGGGCAAATCCCCCCTCACTGACAGCAGCGCATCCCCGCCTCACTGAAAGCAGCACATCCCCGCCTCACTGGCAGCGGCACATCACCGCCTCACTGACAGTGGCACATCCCCGCCTTCGCCTCACTGACAGTATCACATCGCAGCTTCACTGGCAGACATACCCATTTCTTCAGTGGTGGCTGCTCAATGGTGGCTGCAGAGCAGACCAAAAATAGCATAGCGGGGCCAGATAACCATAACTCCCCATGTATTGGAGGGAATCAGTGCCAGATATCACAACCACTGCATATCCCTCTCGTATCAGCTCGCCCACCAGACTCCCATTGGTTAATTTACACACGAGTCTGGAGGGCGGGCAGATACATGAGGGAGGCATTGATTGCTCTGCCTCGGCTGTAGCGGCTTTAATACACGGCACTGATCCCCGGGGAACCAGGCAACACTCGCCAAGTATAAAAACACGTTTAAAGGTACAGTTTAGGCATACCTCCCAACTGTCCCGATTTTCGCGGGACAGTCCAGTTTTTGGGGATTGTCCCGCTGTCCCACCCGCGGGCCGCAGTGTCCCGCGGTGGGGAGGGGGGGGGGGCAGTTGGGAGGCTCTGTCTATCGCTGCCCTGCTTAGCAGAGCAGCGGTGAATAGACGCTATGCGCATGCGCACAGCGTCTATTCACTGACGTCAGAGGGAGAGGGGGCATGCCAGCGGCTCACAGAGCGCTGGGCATGCCCCCTCAGTGATGAAAACGGGGCGTGGCTCGCGATCGCAGGTCCTCCGCAAAGCCACGCCCCCTTTTACTTAGGCCATGCCCCTTTTCGGGAGCGATGCCGCGCGTGTGTCCCTCTTTGGAAGGGGACAAAGTTGGGAGGTATGGTTTAGGTTTATATTTTATACAAACCCCCCCCCCCCCCTTTATTTTTTTTTATCTGTGCTGGAGCCTCCACCGAGCAACAGTCATGTGTATGTATCCGGCAACAAACAAGAGTGGTAGTCAGTCAGTCTGTCTGTCTGTCTGTCTGTCACAAAACACAATCTTATGGTGTATGCATGTGTGCATGTTAGTGATGAGCGGGTTCGGTTTCCGAGAAACCGAACCCCCCCAAACTTTACCCTTTTTACACGGGTCCGAGCCATACTCGGATTCTCCCGTATGGCTCGGTTAAACCGAGCGCGCCCGAACGTCATCATCCCGCTGTCGGATTCTCGCAAGATTCGGATTCTATATAAGCAGCCGCGCGTCGCCGCCATTTTTACACGTGCATTGGAGATGATAGGGAGAGGACGTGGCTGGCGTCCTCTCCGTTTATTAATTGTAGAAGAGACAATTGATTTATTGCAGTTGTTTATTACTAATTGTGGGGAGGATTGGGGAGCAGCTGTTAGGAGTACAGTGCAGAGTTTTGCTGATAGTGACCACCAGTTTTTATCCGTTCTCTGCCTGAAAAAAATGCTCCATACCATATCTGTGCTCAGTGTGCTGCATGATATATCTGTGCTGAGTGCTCACACTGCTTAATTGTGGGGACTGGGGAGCAGCTATAGCAGGAGTACAGTGCAGACTAGAGTTTTGCTGACAGTGACCACCAGTATACGTTTGTCTGCCTGAAAAACGCTCCATATCTGTGCTCACAGTGTGCTGCTTTATTGTGGGGACTGGGGACCACCAGTATAATTAATAATATTATATAGGACGGAGGAGTACAGTGCAGAGTGCACTGCTGTACCTACCTACCTCTGTGTCGTCATCCATTAAGTATACTATCCATCTACATTCCTATACCTGTGGTGCATTTTAGTTTAGCAGTTTGCTGACAGTGTCCACCAGGTCCAGTATACTATATATAGCAGTACGGTAGGCCACTGCTGTACCTACCTCTGTGTCGTCACTCGTCATCCATTAAGTATACTATCCATCCATCTACATTGTATACCTGTGGTGCCTTTTTTTAGACTAGTTTAGCAGTTTGCTGACAGTGTCCACCAGGTCCATTATACTGTATATAGCAGTACGGTAGGCCACTGCTGTACCTACCTCTGTGTCGTCACTCGTCATCCATTAAGTATACTATCCATCCATCTACATTGTATACCTGTGGTGCCTTTTTTTTTAGACTAGTTTAGCAGTTTGCTGACAGTGTCCACCAGGTCCATTATACTGTATATAGCAGTACGGTAGGCCACTGCTGTACCTACCTCTGTGTCGTCACTCGTCATCCATTAAGTATACTATCCATCCATCTACATTGTATACCTGTGGTGCCTTTTTTTAGACTAGTTTAGCAGTTTGCTGACAGTGTCCACCAGGTCCATTATACTGTATATAGCAGTACGGTAGGCCACTGCTGTACCTACCTCTGTGTCGTCACTCGTCATCCATTAAGTATACTATCCATCCATCTACATTGTATACCTGTGGTGACTTTTTTTAGACTAGTTTAGCAGTTTGCTGACAGTGTCCACCAGGTCCATTATACTGTATATAGCAGTACGGTAGGCCACTGCTGTACCTACCTCTGTGTCGTCACTCGTCATCCATTAAGTATACTATCCATCCATCTACATTGTTTACCTGTGGTGCCTTTTTTTAGACTAGTTTAGCAGTTTGCTGACAGTGTCCACCAGGTCCATTATACTGTATATAGCAGTACGGTAGGCCACTGCTGTACCTACCTCTGTGTCGTCACTCGTCATCTATTAAGTATACTATCCATCCATCTACATTGTATACCTGTGGTGCCTTTTTTTTAGACTAGTTTAGCAGTTTGCTGACAGTGTCCACCAGGTCCATTATACTGTGTATAGCAGTACGGTAGGCCAATGCTGTACCTACCTCTGTGTCGTCACTCGTCATCCATTAAGTATACTATCCATCCATCTACATTGTATACCTGTGGTGCCTTTTTTTTAGACTAGTTTGGACTATTTTAAACTATTGATACTGGCATATAATTCCACACATTAAAATATGGAGAACAAAAATGTGGAGGTTAAAAAAATAGGGAAAGATCAAGATCCACTTCCACCTCGTGCTGAAGCTGCTGCCACTAGTCATGGCCGAGACGATGAAATGCCATCAACATCGTCTGCCAAAGCCGATGCCCAATGTCATAGTAGAGAGCATGTAAAATCCAAAACACAAAAGTTCAGTAAAATGACCCAAAAATCAAAATTAAAAGCGTCTGAGAAGAAGCGTAAACTTGCCAATATGCCATTTACGACACGGAGTGGCAAGGAACGGCTGAGGCCCTGGCCTATGTTCATGGCTAGTGGTTCAGCTTCACATGAGGATGGAAGCACTCATCCTCTCGCTAGAAAAAAGAAAAGACTTAAGCTGGCAAAAGCACAGCAAAGAACTGTGCGTTCTTCGAAATCACAAATCCCCAAGGAGAGTCCAATTGTGTCGGTTGCGATGCCTGACCTTCCCAACACTGGACGGGAAGAGCTTGCGCCTTCCACCATTTGCACGCCCCCTGCAAGTGCTGGAAGGAGCACCCGCAGTCCAGTTCCTGAACTTCCTGATAGTCAAATTGAAGATGTCAGTGTTGAAGTACACCAGGATGAGGATATGGGTGTTGCTGGCGCTGGGGAGGAAATTGACAAGGAGGATTCTGATGGTGAGGTGGTTTGTTTAAGTCAGGCACCCGGGGAGACACCTGTTGTCCATGGGAGGAATATGGCCATTGACATGCCTGGTCAAAATACAAAAAAAATCAGCTCTTCGGTGTGGAATTATTTCAACACAAATGCGGACAACAGGTGTCAAGCTGTGTGTTGCCTTTGTCAAGCTGTAATAAGTAGGGGTAAGGATGTTAACCACCTCGGAACATCCTCCCTTATACGTCACCTACAGCGCATTCATCATAAGTCAGTGACAAGTTCAAAAACCTTGGGTGACAGCGGAAGCAGTCCACTGACCACTAAATCCCTTCCTCTTGTAACCAAGCTCCTGCAAACCACACCACCAACTCCCTCAGTGTCAATTTCCTCCTTACCCAGGAAAGCCAATAGTTCTGCAGGCCATGTCTCTGGCAAGTCTGACGAGTCCTCTCCTGCCTGGGATTCCTCCGATGCATCCTTGAGTGTAACGCCTACTGCTGCTGGCGCTGCTGTTGTTGCTGCTGGGAGTCGATCGTCATCCCAGAGGGGAAGTCGGAAGACCACTTGTACTACTTCCAGTAAGCATTTGACTGTACAACAGTCCTTTGCGAGGAAGATGAAATATCACAGCAGTTATCCTGCTGCAAAGCGGATAACTGAGGCCTTGGCAGCCTGGGCGGTGAGAAACGTGGTTCCGGTATCCATCGTTAATTCAGAGCCAACTATAGACTTGATTGAGGTACTGTGTCCCTGCTACCAAATACCATCTAGGTTCCATTTCTCTAGGCAGGCGATACCGAAAATGTACACAGATGTCAGAAAAAAAGTCACCAGTGTCCTAAAAAATGCAGTTGTACCCAATGTCCACTTAACCACGGACATATGGACAAGTGGAGCAGGGCAGACTCAGGAATATATGACTGTGACAGCCCACTGGGTAGATGTATTGCCTCCCGCTGCAAGAACAGCAGCGGCGGCACCAGTAGAAGCATCTCGCAAACGCCAACTCGTTCCTAGGCAGGCTACGCTTTGTATCACCGCTTTCCAGAATAGGCACACAGCTGAAAACCTCTCACGGCAACTGAGGAAGATCATCACAGAATGACTTACCCCAATTGGACTCTCCTGGGTATTTGTGACATCGGACAACGCCAGCAATATTGTGCGTGCATTACATCTGGGCAAATTCCAGCACGTCCCATGTTTTGCACATACCTTGAATTTGGTGGTGCAGAATTATTTAAAAAACGACAGGGGCGTGCAAGAGATGCTGTCGGTGGCCCGAAGAATTGCAGCCCACTTTCGGCATTCAGGCACAGCGTACAGAAGACTGGAGCACCACCAAAAATAGCTGAACCTGCCCTGCCATCATCTGAAGCAAGAGGTGGTAATGAGGTGGTATTCAACCCTCTATATGCTTCAGAGGATGGAGGAGCAGCAAAAGGCCATTCAAGCCTACACATCTGGCCATGATATAGGCAAAGAAGGTGGAATGCACCTGTCTCAAGCGCAGTGGAGAATGATTTCAACGTTGTGCAAGGTTCTGCAACCCTTTGAACTTGCCACATGTGAAGTCAGTTCAGACACTGCCAGCCTGAGTCAGGTGATTCCCCTCATCAGGCTTTTGCAGAAGAAGCTGGAGACATTGAAGGAGGAGCTAAAACAGAGCGATTCCGCTAGGCATGTGGGACTTGTGGATGGAGCCCTTAATTCGCTTAACCAGGATTCACGGGTGGTCAATCTGTTGAAATCAGAGCACTACATTTTGGCCACCGTGCTCGATCCTAGATTTAAAACCTACATTGTATCTCTCTTTCTGGCAGACACAAGTCTGCAGAGGTTCAAAGACCTGCTGGTGAGAAAATTGTCAAGTCAAGCGGAACGTGACCCGTCAACAGCTCCTCCTTCACATTCTCCCGCAACTGGGGGTGCGAGGAAAAGGCTAAGAATTCCGAGCCCACCCGCTGGCGGTGATGCAGGGCAGTCTGGAGCAAGTGCTGACATCTGGTCCGGACTGAAGGACCTGCCAACGATTACTGACATGTCGTCTACTGTCACTGCATATGATTCTCTCACCATTGAAATAATGGTGGAGGATTATATGAGTGACCGCATCCAAGTAGGCACGTCAGACAGTCCGTACGTATACTGGCAGGAAAAAGAGGCAATTTGGAGGCCCTTGCAGAAACTGGCTTTATTCTACCTAAGTTGCCCTCCCTCCAGTGTGTACTCCGAAAAAGTGTTTAGTGCAGCCGCTCACCTTGTCAGCAATCGGCGTACAAGGTTACTTCCAGAAAATGTGGAGAAGATGATGTTCATTAAAATGAATTATAATCAATTCCTCCGTGGAGACATTCACCAGCAGCAATTGCCTCCAGAAAGTACACAGGGACCTGAAATGGTGGATTCCAGTGGGGACGAATTAATAATCTGTGAGGAGGGGGATGTACACAGTGAAAGGGGTGATGAATCGGACGATGATGATGAGGTGGACATCTTGCCTCTGTAGAGCCAGTTTGTGCAAGGAGAGATTGATTGCTTCTTTTTTGGTGGGGGCCCAAACCAACCAGTCATTTCAGTCACAGTCGTGTGGCAGACCCTGTCACTGAAATGATGGGTTCGTTAAAGTGTGCATGTCCTGTTTATACAACATAAGGGTGGGTGGGAGGGCCCAAGGACAATCCTCTTTTTTCTTTCATTTTTCTTTGCATCATGTGCTGTTTGGGGACTATTTTTTAAATCTGCCATCCTGTCTGACACTGCAGTGCCACTCCTAGATGGGCCAGGTGTTTGTGTCGACCACTTGGGTCGCTTAGCTTAGTCACACAGCTACCTCATTGCGCCTCTTTTTTTCTTTGCATCATGTGCTGTTTGGGGACTATTTTTTTCAAGTGCCATCCTGTCTGACACTGCAGTGCCACTCCTAGATGGGCCAGGTGTTTGTGTCAGCCACTTGGGTCGCTTAGCTTAGTCACACAGCTACCTCATTGCGCCTCTTTTTTTCTTTGCATCATGTGCTGTTTAGGGACTATTTTTTTCAAGCGCCATCCTGTCTGACACTGCAGTGCCACTCCTAGATGGGCCAGGTGTTTGTGTCGGCCACTAGGGTCGCTTAGCTTAGTCACACAGCTACCTCATTGCGCCTCTTTTTTTCTTTGCATCATGTGCTGTTTGGGGACTATTTTTTTAAGTGCCATCCTGTCTGACACTGCTGTGCCACTCCTAGATGGGCCAGGTGTTTATGTCGGCCACTAGGGTCGCTTAGCTTAGTCACACAGCTACCTCATTGCGCCTCTTTTTTTCTTTGCACCATGTGCTGTTTGGGGACTATTTTTTTCAAGTGCCATCCTGTCTGACACTGCAGTGCCACTCCTAGATGGGCCATGTGTTTGTGTCGGCCACTAGGGTCGCTTAGCTTAGTCACACAGCTACCTCATTGCGCCTCTTTTTTTCTTTGCATCATGTGCTGTTTGGGGACTATTTTTTTCAAGTGCCATCCTGTCTGACACTGCAGTGCCACTCCTAGATGGGCCAGGTGTTTGTGTCGGCCACTTGGGTCGCTTATCTTAGTCACACAGCTACCTCATTGCGTCTCTTTTTTTCTTTGCATCATGTGCTGTTTGGGGACTATTTTTTTCAAGTGCCATCCTGTCTGACACTGCAGTGCCACTCCTAGATGGGCCAGGTGTTTGTGTCGGCCACTTGGGTCGCTTATCTTAGTCACACAGCTACCTCATTGCGTCTCTTTTTTTCTTTGCATCATGTGCTGTTTGGGGACTATTTTTTTCAAGTGCCATCCTGTCTGACACTGCAGTGCCACTCCTAGATGGGCCAGGTGTTTGTGTCGGCCACTAGGGTCGCTTAGCTTAGTCACACAGCTACCTCATTGCGCCTCTTTTTTTCTTTGCATCATGTGCTGTTTGGGGACTATTTTTTTAAGTGCCATCCTGTCTGACACTGCAGTGCCACTCTTAGATGGGCCAGGTGTTTGTGTCGGCCACTTGTGTCGCTTAGCTTAGTCACACAGTGACCTTGGTGCGCCTCTTTTTTTCTTTGCATCATGTGCTGTTTGGGGACAATTTTTTTGAAGTGCCATCCTGTCTGACACTGCAGTGCCACTCCTAGATGAGCCAGGTGTTTGTATCGGCCACTTGTGTCGCTTAGCTTAGTCACACAGCGACCTTGGTGCGCCTCTTTTTTTCTTTGCATCATGTGCTGTTTGGGGACTATTTTTTTGAAGGGCCATCCTGCCTGACACTGCAGTGCCACTCCTAGATGGGCCAGGTGTTTGTGTCGGCCACTTGTGTCGCTTAGCTTAGCCATCCAGCGACCTCGGTGCAAATTTTAGGACTAAAAATAATATTGTGAGGTGTGAGGTGTTCAGAATAGACTGAAAATGAGTGGAAATTATGGTTATTGAGGTTAATAATACTATGGGATCAAAATGACCCCCAAATTCTATGATTTAAGCTGTTTTTTAGGGTTTTTTGAAAAAAACAACCGAATCCAAAACACACCCGAATCCGACAAAAAATTTTCGGTGAGGTTTTGCCAAAACGCGTCCGAACCCAAAACACGGCCGCGGAACCGAACCTAAAACCAAAACACAAAGCCCGAAAAATTTCCGGTGCACATCACTAGTGCATGTGCAATTTAGCATGCAATCATTTAACGTGGAAAAACGTGTAGATTTTTACAGTACCCCAAAACAACTATGAAGTGAAGGTTTATACAGCATCAGCATGGTTTAGTTATTGTGAGTTATAATTAAAATATGTAAGTTACATTTAAAAAGATCAAGTACAGTTTGTTTTTAACAGGAAAAGCAATTGAAAAAGCTCAAGTTGTGTTCTCAGGAAGCATTCCAGTGGGTCAATCCTATTACCCGTGAAGGGTGTGATGTGCCGTTGCCGCTGTGTTTAAATGCAAGGAGCGGCACCCGATCTCGCACCCTTTGCAGGCTAATTTTGGGCTGAATTCACACCAAAGTGCTCGGAGCCCTATAGGGCATCGAGCACTTTTGGGCAAATTCAAGCAGCCATAATGTGCGGCTGCTACCGCGATTATTCACACCCGCGATATCATCACGGCTACTAGGATCGACCCCCAGCAATGTGTTTTTATTAACAGTTACTTCAGGAATAGAGCACACATATTCCATAGCATTTTTCTGAGAATATTTATTCACTCACATCAGTCCCTGCCCCATTGGAGCTTATAGTCTTTATTCCCTATCATATGTACACACACATACAAACAAACTAGGGTAGTAGTTCCCAAAATTTTTAATCACAGCACGTTGGACTATCAGAGATTTTTCACAGCACCCCCAGGCCAAAAGCTTCTTATTGAGAAATTTATGGTGTGTGTGTGTGTGTGTCTGTGTGTGGGTGGGGGGGGTGGGGGGGGGGCATCACAGGACTACTAATTTCTAAAAACGCCCCTGTAACTTACTATTGCAAAGATGGCATCCTATCGCAGTACCACGCTTGAAGTCTTGAAGTCACTGAGCTCTTCAAAACGACCAACTTTGTATCACAAATGTTTACAAATGGAGACTGCATTGCTATGTGCTTGATTGTATACACCTGTGGCAACGGCTCTGATTGAATCACCTGAATTCAATAATGAACAGGTATGGCCAAATTGTTTTGTATTGTATTAATGTATTTATTAAGTTTCTTATATAGCGCAGCATGTTCCATTGCGCTTTACAGTTTGATTAACAGTAATACTGTAGAACAAAACTGGGTAAAAACAGACAGACATAACAGTGGGAAGTTCCTGCTCGCAAGCTTACAATCTATAGGGAAATAGGCATTAATACACAAGGATAGATGCTGCCTATTGCACAATGGTACACCAAATTTCAAAGGTTCTTAATGGGCTATATGACATGGTCACCCAGCAATGTTGGCCAAGGGTCAGGAGGGTGTGAAAGTGTAGAAAGACAAAATATGTGAGGCTATGTGTGGACTGTACAGAGGGGATGCAGTTAGATAAGGAGGTGTTGAAGGTTATGTGGGTGGGTCCGGAATTTGATAAGCTTGCCTTAAGAGGTGTATTTTCAGGGAACATTTGAAGGTTTGGAGACTAGAGGTGAGTCTTATTGTGCATGGGAGGGTATTCCAGAGTGGGCGCAGCCGGGATAAAGTCCTGTAATTTTGAGTAGGAGCAAGTAATGCATGTGGATGAGAGACGCAGATCTTGTGCAGAGCAGAGAGGTTGGGTAGCTATATATTTTGAGATGATTGAAGAGATCTAGGGGTCTAATTCAGACTGAATCGCTGCAGTGGCAGCGATCGCAGTCTGAAACCCTTTGCAGAGTGTGCCCGCTCAGCATCATGTTAATGACACGATGTGAATGAAAAAATAAGAATTTACTTACCGATAATTCTATTTCTCGTAGTCCGTAGTGGATGCTGGGAACTCCGTAAGGACCATGGGGAATAGCGGCTCCGCAGGAGACTGGGCACAAAAGTAAAAGCTTTAGGACTACCTGGTGTGCACTGGCTCCTCCCCCTATGACCCTCCTCCAAGCCTCAGTTAGGATACTGTGCCCGGACGAGCGTACACAATAAGGAAGGATATTGAATACCGGGTAAGACTCATACCAGCCACACCAATCACACCATATAACACGTGATCTGAACCCAGTTAACAGCATGATAACAGAGGAGCCTCTGAAAAGATGGCTCACAACAATAATAACCCGATTTTTGTAACAATAACTATGTACAAGTATTGCAGACAATCCGCACTTGGGATGGGCGCCCAGCATCCACTACGGACTACGAGAAATAGAATTATCGGTAAGTAAATTCTTATTTTCTCTGACGTCCTAGTGGATGCTGGGAACTCCGTAAGGACCATGGGGATTATACCAAAGCTCCCAAACGGGCGGGAGAGTGCGGATGACTCTGCAGCACCGAATGAGAGAACTCCAGGTCCTCCTCAGCTAGGGTATCAAATTTGTAGAATTTAGCAAACGTGTTTGCCCCTGACCAAGTAGCTGCTCGGCAAAGTTGTAAAGCCGAGACCCCTCGGGCAGCCGCCCAAGATGAGCCCACTTTCCTTGTGGAATGGGCTTTTACAGATTTTGGCTGTGGCAGGCCTGCCACAGAATGTGCAAGCTGAATTGTACTACAAATCCAACGAGCAATAGTCTGCTTAGAAGCAGGTGCACCCAGCTTGTTGGGTGCATACAGGATAAACAGCGAGTCAGATTTTCTGACTCCCGCCGTCCTGGAAACATATATTTTCAGGGCCCTGACTACATCCAGCAACTTGGAGTCTTCCAAGTCCCTAGTAGCCGCAGGTACCACAATAGGCTGGTTCAAGTGAAATGCTGAAACCACCTTAGGGAGAAATTGAGGACGAGTCCTCAATTCTGCCCTGTCCGTATGAAAAATGAGGTAAGGGCTTTTATAGGATAAAGCCGCCAATTCTGATACACGCCTGGCTGAAGCCAGGGCTAACAGCATTACCACTTTCCATGTGAGATATTTTAAGTCCACAGTGGAGAGTGGTTCAAACCAATGTGATTTTAGGAATCCCAAAACTACATTGAGATCCCAAGGTGCCACTGGAGGCACAAAAGGAGGTTGTATATGCAGTACCCCCTTGACAAACGTCTGCACTTCAGGAACTGAAGCCAGTTCTTTTTGGAAGAAAATCGACAGGGCCGAAATTTGAACCTTAATGGACCCTAATTTTAGGCCCATAGACAGTCCTGTTTGCAGGAAATGCAGGAAACGACCCAGTTGAAATTCCTCTGTAGGGGCCTTCCTGGCCTCGCACCACGCAACATATTTACGCCAAATACGGTGATAATGTTGTACGGTTACATCCTTCCTGGCTTTGATCAGGGTAGGGATGACTTCATCCGGAATGCCTTTTTCCTTCTGGATCCGGCGTTCAACCGCCATGCCATCAAACGCAGCCGCGGTAAGTCTTGGAACAGACAGGGTCCCTGCTGGAGCAGGTCCTTTCTTAGAGGTAGAGGCCACGGGTCCTCTGTGAGCATCTCTTGAAGTTCCGGGTACCAAGTCCTTCTTGGCCAATCCGGAGCCACGAGTATAGTCCTTACTCCTCTCCTTCTTATGATCCTCAGTACCTTGGGTATGAGAGGCAGAGGAGGGAACACATACACTGACTGGTACACCCACGGTGTTACCAGAGCGTCCACAGCTATTGCCTGAGGGTCCCTTGACCTGACGCAATACCTGTCTAGTTTTTTGTTGAGACGGGACGCCATCATGTCCACCTTTGGTTTTTCCCAACGGTTCACAGTCATGTGGAAGACTTCTGGGTGAAGTCCCCACTCCCCCGGGTGGAGGTCGTGTCTACTGAGGAAGTCTGCTTCCCAGTTGTCCACTCCCGGAATGAACACTGCTGACAGTGCTATCACATGATTTTCTGCCCAGCGAAGAATCCTTGCAACTTCTGTCATTGCCCTCCTGCTTCTTGTGCCGCCCTGTCTGTTTACGTGGGCGACTGCCGTGATGTTGTCCGACTGGATCAGCACCGGCTGACCTTGAAGCAGAGGTCTCGCTAGGCTTAGAGCATTGTAGATGGCTCTTAGCTCCAGGATATTTATGTGAAGTGATGTCTCCAGGCTTGACCACAAGCCCTGGAAAAAAATTTTTTTTTTTTTTCCCTGTGTGACTGCTCCCCAGCCTCTCAGGCTGGCATCCGTGGTCACCAGGACCCAGTCCTGAATGCCGAATCTGCGGCCCTCTAGAAGATGAGCACTCTGCAACCACCACAGGAGAGACACCCTTGTCCTTGGTGACAAGATTATCCGCTGATGCATCTGAAGATGCGACCCGGACCATTTGTCTAGCAGATCCCACTGGAAGGTTCTTGCGTGGAATCTGCCGAATGGGATTGCTTCGTAAGAAGCCACCATCTTTCCCAGGACCCCTGTGCATTGATGCACTGAGACTTGGCCTGGTTTTAGGAGATTTCTGGCTAGTTCGGATAACTCCCTGGCTTTCTCCTCCGGGAGAAACACCTTTTTCTGGACTGTGTCCAGGATCATCCCTAGGAATAGAAGTCGTGTCGTCGGGATCAGCTGCGATTTTGGAATATTGAGAATCCAACCGTGCTGGCGCAGCACTATCTGAGATAGTGCTACCCCGACTTCCAACTGTTCCCTGGATCTTGCCCTTATCAGGAGATCGTCCAAGTAAGGGATAACTAAAACTCCCTTCCTTCAAAGGAGTATCATCATTTCGGCCATTACCTTGGTAAAGACCCGGGGTGCCGTGGACAATCCAAACGGCAGCGTCTGAAACTGATAGTGACAGTTCTGTACCACAAACCTGAGGTACCCTTGGTGAGAAGGGTAAATTGGGACATGTAGGTAGGCATCTTTGATGTCCAGAGATACCATATAGTCCCCTTCTTCCAGGTTTGCAATCACTGCTCTGAGTGACTCCATCTTGAATTTGAACCTTTGTATGTAAGTGTTCAAGGATTTCAGGTTTAAAATTGGTCTCACCGAGCCGTCCGGCTTCGGTACCACAAATAGTGTGGAATAGTATCCCTTTCCCTGTTGTAGGAGGGGTACCTTGATTATCACCTGCTGGGAATACAGCTTGTGAATGGCTTCCAATCCTGCCTCCCTGTCTGAGGGAGACGTCGGTAAAGCAGACTTTAGAAAACGGCGAGGGGGAGACGTCTCGAATTCCAATTTGTACCCCTGAGATACCACCTGAAGGATCCAGGGGTCCACTTGCGAGTGGGCCCACTGCGCACTGAACTTTTTGAGACGGGCCCCCACCGTGCCTGAGTCCGCTTGTAAAGCCCCAGCGTCATGCTGAGGACTTTGCGGAGGCGGGAGAGGGCTTTTGTTCCTGGGAACTGGCTGTTTGTTGCTGCCTTTTTCCTCTCCCTCTGCCACGGGGCAGAAATGAGGCGCCTTTAGCCCGCTTGCCCTTATGGGGCCGAAAGGACTGCGCCTGATAATATGGCGTCTTCTTAGGTTGAGAAGCCACCTGGGGTAAAAATGTGGATTTTCCAGCAGTTGCCGTGGCTACCAGGTCTGATAGACCTACCCCAAATAACTCCTCCCCCTTATAAGGCAATACTTCCATGTGCCTTTTAGAATCCGCATCACCTGACCACTGCCGCCTCCATAAACCTCTTCTTGCAGAAATGGAGAGCGCGCTAACTCTTGATG
The DNA here is from genome assembly GCF_028390025.1 of Pseudophryne corroboree. Taxonomy (NCBI): domain Eukaryota; kingdom Metazoa; phylum Chordata; class Amphibia; order Anura; family Myobatrachidae; genus Pseudophryne; species Pseudophryne corroboree. The sequence goes on from NC_086454.1 coordinate 209,672,342, forward strand.
CCAGTCGGCAAATATCCCTCTGTGCATCACGCATATACAGAAATGCATCCTTCAAATGCTCTATAGTCAATAATATACTGTCCCTATCAAGGGTATCAATATTTTCAGTCAGGGAATCCGACCACGCCAGGCCCGCACTGCACATCCAGGCTGAGGCTATTGCTGGTCGTAGTATAACACCCGTGTGAGAGTATATACATTTTAGGATATTCTCCAGCTTTCTATCGGCAGGTTCCTTTAGGGCGGCCGTATCAGGAGAGGGTAGTGCTACCTGTTTAGACAAGCGTGTGAGCGCTTTATCCACCCTAGGGGGTGTTTCCCAACGTGCCCTATCCTCTGGCGGGAAAGGGTACGATGCCAATAACCTTTTAGGAATTATCAGTTTTTTATCGGGGGAAACCCACGCCTCATCACACACTTCATTTAATTCCTCGGATACAGGAAAAACTACAGGCAGTTTTTTCTCACCAAACATAATACCCTTCTTAGTGGTACTTGTATTATCAGATATATGCAATACATTTTTCATTGCTTCAATCATGTAACGTTTGTCTCCTCATCATCGACACTGGAGTCAGTATCCGTGTCTGTGTCTGCCATTTGAGGTAACGGGCGTTTTAAAGCCCCTGATGGCGTTTGAGACCCCTGGACAGGCACAAGCTGATTAGCCGGCTGTCTCATGTCGTCAACTGTCTGTCGCAAGGAGCTGACACTGTCACGCAATTCCTTCCACAAGCTCATCCACTCAGGTGTCGACTCCCTAGGGGGTGACAACTGTATAATAGGCAATTGCTCCGCCTCCATCTCATTTTCCTCCTCAAACATGTCGACACAATCGTACCGACACACCGCACACACACAGGGAATGCTCTGATAGAGGACAGGACCCCACTAGCCCTTTGGGGGGACAGAGGGAGAGTATGCCAGCACACACCATAGCGCTATATATATACAGGAATACCACTATAAAAGTGTGCTTTTCCCTTTATAGCTGCTGTTAATATAAAACTGCGCCAAATTAGTGCCCCCCCTCTCTTTTTTACCCTTTTCTGTAGTGCAGGACTGCAGGGGAGAGTCAGGGAGACGTCCTTCCAGCGGAGCTGTGATGGAAAATGGCGCCCGTGTGCTGAGGAGATAGGCTCCGCCCCCTTCTCGGCGGCCTTTTCTCCCGCTTTTTTGGTAAGTTCTGGCAGGGGTTAAAATACACCCATATAGCCCTGGGGGTTATATGTGGTGTATTTATGCCAGCCAAGGTGTTTTACATTGCTGCTCAGGGCGCCCCCCCCTAGCGCCCTGCACCCTCAGTGACCGGAGTGTGAAGTGTGCCTGAGTAACAATGGCGCACAGCTGCAGTGCTGTGCGCTACCTTGTTGAAGACTGATGTCTTCTGCCGCCGATTTTTCCGGACCTTTTCTTGCTTCTGGCTCTGTAAGGGGGCCGGCGGCGCGGCTCCGGGACCGAGCTCCGAGGCTGGGCCTGTGTTCGGTCCCTCTGGAGCTAATGGTGTCCAGTAGCCTAAGAAGCCCAATCCACTCTGCACGGAGGTGAGTTCGCTTCTTCTCCCCTTAGTCCCTCGATGCAGTGAGCCTGTTGCCAGCAGGTCTCACTGAAAATAAAAAACCTAAAACTAAACTTTTCACTAAGAAGCTCAGGAGAGCCCCTAGTGTGCACCCTTCTCGGCCGGGCACAAAAATCTAACTGAGGCTTGGAGGAGGGTCATAGGGGGAGGAGCCAGTGCACACTAGGTAGTCCTAAAGCTTTTACTTTTGTGCCCAGTCTCCTGTGGAGCCGCTATTCCCCATGGTCCTTACGGAGTTCCCAGCATCCACTAGGACGTCAGAGAAACACTGGATAGTACTGTTGAAGAATGAACGCTGCGGTGACGTGTCTAAAGAACACTGGATTTTACTGTTGAAGAATGAATGCTTCAGTGGCGTGACTGAAGAACACTGTATATTGCTGTTGAAGAATAAATGCTGGATAGTCATGGCTGGACTTGTACTTCAGAGTTTGAGACACTTTGGGGGAGATTCAAATGTTTGAAGTCAGTTGGGAGTCTGTTTTTCCCTATCTAATAGACAGGAAAAACAGACACCCAACCGACTTTTCAAACATTTGAATCTCCCCCTTTGAATCACAGAAAAACCACAAGGGGTACCTGAGCTAATTCAGAGCTGGAACTTCAGCTCTAGGCAGCAACATAAAGCACTGGCAGCATACAAGAGTGGGCTGACCCCATTTGTAAGAGGAAGCTGCCTCCCATTGGACTGAGAATACCACTGAGCTCAGCTATTGGTCACAGAGACTCTTGGTCTCCAACATGGCGGCTCCCAGTGCTGCAGACAGACAGGAACATGCCCCTTTTACCTACCAGGTCCCCATCTCCTATCCGGCAGTCGCACCATAACCGCCACCAGCCCTGGGAGCTTGGAAATGGGATGGTAACTTGAGAGAGAGTTAGGGTCAGAATTTTTTTTTCAGAATGAAAGTAATCACTGCGTGTTTAAAGTTTAAACAGGGATGGAAAGATACCAGTAGCAAAGAGAGACTGAGCTTTACTTATTTGTGAGGGTATACAATCAAGGGGAGAGGTAGTAGAGTAGCAGATGAGAAGAGTGCAGATATTTAATCTTAATTTGTGAGATATTATCTATATATGTATATACAGTATATATACATACAGTATATATATATATATATATATATATATATACACACACAAATGAATCACAGGACTCTGCGGTCTCTCTCTCAAAACACCATTTTTGTTTGCAACAACTCAGGCCTTTAATAACCTGCCTTCAGGCAGCACATACAGCACATACAATACAATTGGTCCCAAGCACTGCAGTATTCATGTTGTCTAAAGTTTATGTTTTCTCTAATAGTTGACCAAGCCTTTCTATTGGCTGGCTACACCTCTTAAGCATAGCCCTATATCGCTGCATTTCCCAGTTGGGCCTTTCATGCCCCAGACTGACACTGTGTCTGAATAATGTGGTACTGGAGCAGGACCGGACTGCCCAACTGGCTCTTCTGCCAAATATCAGAAGGGTCGATGGGCTGGTGGGCCGGGCCAGTCACAGAGAGAACTGGGAAGGACGCATGCAGCGCAGCTCCCGGCTCTCTGTTTGTCCCTCCCACCACCCAAAGTACCTGTTTCTTAGAAATATGGCACACCCCCATGAGCAATGTCCGCATGTCTACTTCTCGGCGTGCCAGTCCGTCGCTGAACTGGAGGCATTATTCACATTGTACGCTTAAATGATATTAGATGAGTATCAATGAACAACTGAAACGAAACATAAGCATTGCCTCACAGAAGAGATGACACTGATTAACATAGATTTACACCTGACAGAGTGTGAGAGCATCTTAACAGCATTTGGGTTAAATGTATGAATTTCTGATAACACCTTTTTCCGGTGCTTTTAATTTCTCCAAAATGTTTGAAAAGGCAGCTCATTGAGAAGTCAGACGTTTCTCTGGAGGCACATTCATCTTCTGTTATTAACCAGTTAACTGGCATTGTCAGATGGGATGTGACCACAGCTAACCGGACTTTTGCCAACATGGTTGCATCCTATGCAACCATGCCATCCAGCGACTTTTAAAAAGTAAATACAGTATGTGCAGAATTGATATCAGCCTTATACTCTGGCCCCATGACATTGATGTAGCAGTCTGCCAAATTTGCAATGCTAATGCAATACAGACAAGACAGACGTCATCAGAGGGGTAAATTATCATTACACCTCCCCTGTGACACTCTGTGTAATACATTCTGCATTGCTGCAGTAAGTGATGATGTCTGTACAGCACATTAAACAGGGAGCCGGAGGATTCCTGCTACACTGGTGCAAAGGAGCTGGCCAACATTGTGTCATAAACTGAAATGTCACCACATTTCATGAAAGCTTACATAAACAAATGATTGGAAGGGCCCAAACCACTGGTGTTCAAAATGACATAGCATAAATAATGTGGTGTTAATACAGTATATACAATACTTCCTCTTAGTGGAGTCAATTTCGGATGTGGTCCTTTTTTCCTTCTTTTAAACACCACCAGACATTTTGTTCCAGGTTATGGATGTAAAAAGCATGCAGAGAAAATATAATACTGTGTAGAACAGACTATAGGATTAAAGCAAAATATCAAACTTCCTTACAATTTAGATGAAAAGAGGATGATATTGCTATAATAAGAGCGTACCCAGACTCACACTTTAAGGAGTAATAACTAGAGATGTGCGGGTCTTGCTCTGGGTTTCCCACCAGTCTCGGATCCCAAAACAAGGCACTAATGAAATAGATTACAGTATATACAGTAGACTGTATATACAGTATACTGTACTGTATATACAGTATACTGTATATATGTTACAGTATAAACACAGTACTGTGTGTATATATATATATATATATATAAATTAATTTTTAAGACACTGATAGTGTAGGACCTGCATGAAGGTGGGGTACCTTGGCGATTGTTTTGCAGGCTTCCGTGCATTGGCCAATTCACTATCTATACCCCCATCATTTATTTATTGATGTTGTGAGGATAAGTGAGCTTGCTATGGTGAGTGCTGAATTTTCTGATTGTATATTTTTAAGTAGGTAGCCATGGGCTACATGCACCCTATGAGTGGTGAGTGCAGACATTGCACCCCACTTCTGGGGTGGCGAGTGCTGTGGTTTTATATTTGTTTGTATATATATATATATATATATATATATATATATATATATAGTACACACTATACAGTATATACCTGTACAGTACAGTATATACTGCACTGTATACAGTATAATAAATATATATATATATATATATATATATATATATATATATATATATATATATATATATATATATATATATATATATACACACACACACACTGTATATCAACAGTCAGGCGGCACTCAGATGAATAAACAGGCAACGGGCAGCATTATTTTTGTAGGTATGGATTGTGTGCTGGAGAATGTTTGTATCTGGGGACCTGTAACAGACACCCCTCACCAAATAGTCACCCAAACAAGAGGCCCAATGCCAATTAGTAAAAACTTATTTTAATAGCATACATTTGAACAAATGGAATTATACAAATAGTTCATCAAGTAATTTCCCAAAAAATGTGTCTAAAAGAGTGTCAGTAAAATACAGCCAATACGTTTGTTATATGATATTAGCTCTATACACTCACTCACCTTTTACAAGGAGCTTGAGAGGGAGTATCTTCACAAACTAGATTGGAGACTTCTGACTGACAAACCCTCACTATGCCCCAGCTGCTGTTGCAGCACCTTTATCTGCATTATCTCTGTATTTGTTGCATGTCTGGGGATGCACTATCTCTGTTTTATACTTTAGGAGGTGGGTGGGGGGGGGTAACCTGCCCAGCGGAAACTTTCACCCTGAGCTCTACGGGGTCTAGAACCGGACCTGTGACCAATTTAGTATTTTTAACTATTTTTTCTTTTCAAATATAACATGCCACCACATGTTGGGCAGGCCCCCAATTCAGTACAGGGGAGGGGGCGCCAAAACATACCCTTGCTCCGGGCACCATGGCACCAAGCTACACCTATGACTGTACAGTACGTGCCATGTTCATTTTGTAGGAAATGCAAATCTGGGTGTTGTTATCTCGAAAGCATGATAGCGCACAGTTTCTAAAGTGACTATAATGCCACTTTCCTTGAGCCATGCATGGATCTCTTTGATGCTTTTCTTCTCTTTTTTCATGTTAGTGATTATCTTGCTCATAGCTTTGTTGATAGTTACTGGCATGTTGTCCAACCGTTACTGCTGTGTGGAGAAAAAACATTTGTGAATACTGTATTCTAAAATGTACACATTTGAAAATTTGCATTGGTTTATGATAAAAGTTAATACTGTACATATTTACTATATAGTACCTGATGTTCAAATGTAAGTATTGCATACTGTTCTGCAGAGCCAGCCCTAACCAATATGATGCCCTAGGCAAGATTTTGGCTGGTGCCCCCTAGCACAACCACTGGTTCTGCTTCTGACCTTGCACCTCTTTCCCAGCACCATCACCCCTCACCCATAGCAGTCCTTATTTTGGTGTTTGTACCCCCTATATTTTAAATAGGAACAGTTTGCACATTTGGCGCACAGCCCAAAAAGGGGTGTGTTTTTGCTGGCAAGGGGAATGGCCACACAATAGTAACCCCAATTCCGCCACACAGTACTGCAACTTTATTCACATTTGATCATGCAATAGTGTCCATAATTTATATTACATCCCACAGTAGTACCACTTTACCTTAAACGTTACTCCTCACAGTAGAGCCCCTTATTCACATTACATCACACTGAATTGCTCCTTATTCACATTACACCACACCCTATTGCTCTTTATTCATATTAGATGACACAGTAGTGCCCTTTCTATACGCAACGCCACATAGTAGAGCACTTTATACACATAATGGCACACATTAGTAATGCATTTATACACATAATTCCACACAGTAATGCCCCTTACACATATGAGACACATTATTAATGTCCTTCTAAACATAATGTACCTTACACATTATGACAACCTTTATTAATGCCCTTTTACACATAATGTCCCTTACACATATGCTGTACATTATTAATGCCCTTATACACATAATGACACACATAGTGCCCCCTACACATTTGCTGCACATTATTAGTGCCCCTATGAACATAATGACACACATGCAGTACTACCCTGTTACACATATGCCACACATTATTAATGTCCTTATACACATAATAACACACATAGTGCCCCTCATAATGCTCCTTACACATATTCCGAACACTACTGCACAACCAACCCACTCACATGCACACAGCACTCGCACTGCCACTAACACTGCGACCTCTGCCTCTGCTTGGAATTGGATACAGATGTGTCCTCCTAAATCTTGCCTCAATGCTAATGTCGGGCACCTTTTTTAATGAAAATGCATCTTATTTGCATTGCTATGTGGCAATCCTAGCACAAGCACCTTCTGCTGATTAAAATGATTTGCAGCATGCCTATATACTGTGTGAGACTGTTGCTGTATCTGCATATGAAATGGCACACATAGAATATAGGCATGCCGCATATCATTTTAATCAGCAGAAGCTGCTGATGCCCCATGGCATATCAAATGGGCAATTGCCTAGTTTGCCTATACCTATGGCCGGCTCTGCAGTTCTGTGCAGTACTGTACTGAAAATACCACATCAGTGTTATGGACTGCAATTACTGTCCTGTATAAAACAGTTGAATAACCCTCCTTGGAAGTGCATGGGCCCTGTGAAACTTACAGTACTGTACAGCATAAGGGACGACTGACGTACTGTACCAGCATTACATACAGTACATGTCACTACTGTATGTAAATTCTTCAATTATTGCCTACCAGCAATGCTGCTTACTGTATATTAAATACTGTAGGCCTAGAAATGTGCGTCTCAATACGTTAGTTAAAAAACACAGGGGTCTATGGGGATAAGTGAGCTCAATGCACCATAAGATACTGTACACCAGACTCAGGGGCGTAGCCAGAACTTTGTGGGACCCATAGCAATATTTTGAAGGGGTCCCCATCCCAATGCTTGTAGAGAGACTCTTCTCTGCAGGAGTTTTTAATTTTATGCCCTATAATAGTGTCCTGCACTACTGTACTGTAGATCATTTTCAGAACCACAGCAGAGCCTTATTTAATGTTATACCCCATAATAGTGCCCTAGCTTCTTTTATGATTCATAGTAGTGAATAAGTTCACCCTACAGTACTGTACTGTATGTCACATTTCAGAGCTGCCAGTACACATTGTGCCACACAGTACCCCCAATTCACATTATTATATACTGTATAGTGCTCCCCGTTCATATTGTGTCTCATTACAGAGCTCCAGTCCATATAACAGTAAAATTCCCTACAGTTCATGTTATAGCACACTACGATGTGGTGTGGTATGTTAGGTCGACAGTAAGTAGGTTGACAATGTTTGAGTCAACCACTATTGGTCGGCAGTAAGTAGGTCGACAGGGATGCTAGGTTGACGGGGTCTTTAGATCAACATGGTCTAGGTCGACAGGTGAAAATGTCGACATGAGGTTTTTTATGTGTTTTTGGTGTAAGTTTCTCCATATAGTGACCAGGAACCCCAATTAGTGCACCGCTTTGCTTGCCATACTTCGGGCAAGGTGCCTCACTCTGCTACCGCTGCACTCGGCACAGGTTACAATTCCCATTCGTAGTCCACATGAATCATTAAGTATGAAAAAGTTCAAAAAATAGTTTTTTTAAAACTCATGTCGACCTTGTGACCTGTCGACCTAGAATATGTCGACCTAAAGACCCTTTTGACCTAGCATCCCTGATGACCTACTTACTGTCGACCAATAGTTATTGACTCAAACATCAAAGACCGTATACCCTACAATGAGCAGGTCCAGGTGCATACAGTACCTACAGTAGATACAGTACAGTATATTGCAGGCCCCATGTAAAAAGATTGCAAGGACCCCTACATACCACCCAATGGCAAAACATTTATATATACAGTACAGTAACACATGTAACTTTGACAGAGAAGATGTGCCCCTCTCAGCTCTGGGCCCTATAGCAGCTGCACTGCCTGCACCTACAGTTTAGTATGGTACAGTATTCCATGCACATTATGATACACCGGACTCGATCGCATAGCAAGTTGACAAAATGGCTGCCGCCCGTTATCCCTTGCCCCGTGGAAGCCGTCAGCTATGGAGCGAGCGATGGCATAGGTTTTGCAGTCTACAGGGCAATGCTGAAGGAGCGTCACAATACCCTAGCTAAAATACACAGAGGCAATAAGTGAGCTCTATGCACATAACGATACACCGGACTCGACCGATGCATAGCAAAGTGACAAAATGGGCGCCGCCCATGATCCCCCACCTCACGGCAGCGTCAGCTATGGAGCGAGCGATGGCATGGGTTTTGCAGGCTACAGGGCAATGCTGAAGGAGTGTCTGAATATGCTAGCTAAAATACACAGGAGCGATAGGAATAAGCGAGCTCTATGCACATAATGATACACCGGACTCGACCAATACATAGAAAACTGAGAATTTCTCATCAAATACTCTATGGAGAAACTGTAGAAACCAGCTGGAACAAGTGAGGCCAGCAGAAGATTTCAACAGCAGGAATACAAAGAGCAAATTAGCAGGAGATTTTTTAAAGGCCGGAGACGATCCACACAGCAAGTCGGATTAAGAAGAAACAGCTTTGCAGAGTGGTTACCGGGCTGTGATTGAGATGCTCTTTTATCCTGATTCAAACAAAGGAAATTCCTCCCGCTCAAAGTATACTCTGTGATTGGTGCCTGTGTAGGTGCATTCATCACTACACCAATCACAGAGCAGTGACCGGACCGTCCTGCGGTGATTACATTTCCGGAGGATCGCCCTGTGGGGCCTTCAGTGTGCCCTGACCTTCTCATCGTTGCTGGCAAGAATCTGTCCCGTCAGCAAATGAGGAGTCTAAGTTCCCCTATGTGGTAGGGTCTGTCACGGAAAGCCATTATTGCAGAGAATGACATGGTGCGTTCCAGATGGTGTGTAGCCCAGGTTGTTCATCTTGCACCCTGGACTTCAGTTCCCGTTGGTTTTGATTATGCCTTGTCTTTGAACATGGTATTTAGCCACCACCTACCCATATCCCTATCCCACTTCCCCCCTGGGAGCCTGCAGTTTTTAAACATTGCAAATATAGCAATGATCTATTCATACTGCACATCTACTTAAATTACTGCTAACATGGTACCAATTAAGCATTCATTATAAGTAAAATAGAGAAGTGTACCAACTCCCATGTTCTGTTTTTGGATCTGTATTAATTTTGTGTTTTGTTTCTAATTTGGGATCTTTTTTTTTTCTTCCTTTTTTTTTTTTTAATTCAAAAAACATCTACAATCATGTCATTGGGGCATGTTCTTGTTCCTCCAGTATTATAAACTTCAATATCATTTCTCTCAAGACATTTTCAGTTCATTTTGACCACCCCACAGCTCCCAATAATGTTTTCATCAATATTGGCTAAACTAAGCAATGGAGCAGAAACACAAAGCAGTTTATAGCACATGAACAAAAATATAAATTATGAAAGTGCTGTCCATTAACAAAGAGTATTTATTAAACAGTTACGAACAACCATAAAATTACATTTAAAACCACATATCCTCAATATTCCTTTTGCTTGTTACTTTCTTTCAGTAATCATAAAGACAATGGGGGTAATTCCAAGTTGATCGCAGGAGGACATTTTTTAGCAGTTGGGCAAAACCATGTGCACTGCAGGGGGTGGGGGTGGGGGGGCAGATGTAACATGTGCAGAGAGAGATAGATTTGGGTGTGGTGAGTTCAATCTGCAATCTAAATTGCAGTGTAAAAATAAAGCAGCCAGTATTTATCCTGCACAGAAAAATAACCCACCTAAATCTAACTCTCTCTGCACATGTTACATCTGCCCCACCTGCACTGCACATGGTTTTGCCCAACTGCTACAAAATTTCCTGCTGCGATCAACTTGGAATTACCCCCAATAGTAGCACTTCCTATAGCTATGCAAGGTGGATACACTTATAACAGCATACTATGTTGCAACGTGTTTAGACTGAATGTAACCACATCTATATATTTCTCCACAGTAAGTGTTAAGATAATCCTGCAGTCTCCTGTGACTGTAATATATTAATTATAAATAATAGTTTCAATCAATTCTATAGGTTGGCAACATTATTTGCCCCGATCTTTGGGATATAACTGTAGCTCCTCCCACTGGGAAAGTTTCTTTGTACAGTCACTAAAGGAAAGTTCTGTATGCTTACTGGACACAGTTTAAGTTTGAATACGCTTACCGAATAAGGCTCTCCTGTTGTGCCTGGCAAGTCCAGTTCCAATTGATAAAACAGACGGGCGTCCCCATCAGGTGCGGTCGGCTGGCGTGCCGTTCCTGGTCCTACTACTAGTGCACAGCCCGGCTTCTCTGCACTGTGGGTGATATCAGGAATAGCTAGTTTCGGCAGTGGGTACTGGCGGCCGCGCCTATGGCTAGCCGCTCGTCTCCGTTGCACAGGCTCTCCGGTGGCTCCGGTGTGCAGGATTTAACATACCGCCTCCCAGTCCTTGTGTCCACATGCAGGCTGCAGGGATATTGATCAGCAATAGGCAGAGCCGGCCATAGCTATAGGCAAACTAGGCAATTGCCTAGGGCATTTGATATGCCTAGGGGCATCTGCAGCTTCTGCTGATTAAAATGATATGCGGCATGCCTATATTCTGTATAGCATTTCATATGCAGATACAGCCACACTCTCACACAGTATATATACATGCTGCATATCATTTTAATCAGCAGAATCTGCTTGTGCACCCTAGCCACATAGCAATGCAAATAAGATGCATTTTCATAAAAAAAGGTGCCCGACGTTAGCATTGAGGCAAGATTTATGAGGACACAACAGTATCCAAGCAGAGGCAGAGGTCACAGTGTTAGTGGAAGTGTGAGTGCTGTGTGCATGTGAGTGGGTTGGTTGTGCAGTAGTGTTCAGAATATGTGTAAGGAGCATTATGTGTGTCATGTAAAAATGCATTAATAATGTGCAACACATGTGTAAGGGGCACTATGTGTGTCATTATGTGTATAAGGGCATTAATAATGTGTGACATATGTGTAACAGGGTACTACTGTATGTGTGTCATTATGTGTATAGGGGCACTAATAATGTGCAGCAAATGTGTAGGGGGCACTATGTGTCATTATGATTTATAAGGGCATTAATAATGTGCGGCATATATGTAAGGGACATTATGTGTAAAAGGGCATTAATAAAGGTTGTCATAATGTGTAAGGCACATTATGTTTATAAAGGACATTAATAATGTGTAAGGGGCATTACTGTGTGGAATTATGTGTATAAATTCATTACTAATGTGTGGCATTATGTGTATAGGGTGCTCTACTATGTGGCGTTGCGTATAGAAAGGGCACTACTGTGTCATCTAATATGAATAAAGAGCAATAGGGTGTGGTGTAATGTGAATAAGGAGCAATTCAATGTGATGTTATGTGAATAAGGGGCTCTACTGTGAGGAGTAATGTTTATAAGGTAAAGTAATACTACTGTGGGATGTAATATGAATTATGGACACTATTGCATGATCAAATGTGAATAAAGTTGCACTACTGTGAGGCGTAATTGGAATTGGGGGTACTATTGTGTGGCTATGCCCCTTGCAAGCAAAAACACACCCTTTTTGGGCTGTGCGCCAAATGTGCAAACTGTTCCTATTTAAATATAGGGGGTGCAAACACCAAAATAAGGACTGCTATGGGTGAGGGGTGATGGTGCTGGGAAAGAGGTACAACCAGTAGTGGTGCTAGGGGGCACCAGCCAAAATCTTGCCTAGGGCATCATATTGGTTAGGGCCGGCCCTGGCAATAGGTTGAGGTGGCTGCGCCTTTGGCTAGGCATTCGTCTCCGTCTCACGGATTCACCGGTGGCTCCAGTGTATAGGAGTATACAGACCGCCTCCCAGTGCTTTTGTCCACAGATAAGGGGTAATCTTGACACTTTTCTCAGCCTGTTACCCTCGGCTGTTTCCTCAGAAGTATAAACTCCCCTTCCGATTTCCTTCTTTTATTCCAAGGTGCACCAATCATTATGTCTCATTGGGTCTTAACCCTTTCACCTTCAGGGATTTGAAACCTCCATTGCAGTATATGTGATTGTTTATCATTTATGAAACTTATGATTTCTTATTTACACTATCTACTTATTCATATCTTTTAAAATATAAAACCAATTTTTAATATCTGACACCCACAAATAGAGGACATCAATTATTTATATATTTATAATCCATCTATTATTTATTAATTTATTTATTATCCTATTCAGTGATTTAACATTTCTAACAGACTATGATTCCTTAATCTTTCAATTTAAGGAGAGACAATTAATAATAACAACAACCAATTCAGCACAATTAATTGTACCAATACATTTAACTGAAAATTGAGAAGTAAATCCTTCAAACAAATACCATATTAAAATTAACAAATAAAAAATATATAATATATATATATATATATATATATATATATATAAATATATATATGTAGTATAATGAGATGAAAAAACAGAGACAGTCTACAGACATTCATTTTATACCTTCTATTAAGTACAGGACACCTCATATTATCATATTCAATTTAATTAAAAAATATTGTTTCTTAGTATTTAATAAATTTCCATTATTTCTTAATTCTTAAACCCCATATTCAATCAATTGAGGATACCTCATCATAAGAGAGAAATGGAATAAATGAGGAATTGAGGAGGGAATGGGAGATGGGGGGGATTTTGGGTTTAAATAAAAAATATGATCTACATGATACCTAGCAACCATAAATTAGACTAGATAAGTAGAGTTGAACAACTTTGAAAACATGTTCATACATAATCGCACACAGATGTATGCAATTATAAATGTTGGGATGGTTTTCTAGCTGAGTCCTATTATCTATACATACAGTCCAAATTGTCCCTATATGTTATATAATTCAATGGTATCATTCAGACCGTGTGGTGCTAGGGAACCTAATTTAAAGATCCAGAATGCTTCCTTCTTACACAGATAATGATATCTGTCACCTCCCCTACTTGTTGCTTTTATCTGTTCTATTGCTTTCATCTTTAAATCCCTTAGTCCTCCCCTCTCACAGCTCATAACATGCTTTGGCAGACTGTGGGTTTTGAGATTATTCAGAATGCCTCTCCTATGTTCCAAAAATTTGGTATTCAGACTACGGATGGTGTGGCCACTATACTGGATTCTGCATCCACAGGACAAAACATAAATAACATAAGAAGATTGGCAAATCATAAAGTCTTCTATTGGATGTGAACTACCATCCACATGTGAGATCACTGTAGTGCCCCTGTGATCTGCATGTGAACAAGTAAAACATCCATTTTGCCCACATTTGAAACAACCTTTAGGTTTTGGGGGTAACCAATTGAGTAATTTTTTTTTATTTAATAGGTCACCTTCTTTCTTTTTTGTTACCATACTAGGTGCCAGTTTTTGTTTCAAATTCCTTGCTTTCCTAAAAGTCACTTTTCTCTTGTCTTCTATCAAAGGAGCTAATAGTTTATCATGTTTTAATAGTGCCATATTCTTTTCAACAATAAATTTAATTTGCTGTGCCGCTGAGTTGTATTGTGTTATAAAAGATAATGAGTTTTTCCCTTCGCTACTTTTAGTTTTCCCACTGGATGACATTTTATTCTTTAGGAGTGAAGATCTCTCAGTTTTCTCTACATCCTTCATTGCTCTTTCCAGAAGATCATCCGGATAGCCCTATTCTATAAAGGATTTGTACATCACAGCAGACTCTTTCTTATATACATCATGTCCAGAACAGTTCCTCTTTAGATGAAGAAACTGTCCTTTAGGGATATTTTCTTTCCACTTTTTGTGGTGACAGCTTTGAAAATTGAGATATTTGTTACAATCCACACTTTTTATATATGTTGATGTACAAATCCTGCCTTCTACAATGTTCACTGCTATATCTAAATAATTTATAGTAGTGTCGCTATATGTGCTCATGAATTTTAGACCAAAATCATTTACATTAAGGTGATCTAAAAAGCTGGTAATGGAATTATCATCTCCATTCCAGACAAAAAACAAATCGTCTATGAACCTACCATAGAGGACCAAGTTCGCCCAAAATTTCCCGCCCCAAATGAGGCATTCTTCTAGTAGCCCCATGTAGAGGTTTGCAAAACTCGGAGCGAACCTGGTCCCCATGGCGGTTCAGTGTAGCTGTAAATAATATTGTGATTCAAACAAAAAATAATTATGTGTAAGTATAAAATTAATTGCCACTAATACAAATTCACGTGATAAATCTGAACGTGTTTGGTCCTCTTTTAAATAGTATTCAAAAGCGGAAAGTCCTGTGGGATATTAGTGTATAGCGCTTCAACGTCACATGTGAGGAGTTTTTATGTACTCTTCCACGTCACATTTTCCAATTTTTGTAGGAAATGTGTTGTGTCCCTGATATGGGATTTGAGGGATATTACAATCTCCTGTAGCTGGGCATCTACATAGGCTGACAAGTTAGATGTCATTGAATTTATTCCCCAAATAATCAGGCGCCCTGGAGGGCAGTCAAGGTTCTTGTATACCTTCGGTAGGTGGTAATATATTGGCGTCACTGGATACTGGTTAAACAAAAATTGCCACACTTTTTTTGAAATAATATATTGATATAATGCTTCATCCAACATATCCTTTAGTTCTAATTGAAATTGTACCGTAGGATTACTGCATAATTTTTTGTTAAATTTTTCATTATTTAGCTGTCTCCGGACCTCCTTATAATAATCTTGTGTATTCTGTATGACTATCCCTCCCCCCTTATCAGCCTTTTTAATGATGATATCCCTATCAGCCATTAGTCGTTTCAAAGCCTGAATCACAATATTATTTACAGCTACATGGAATCGCCATAGGGACCAGGTTCGCTCCGAGTTTTGCAAACTGCTACATGGGGCTACTAGACGAATGCCTCATTTGGGGCGGGGAATTCGAGGTGAACTTGGTCCTCTATAGTAGGTTCATAGACGATTTGTTTTTTGCCTGGAATGGAGATGATGATTCCATTACCAATTTTTTAGATCACCTTAATGTAAATGATTTTGGTCTAAAATTCACAAGCACATATAGAGACACTACTATAAATTATGTAGATATAGCGGTGAACATTGTAGAAGGCAGGATTTGTACATCAACATATATAAAAAGCGTGGATTGTAACAAATATCTCGATTTTCAAAGCTGTCACCATAAAAAGTGGAAAGAAAATATCCCTAAAGGACGGTTTCTTTGTCTAAAGAGGAACTGTTCCAGACATGATGTATATAAGAAAGAGTGCGCTGTAATGTACAAATCCTTTATAGAACAGGGATTTCCGGATGATCTTCTGGAATGAGCAATGAAGGATGTAGAGAAAACTGAGAGATCTTCACTCCTAAAGATAAAATGTCATCCAGTGGAAAAAAACTAAAAGTAGCTAAGGGAAAAACTCATTATCTTTTATAACACAATACAACTCAGCGGCACAGCAAATTAAATTTATTGTTGAAAAGAATATGGCACTATTAAAACATGATAAACTATTAGCTCCTTTGATCAGTGTCGGACTGGAGCATGAAGCGCCCACCGGGGGTATGCAGTGGTAGGGGCCCATGATTAGGGGTGTGGTCAGCCTCCAAAGGGGATGTGGACATCCACCACAGAGGTTTGGTTAACCATTATAGAGTACCTGGTCTGGACTCCTTGATAATTTATATAGTACTTAATGCTAGTGCATTCATGATAATGTGCCAGATTAATGACAGCAATGTACTGTAGAGAATACATCATAATCCTGTGCAGTATACGGTAACATATTTATAATATATAATTCAAGTGCACAGTCTAGAACCTTTTCCATAGAGGAGGAGGGCCCCCCAGGCCTACCGGTGGTTTCCGCTGTACCCCTGTGGGCCAGTCCGAGCCTGCCTTTGATAGAAGACAAGAGAAAAGTGATTTTTAGGAAAGCAAGGAATTTGAAACAAAAGCTGGCACCTAGTATGGTACCAAAAAAGAAAGTAAATGATCTATGAAAAATTTTTTTTTACTCAATTGGTTAACCCCAAAACCTAAAGTTTTTTTCAAATGTGGGCGAAATGGATGTTTTAATTGTTCACATGCAGATCACAGGGGCAATACAGTGATCTCACATGTGGATGGGAGTTCACATCCAATAGAAGACTTTATGAATTGCCAATCTTCTTATGTTATTTATGTTTTGTCCTGTGGATGCAGAATCCAGTTTAGTGGCCGCACCATCCGTAGTCTGAATACCAGATTTTTGGAACATAGGAGAGGCATTCTGAAGAATCTCAAAACCCACAGTCTGCCAAAGCATGTTATGAGATGTGAGAGGGGTGGACTAAGGGATTTAAAGATGAAAGCAATAGAACAGATAAAAGCAACAAGTAGGGGAGGTGACAGATATCGTTATCTGTGTAAGAAGGAAGCATTCTTGATCTTTAAATTAGGTTCCCTAGCACCACACGGTCTGAATGATACCATTGAATTATATAACATATAGGGAAAATTTGGACTGTATGTATAGATAATAGGACTCAGCTAGAAAACCATCCCCACATTTACAATTGCATACATCTGTGTGCGATTATGTATGAACATGTTTTCAAAGTTGTTCAACTCTACTTATCTAGTCTAATTTATGGTTGCTAGATATCATCTAGATCATATTCTTTATTTAAACCCCAACTCCCCCCATCTCCCATCCCCTCCTCCCCCTCCTTAATTCCTCCTTTATTCCACTTCTCTGTTATGATGAGTTATCCTCAATTGATTGAATATGGGTTTTAAGAATTAAGAAATAATAGAAATGTATTAAATACTAAGAAACAAAAACAAATAATTTTTAATTACATTTAATATGTTAATATAAAGGTGTCCTGTACTGAATAGAAGGTATCAAATGAATGTCTGTAGACTGTCTCTGTTTTTTCATCTCATTATACTATATATATTTATATTATATATATTTTATTTGTTAATTTTAATATGGTATTTATTTGAAAAAATTACTTCTCAATTTTCAGTTAAATGTATTGGTACAATTAATTGTGCTGAATTGGTTGTTATTATTAATTGTCTCTCCTTAAATGGAGAGATTAGGGAATCATAGGCCCTCATTCTGAGTTGATCGCTCGCTAGCTGCTTTTAGCAGCAGTGCACACGCTAAGCCGCCACCCTCTGGGAGTGTATCTTAGCTTAGCAGAAGTGTGATTGAAAGGTTAGCAGAACTACTCGGAAAACTTTTCATGCCGTTTCTGAGTAGCTCCAAACCTACTCCTACCTTGCGATCATTTCAGTCTGTTTAGTTCCTGCTTTGACGTTACAAACACGCCCTGCATTCGGCCAGCCACTCCCCCTATTCCCCAGGCACACCTGTGTTTTTTAGCACACTCCCGGAAAATGCTCAGTTACCACCCAGAAACACCCACTTCCTGTCAATCACTCACCGATTAGCAGAGCGACTGAAAAGCATTTCTCGACCTTGTGTAAAACTGCGTAGTTTTGTGTGAAAGTAATTTGCACGTGCGTACTGCGGCCCGTACGCATGCACAGAAATGCCGATTTTTAGCCTGATCGCTGCGCTGCGAACAACGGCAGCTAACGATCAACTCGGAATGACCCCCATAGTCTGTTAGAAATGTTAAATCACTGAATAGGATAAGAAATAAATTAGTAAATAATAGCTGGATTATAAATATATAAATAATTGATGTCCTCTATTTGTGTGTGTCAGATATTAAAAATTGGTTTTATATTTTAAAAGATATGAATAAGTAGATAGTGTAAATAAGAAATCATTAGTTTCATAAATGATAAACAATCACATATACTACATAGTAACATAGTATCTGAGGTTGAAAAAAGACAATTGTCCATCGAGTTCAACCTATTTGCATGATGATTTGACTAAAATTTCTGACTGATGCTGCTGTCAGCCGTTGCATTTTATCCCTATTTATAGTAACTATAATGCATGACTATGCACCATACCCCTGGATATCCTTATCCATTAGGAATTTATCTAACCCATTCTTAAAGGTGTTGACAGATTCCGCCATTACAACTCCCTCGGGCAGGGAATTCCAAACACGTATTGTTAAAAAGCCTTTACGCCGTATTGTGCGGAATTTCCTTTCCTCTAACCTGAGCGAGTGTCCACGAGTCCTCTGTGTTGATCTAACCAAAAACAGGTCCCGCGCAAGCTCTGTGTATTGTCCCCTTATATATTTGTAGATGTTGATCATATCCCCTCTTAGTCTCCGCTTTTCCAATGTAAACATGCCTAGCCTTTCAAGCCTTTCCTTGTATTCCATCGTCTCCATGCCTTTAATTAGTTTGGTCGCCCTCCTCTGTACCTTTTCAAGCTCCAGGATATCCTTTTTGTAGTACGGTGCCCAGAATGGTACACAGTATTCAAGGTGTGGCCTTGAATACTGCAATGAAGGTTTGAAATACCTGAAGGTGAAAGGGTTAAGACTAGAGATGAACGGGTTCGGTTCACAGAGAACCGAACCCCTTGAACTTCACGTGGTTTACACGAGTCCGAGGCAGCCTCAGTTCTTCCCGCCTTACTCGCAAAACCCGAACGGGGTAAATCATCATCATCCCGCTGTCGGATTCTCGCGAGATTCGGATTCCATATAAAGAGCAGCGCGTCACCGCCATTTTCACTTGTGCATTGTAGATTGAGCGGAGAGGACATGGCTACGTTCTCTGCCTGAAAAGCCCATTATCAGCTAATATCAGCTCAATATCTGTGCTCAGTATCAGTGCTGCATTGTGGTGACCAGTATACTGCAGTACAATAGTTCATTGCTGTATCTTGCTGCTCCATGTCATTTCTAGTATCCTCCTCAACAGTGCTCAATATCTGTGCTCACTATCAGTGCTGCATTGTGGTGAACAGTATATAATAATGCAGTACAATAGTCCATTGCTTTATCTTGCTGCTCCATGTCAGTTCTAGTATCCTCCTCAACAGTGCTCAATATCTGTGTTCAGTATCAGTGCTACATTGTAGTGACCAGTATATAATACTGCAGTACAATAGTCCATTGCTGTATCTTGCTGCTCTGTTTCAGTTGTATCATCCTCAACAGTGCTCAATATCTGTGCTCAGTATCAGTGCTGCATTGTAGTGACCAGTATATAATACTGCAGTACAATAGTCCATTGCTGTATCTTGCTGCTCCGTGTCAGTTCTAGTATCCTCAACAGTGCTCAATATCTGTGTTCAGTATCAGTGCTGCATTGTTGTGACCAGTATATAATACTACAGTACAATAGTCCAGTGCTGTTCTCGCTGCCCAATGTCAGTTCTAGTATCCTCATCAGTTCTCAGTATCACTACTTATTGTCTTGTGCTGCATTGTTGTGACTAAAAGTCCAGTGTCTTGTGCTGCATTTTGCTGCTGGATGCTGTGGTAGTGTCCTGTTACTGTGCATACTGTAGGTCATCATCATTCCAGTCACAGTGGTATCTGGTATCTAAGTAGTGGTATCTAATTCCAGGCATTACTGCCGTCTAATTCCAGATATATTACTGGCATATAATTCCACACAGTAAAAAATGGAGAACAAAAATTTGGAGGGTAAAATAGGGAAAGATCAAGATCCATTTCCACTTAGTGCTGAAGCTGCTGCCACTAGTCATGGCAGAGACGATGAAATGCCATCAACGTCGTCTGCTAAGGCCGATGCCCAATGTCATAGTAGAGAGCATGTAAAATACAAAAAACAAAAGTTCAGTAAAATGACCCAAAAATCTAAATTAAACGCGTCTGAGGAGAAGCGTAAACTTGCCAATATGCCATTTACGACATGGAGTGGCAAGGAACGGCTGAGGCCCTGGCCTATGTTCATGGCTAGTGGTTCAGCTTCACATGAGGATGGAAGCACTCATCCTCCAACTAGAAAAATGAAAAAAGTTAAGCTGGCAAATGCACAGCAAAGAACTGTGCGCTCTTCTAAATCACAAATCCTCAAGGAGAGTCCAATTGTGTTGGTTGCGATGCCTGACCTTCCCAACACTGGATGGGAAGAGGTGGCTCCTTCCACCATTTGCACGCCCCCTGCAAGTGCTGGAAGGAGCACCCACAGTCCAGTTCCTGATAGTCAAATTGAAGATGTCACTGTTGAAGTACACCAGGATGAGGATATGGGTGTTGCTGGCGCTGAGGAAACTGGCAAGGAGGATTCTGATGGTGAGGTGGTTTGTTTAAGTCAGGCACCCGGGGAGACACCTATTGTCCGTGGGATGAATAAGGCCATTGACATGCCTGGTCAAAATACAAAATAAATCACCTCTCTGGTGTGGAATTATTTCAACAGAAATCCGGACAACTGGTGTCAAGCCGTGTGTTGCCTTTGTGAAGCTGTAATAAGTAGGGGTAAGGATGTTAACCACCTAGGAACATCCTCCCTTATACGTCACCTGGAGCGCATTCATCAGAAGTCATTGACAAGTTCAAAAACTTTGGCTGACAGCGGAAGCAGTCCACTGACAACTAAATCCCTTCTTCCTCTTGTACCCAAGCTCCTGCAGACCACCCCACCAACTTCCTCAGAGTCAATTTCCTCCTTAGACAGGAACGCAAATAGTCCTGCAGTCCATGTCACTGGCAAGTCTGACGAGTCCTCTCCTGACAGGGATTCCTACGATGGATCCTTGAGTGTAATGCCTACTGCTGCTGGCGCTGCTGTTGTTGCTGCTAGGAGTCGATCATCATTCCAGAGGGGAAGTTGGAAGACCACTTGTACTACTTCCAGTAAGCAATTGACTGTCCAACAGTCCTTTGCGAGGAAGATGAAATATCACAGCAGTCATCCTGTTGCAAAGTGGACAACTCAGGCCTTGACAACTATGTTGGTGTTAGACATGCGTCCGGTATCCGCTGCTAATTTACAGGGACTTAGAGAATTGCTTGAGGTAGTGTGTCCCTGGTACCAAATACCACTTCTCTAGGCAGGCGATACAGAGAATGTACACAGATGTCAGAAAAAGAGTCACCAGTGTCCTAAAAAATGCAGTTGTACCCACTGTCCACTTAACCATGGACATGTGACACAAGTGTAGTCAGTTCATACACTGCCAGCCTGAGTCAGGTCATTCCCCTCATCAGGCTTTTGCAGAAGCAGCTGGAGAGATTGAAGGAGGAGCTAAAACAGAGCGATTCCGTTAGGCATGTGGGACTTGTGGATGGAGCCCTTCATTCGCTAACCAGGATTCACGGGTGGTCAATCTGTTGAAATCAAAGCACTACATTTTGGCCACCGTGCTCGATCCTAGGTTTAAAGCATACGTTGTATCTCTCTTTCCGGCAGACACAAGTCTGCAGATGTTCAAAGACCTGCTGGTGAGACAATTGTGGTCTGAACTGAAGGCCCTGCCAACGATTACGGACATGTCGTCTACTGTCACTGCATATGATTTTGTCACCATTGAAAGAATGGTGGAGGATTATATGAGTGACAGCATCCAAGCAGGCATGTCAGACAGTCCGTACATATATTGGCAGGAAAAAGAGGCAATTTGGAGGCCCTTGCACAAATTGGCTTTATTTTACCTAAGTTTCCCCCCCTCCAGTGTGTACTCCGAAAGAGTGTTTAGTGCAGCCGGTAACATTGTCAGCGATTCTTTTTTGGTGGGGGCCCAAACCAACCAGTCATATCAGGCACAGTCGTGTGGCAGACCCTGTCGCTGAAATTATGGGTTTGTTAAAGTGTGCATGTCCTGTTTATACAACATAAGGGTGGGTGGGAGGGCCCAAGGACAATTCCATCTTGCACATCTTTTTTTCAATTTATCTTTGCATCATGTGCTGTTTGGGGACTATTTTTTTAAGTGCCATCCTGTCTTACACTGCAGTGCCACTCCTAGATGGGCCAGGTGTTTGTGCAACCTCGGTGCAAATTTCAGGACTAAAAATAATATTGTGAGGTGTGCAGAATAGACTGGAAATGAGTGGAAATTATGGTTATTGAGGTTAATAATACTATAGGATCAAAATTACCCCCAAATTCTATGATTTAAGCTGTTTTTGAGGGGTTTCTGAAAAAAAAAACAACCGAATCCAACACACACCCGAATCCGACAAAAATTCTTAAGGGATGTTTTGCCAAAACACGTCCGAATCCAAAACACGACCACGGATCCATATCCAAAACACAAAACCCAAAAAATGCCCGCTGTACATCTCTAGTTAAGACCCAATAAGATTATGGGGTATATGCAATTGCGGTTGAATTGCAGCAAATGTCGAAAAACGGGGCATTTTCGACAAAAAAATCTGTTGAATTGGATTCGACAATGCAATACAGTACTTTTTGTCAAAAAACCTGCCGTATAAAGTATATTCAATTGAAGAATGTTGATTCGACAACAGTGCTTTTCGACAGTCATTTCATCAATTTCATTCAGCGTCATTTTACTGTTGTGATCTAATAAAAACTTTTAAAAACTTTTTTTGTGTTTTTTTGATTACTAATAGCATATCTATTTTTATTAGAAGGGATTATCTATTTGGTTTGTCTATTTAGGAGCCACAATTATTATTTAATAGATTTTTTAAAAGAATATTTCTTTTTTTTACTGACTAAAATAATATGGAGAGACCAGAGCATGTTTTTCAGTGGGTAGGGGTGGGAATGGGTTAAAATTTCCTAAAAAAAATGCGTGGGGTCCCCCCCTCCTAAGCATAACCAGCCTCGGCTCTTTGAGCCGATCCTGGTTGTAAAAATACGGGGGGAAAATGACATGGGATCCCCCGTATTTTACCAAACAGCACCTGGCTCTGCGTCCGGTCCTAGTGCCAAAAATACGCCGCCTGACAGCTCAGACGCGCACAGCCAATCAGGCGCTCCCTGATTGGCTGAAGAGACCCTCTTAGACAGCAGTCACGGGGGGTCCCGGCAGTTGGGGAAAGGGGTCCCATGTGTAAACATGGGACCCCTTAAAAGGTGCGTGGTCCGTGGTTTCCATTTTTAAATTTTGCCAACTACGAGGAATAAACTAAGAAGATGACCGATCTACCCTGGATTGTTGTGAGTATAATTTTATTTACAGGTACCCCATGGATTCTACGTGGACAAGGGGACCGACACTTCGTGTCAACATAGGTAAGTATGTGTGTATGTTGGTGTGCATGTATGTAATAAAGATATACTGTCACGGTGTGTGTGTACTGTTTTTATTTGGGTATTTTTTGTAGTAGAACTACAGGTACCAGCGGGCCCGTTTCCCCCCGCATGCTGGTACTTGTGGTTCTCCAAGTACCAGCTTGCGGGGGACGCTTGCTGGGACTTGTAGTTTTGCTACAAAAAACAATATTCTTTTTTCTGACATATGGCTATAAGCCCCACATCCGCCGCCCTTGGATGGGGGGGACAGCCTCGGGCTTCACCCCTGGCCCTTGGGTGGCTGGAGGGGGGACCCCTTGATTTAAGGGGTCCCTACTCCTCCAGGGTACCCCAGCCAGGGTTGACTAGTTAGTGATTTGTCCCCTGGCTGTGGCATTATCTCTCTGACTAGTGGAGCCCGGTGCTGGTGTTAAAAATATGGGGGACCCCTATGTGTTTAGTCCCCCGTATTTTTTGCAACAGGACCGGACTCAGAGCCCGGTGCTGGTTGTTAAAATACGGGGGATCCCATGTCATTCCCCCCCCCCGTATTTTTACAACCAGGACCGGCTCACAGAGCCTGAGGCTGGTTATGCTTAGGAGGGGGGACCCCCACACAATTTTTTCAGGTTTTTTTTTTTTTAACACTTTTGTACTGTTCATGAAGTCGAAACCAGGATGCACACTATCGTCAATTGGTCCGTTTTTCGACAGTGGGACTGTCAAATCCGTTTTTTATTGAATATGTCGAATTTGGGTCCCAGCGGCCGGGATTCGACTGTCGAATCCAAAAACAGTCGAATTCCAGCCGGCATTCGACCGCAATTGCATATACCCTTTAATGATTGGTTCACCTTGGTATAAAAGAAGGAAATCGGAAGGGGAGTTTATACTTCTGAGGAAACGGCCGAGGGTAACAGGCTGAAAAACGCGTCAAGATTACCCCTTATATGTGGACAAAAGCACTGGGAGGCGGTCTGTAAACTCCTAAACACCGGAGTCACCGGTAAATCCGTGAGACAGAGACCAATGCCTAGCCAAAGGCGCGGCCGCCTCAGCCTATTGCTGATCAATATCCCTGCAGCCTGCATGTGGACACAAGGACTGGGAGGCAGTTTGTAAAATCGTGCACGCCGGAGCAACCGGAGAGCCTGTGCAACGGAGACGAGCGCCTAGCCATTGGCGCGGCCGCGAGTACCCCCTGCCAAACTAGCTATTCCTGATATCACCCACAGTGCAGAGAAGCCGGGCTGTGCACTAGTAGTAGGACCAGGAATGGCATGCTAGCTGACCGCACCTGACGGGGATGCCCGTCTGTTTTATCAATTGGAGCTGGACTTGCCGTGCACAACAGGAGAGTCTTATTCGGTAAGCGTATTCAAACTTAAACTGTGTCCAGTAAGCATACAGAACTTTCCTTTAGTGACTGTACAAAGAAACTTTCCCAGTGGGAGGAGCTACAATTATATCCCAAAGATCGGGGCAAATAATTTTGCCCTCCTACGGAATTGATTGAAACTATTATTTATAATTAATATATAGCAGTCACAGTAGACTGCAGGATTATCCTACTTACTGTGGAGAAATATATAGATGTGGTTACATTCAGTCTAAGCAAGTTGCAACATAGTATGCTGATATTATAAGTGTATCCACCTTGCATACCTATAGGAAGTGCTACTATTGTCTTTATGATTACTGAAAGAAAGTAACAAGCAAAAGGAATATTGATATGTGGTTTTAGATGTAATTTTATGGTTGTTCTTAACTGTTTAGTTAACTCTTTGTTATTGGACAGTGCTTTCATAATTTCGTTTTTTGTTCATTTTATATATTTGGGATTCAGCACCCCATACATTTGGAAGCAGCAGTCCATACAAGGAGGTTAATTTAAAGTAGTGATGAGCGGATTCGGTTTTGCTCAGTTCTCAAAACGGCATCTTATTGGCTGACGGATGTCACGTGTTTTGGATAGCCAATAAGATGCCGTTTTGAGAACCGAGTAAAACCGAGTAAAACCGAATCCGCTCATCACTAATTTAAAGTTGATTAAGGTGCTAATAACTGACACACACATTTGAACATAGCGCTTTCTGATATTGTATTGTTGGTTTATAGCACATCTCTGAAACATTGACATACACAGTGGCAGACAGGAGGATGGCAGTTTAATAAACTATACAATCCCATAGAAATTAAGAATGTTTTTATTAATCAACTAACTCAGAGATGCCATGGAAGTACAGGGTGATGGAGATGGACTATATAGTGGAAGGCATGCCTTCAATAATGTTGTCAGAATTTGTGTAAAAATAATCCCACACTAAAGAGGTGGCTTTTTTTGTAATTTGCCCAGTTAACGCAATCAGTTTCTTTTTATCACAGGCAAAAACTGCTGCCACTAGTGGCTGACTTACACAAAGCAGCATCCTAATCATCAATATCCTCATTAGTGCCAGATATCCCCTTATCCTGTTACACTTTCACATTGGATTCTCATTTTCTATTATGTCATCATCACCATCTTTACTTGTACTGCTCATCCCAACATTTGCAGAGGGTAAAAGAAGGCTAACGTGGACACAAATAGACTCTCCTCAGGGGTTTGTGAACACACAGTTTGTTCTGCAGTCTTAGTATTCTTTTTTGGGTCACTGATGAGTTGTCAGTTTTCAAGTTGACACCTCTAGCTATTTTTTAACAGTGTGAAAGATTTCAATTTCAAGTGCCCTTTTCTAAAATCTCTGCCCCCTGGGCCACCTTTAGTAGATGTTGTAGTACTATCGTGACTGGCACCAGCCACAGCACTTGTACTTGGTTGCTGCTCCTTCTCTTCCATTGACTGAACGTGATCCATATCGACTCTCATCGCTTATATTATGTATGCAGTGGGTGGTACAGCACCTATTGAGTGCTATTGCAACACAATGCCACTATCTGGCAATGAACACACACTTTTTTATTATTTTTGTTGTTTTACATTTATATTTATTTAACATAATAACAACAACTTCCAATCCACAGGTTATAGTATCTTTTGATGCAGAAAAGGCATTTGACCTTGTAAAACCGAGCCGCACCTCGTGGGTGGGGGCAATATGTTCAATACAAACTAGAGATAAACTACTTGGATCTCCAGAATGAATCTGTGTAATATGTCTAGATGCACTGTGTTTGTCAAAATTCTTCAGAATATTTCTGCGGTGCTCCATGAACCTGACCTGTACAGATCTGGTAGTCCTCCCCACATAATGGAGGCCGCAACCGCAGGTTAATAAGTAGATGACAAAGTCCGTGTCACAATTCATAAATTACTTCAACTTGTATTGCTCATTATTACCAGGTAAAGTGAGAAAACATGTTTTTTTAGACATATATGTACATGTGGTGCAGCGGGTCTTCCCGCATTTAAAACACCCAATAGGTTTAGTCGATAACCACTTGCACCCTGAGGGTATCTCTTGTTTCCTTACAGTATGATTCAAATAGATGGGGGCTAATATGGTTTTAAGAGATTTATTTCTCTTAAAAACCACCATAGGTTTAGGAGGGAATACTTGATTGAGAATTCGATCCTGTTTCAGAATTCTATAATTTTTAGAGACAATGGATTTTATTTTATGAGATGAATTATTATATTTACATACAAAGGCTAATTGTCTCTCACTATTAATATTAACTTTACTGTCTCTATTAGTTTCATTCTTGGTCTTAGGAATAAGAAGTCTAGTCCTGTCCATATGGTACACATCATCATAGGCTTGCTTCAATAGATTCTCTGGATATTTTCTTTGTCATAGAGAATCCATAAGCTCAAACACCTGGGTCAAGAATGTATCAAGATTCAAACAATTCCGTCTGACGCATCATTTGCCCCTTAGGAATGTTATATTTCAACGGGGCATAAAAATTGTCTCTAAAAATTATAGAATTCTGAAACAGGCCGGTACTGACTGTCCGCTACGGAAAAACCCTGAGTCCTAGCTGCCGCTGCACCCTACCGCTGCTTACACTTACTCAACCTATCCCTGACCCAGTGGCGGAACTAGGGAGTGGTGAGCCTAGGTGCATATACATTCCACCCCCCTTCACCACCATCACCAACCCTTGCACCCCCCAGCACCTACACCCTGATTTTGAGTGGGCCATCCTGAAAAGTACGGGAGATTTACGGGGCCAAACATTTGAGTTTTAACATAACACAAGTAACGTTTAAAATGTACACATGTGCCATAAGAGCCACATCTGCCTCTTTCTATGCCATCAGATCCCACCTCCTCTGCAGGATACCAGCATTTGTCACATATGTCCCCGTGCTTAACAGCTACTGACATTAGTGCCCCTTATTCACAATACGCCACACAACATGAGCCGAAATTCCCGTGATGCCACACAGTATGAGCCGAAATTCACATTATGCCACACAGTATGAGCCGAAATTCACATTACACCAAACAGTATGAGCCAAAATTTACATTACACCACATGGTATGAGCCGAAATTCATATTATGCCACACAGTATGAGCCGAAATTCACATTACACCACACAGTATGAGCCGAAATTCATATAACACCACACAGTATGAGCCAAAAATCATATTACGCCACACAGTATGAGCCAAAAATCATATTACGCCACACAGTATGCCCCGAATACTTATTCTAAACGGTTTTTGCAATGTATCGTGGCTAAACTTGCCCCTTTTAGTGACTCTACTATTTTAATTAGTTGTGATTTTAATTTGGTGGCTTCCCTAACTATGAACCGACAGCACCCCGCATGCCACCCTCGCCCACTCCCTCCTCTAGGGGTTCCGCAATTGGCTTCCTCGCTCTGTTTGGTAGACGTTTGGAGAACTTTCTGCCCTATTGATAAGGAGTTCATGTGTCTGCCTGCGGACCACGCCACCCTGTCACGTATTGACTATTTTTTATTATCTTGTGACGCTATATATCTAAAGTAGTTGACTCGGCTATAGAACCCATTGGCTTGTCCGAGTACGCCCTGATTTGGGTCTCGATTGCCTCTCCGATTGACTGTGGCTCTCATAGACCATGGTGTTTTCCATCCTACCTGACAAATTCTGTTGCCTTTCGTAATATGTTGATAGCAGGGTGGCGGGACTTTGCAGACAATAACGTAGAACACGCTGACTCACCTCAGCTCTTTTGGCAGGCGGCTAAATCAGTACTGCGTGGGAATATCATAGCATATGTTTCCAAATATAGAAAATATTCTGCACAGTTATATCAACAGGCTCAGTCTGACCTCACCCTGGCCTTTCAAACTTTCAAATCCCACTCTTCTGTCCTCACTAGAGGGATTTATCAAAAAGCTAAGTGCCATTTTGAGGGGGTTTTGGACCAGTTGGCGTCCAGGCATCATTTTAGGAAAAGGTCTTTGTTTTATAGGCTTGGGAATAAATCGGGAAGAATTTTATCTAATCTACTCCGCACTTATGATGCTCCCTCTTCTATTCATTTCTTGAAAAACAAAGATGGTGTCCGTCTTCACCGTCCTGACACCTGACTATTGACCCCTCCATCAAAGAGGAATTTTGGTCCACCACTGCCCTCTCTTCCTTATCTCCTAACCAGCAAGCCCAGCTTATATCCCCGATCTCTGCTGAGGAACTCTGTAAAGGGGGGTACTCACGGGAGAGATGTGTGCTGAGCGACCTTAACACAGACCGCTCAGCACACATCTCTCTCCCCGCTCAGCACAGCGCGATGTGCTGAGCGAGGGGGAAAGCCGACGGGGGGGGGGGGGGGGCGCTCGCTTCGCACAACAGCGATAGCGATGCGCGGGGCCGCGCATCGCTATTGCTGGGGGGCATACACACGGCAGATCCGTGCTTAAAATCTAAGCAATCTGGCAAGATTGCTTAGATTTTAAGCACGGATCTCTCCGTGTGTACCCCCCTTTAGGCTATTAAGAAATTAAAAACCCTGAAGTCCCCTGGTCCCAACGGCTTCTCCGTTTAATTTTATGGGCTCCTTGAGACTGAAATTGGCCTCTCATTTCTCTCTGTTTGCAATGTTATTTTATTAAATAATACTGTTCCTAGTTATTTTAACTCAGCTATTATTAAGGTTCTACCTAAACCCGGTCGTGACCCCGAAGATCCAGCCTCTAATAGTCCAATCTCCCTATTAGATGCTGACTATACACTTTTTATGAAAATTATGTCAGATTGAAAGATACAGTATTTTGCCTTCCCTTAGAACCCCAACCAGATCGGCTTTATATGGGGTCGTCACTCTGTGATTAATCTTCGCAAGGTTGTCTCAGTGATCCAGTCGTCCGCCTCTCATCCTGACTCCTGTCCTAAAGCCATTGTTTCACTGGATGCCGAGAAGGCGTTAGACTTGGTCACTTACCCTATCCAAATGCTGCCCACATCCCTTTCCAAATCTGACATTGCGATTTGGACCCATTTATTCACTAAGTTTGTGTGGCATGGGTGACGTTCTCTGATTGCGGCTTCGAAGCTGCAACTGCCTAGATGTGAGGGCGGAGCGGATCTACCTGATATTGCTATATTTACTAAAGCTGTTTTCTTCTGAAACTGTATATTATTGACTGGCTCCTGACACGTAAGACCTATACCCAAGCTCCCTCTGAATTAGCCATGTTTACTCCGTACTCACCGGCAGCTCTCCTTCACACCCCCAGGAAGGATATCCCCCCCCCCATATTTTTCACAACATACTTTTCCACGATGTCTACTCGGCTTGGTGCTCAATATGTTCTAAACTCTCAAGACCTTTCTCGGTATCCCAATACGCTCCTTTTTGTGGTAACCCTTCTTTTCCTCCGGGACTTGACAATATGCTTTTCAGGCTCTTGAGTGAAAAGGGCATTTCTAAGATTAAAGATGTGTTTGACCCTGGAGGTGTTATCCTAACTTTCAAGGCTTTACAGGACAAGGCCCAATTGCCCCACTCCCAGTTTTTTATGTATTTGCAAGTTGCGCACTTTGCACGCACCAGGATGACCCGGATCCCTACTGTTGTTAACCAAGATCCTATACATAAACCAATGTTTCTGTTACTTTAAAAAAAACGAAATATGTTTGTTCTGACTTACTGATGTTGTCCAGAGATAAGTTGTGGTCCCGCAATGTTTCTGTATAGCACTTTGATATCCCTTCTATTTACACCCCGCAGCACTTACTTCGCTATTATGACAGCACCCTAAAGCATTTGTGTTGCTCCTGGCTACAGGAAGTGCACTTTAAATTCATTCATCGTGCCTACATATCTCAAGCCCACAGAAGGTATGAATGGCTGATGAATCTGGTTCCTGTCTCAAATGTAGACCCCTGAACGCCACGTTCTTTCATAGTTTTTGGTCTTGCCCAAAGATTCGGAAATTTTGGGAGAAAACAATGTGTTTTATTAACTCCATTTTACAACTCCGTTTACGTTGCAACCCTCTTGCCATGTTGTGCACCAATTTTTCAGAGTGGGACATAGGTCCAGATTCCAAATCCCTTTTTCATCTGCTTGCTGTCATAGTTACAGTGGCTAAAAAGGTGATACTTTGCAACTGGACATCCCCGGCCCCCCCTTCTTAGAAACTGTTAAAGCTATGCTTTTACAAATCTTATATTTTGACAAGCAAGCTGTTCTTCCGGCTACGGAGGCTGGCATTGAACGATTTTATAGCAAATGGGGTGTCTACATTGAGACTTTGGACCAACATACTCGATCCAAGATTCTGCAGGTTTTTAATACTACCTCATGGTTTTTGTATCGTCAGACTTCTTGATATGCACTGCATACTCTACTGCTGGTCCGGTGACCCTTTCTACTGATTCACATGTTTTGATGTGCTGAGAGGTTTCCTCTCTATTACACCCCCCCCTTCCTCCCCACCCTCCTTCTTTCTTTCTTTGCTCTCTTTTCCTCTCTTCTGTCCTTTTTGTTCTACATTATAAAGTTTGGGCGTATTGCTGAATCTGTACTCCTTTTATTTTTTCCATGATGCAACAGAGTTATTAGGCGTTGCTTATCCTTTATGTGGAGGGTATTCTTATTCTCTACTACACTTTGAAAATCTTTGTATATTTGTTGCGGATGGATGTGTAGCGGTGGGAGAGGAAGATAAGCCTAGCTGAGGAGTTGAGGACAGATTGGAGGGGAGCAAGATTGGAGCAAGTGAGGCCAGTGAGAAGAACGTTGCAGTAGTCGAGCCGTGAGATGACCAGTGAATGGATGATAAGTTTAGCTGCACTCTGGAGAGAAATGGCCTTATGTGAGCAATGTTGCGTAGCTGGAACTGACAGGATTACGCCAGAGCTTGGATGTGGGGTGCAAAGGAAAAGGAGGAGTCAAGAGTGATGCCCAAGCAGTGGAGTTGGGGAACAGGGGAGATGATGGTGTTGGCAACAGTGATAGAGATATTGGTAGGGGGTGTTACTCTAGCTGGGGGAAAGATAATGAGTTCAGTTTATCACCATGCTGTCCTTTTAACACTGCACTGCAGGTGACAATGGATACATAAGCTGGGTGTCAGGTCTGCCTGTGGCTTAGGTCTGTCAGTGTCAATGTACTACCTTAGACCCTTAGGACAAAGGTATTCACTTACTGGACCAGTTTTCAACAGTTCCTCACTGTTATAAGATGGCTGTGGCGTCCTTTCACTAAGCCCAGCGGTGTCCGGCCTCTGGCTGCGACATCTCACACTCGCTTACTCGGCACTTGTCTCTCCAGGAGCACCCCGCTGTTTCCTCTCTTCAGTTCTGCTTTCAGCACCCAGGATGACCCTGCGGCTGACACACGTTCTCAGCTCCCACTCTGCTCGTTCACTCAGCATGCATCCAGCACCTCAAGTCTCTCCAATCGACTCCTTCTTCTTCTTCCCAAGAGGCTCCTCTGTTCCCAGGCTTCTCTGCCCAATCAGCTTTTCACATCCAGACAAGGGTCCTTTCTTAACTCTTGCTATGCCAGCACTTTCCTTTTCTGCTGCTACGGACCTGTAAGCAACAATTTTCCATGGTGTCACATAAACATTGATCTTTTTATACACTGGCTACTGTATGGAATACATATTAATATTTATCACTATAGATGGTCTATAGTATAGGCTGTATCAAACAGATTTAAATAATATAAATAAGATAAGTGGTCAGTAAAAGGTTAAACATACTATAATAAATAAATAAATAAATAAATACCCAAACATAATAGAATCAATACTACATTTTCTATGCGCACATTATTCCACCTCATGGTAAGGTTCCTGTCTCTACTTCCTGGCAGCTACTCTTTGGTCCAGTGCACTGATTGATTACTCAGATACACACACACATCAAATGTGGTAGAAGAAGCTGCTACCACTCAGCATGTGTAGCAGCTCTATTCTGTCCCTTAAACTGCATGATGTGGCAGCCATGGGCGCGCCACTAACAGTTCTGCCGTGCCCTGGTACACGGAGGCCAATAGGGGAGGCGTGACCAGACCTGCACCTTTAAGAAAATTAAAATGATGCTCCCGATGCAGCCGCGAAGCGGCCATGCCTTCCACACAGTGTGGGGGGCACCTGTGTTCAACCCGGTGAGTGGCAGATGGCAAGGTGCGTGAATGATCACGCACCAGAGGACTGACTGTTGCTGCAGCTGCCTCTCTCCCCAGCTCAACACACAGCACTGATCTGCATGCACTGTGTTGGGGAAAGAGGCTGCTGTAGTGGCAGTCAGTTCTCTCCGTGCACGGGAGAGGGGAAGGGGGGCAGCGGAACCAAGGCCCCTACAACAGGCCCAGCCTGGGTAAGGAGTACCCGCTTTCCCTCTCTCTGTGGCACCGGTGGCTGCAGCTCTATTAAGCGTATTATATACCATTGCCATTGTTGTCCTAATTTGAGCCACTTGCAAAGAGGAGAAGGGTTTCTGGGCAACCGGACACCTTTGCTGCGTTTGCCTATGAGATTCATACTACTGCAAATTGACAAAATGCCCTGCAGAGTTAACAAATATAGGTATATTGGCTTTTTATTGTAGACAATCTAAAGGAACAGATCTTTTATCAGGTAGGTCCAGCAGCTTTCAAAAGACGTAACAAACAAAATAGTCCACAGTTCCATTTTAAACACAACTTTGGTTGTCTTTTATTTGCATCAAGCATAATACAGTACACAGGCTTTCCCTGGTTGTCTGGAGTTTCTGTGTTACAACTAAAGGTCAGCATACTGCTCAATGCCGCGATTCCGACTGGGGCACCATACCGCCGCCGGTCCGCCTGGATCACCATGCCAGTCCATGACACCCATAGAGGGAGAATATAACCTGTGGTGAGTGTAGCTCGCCACCGAGCCTGCAACGTGGTGAGCACAGCGAGCCAGCAAGGGGCTTAGTTGCGCTCGCCCCCCTATTGACATTCCACTGCTCGGGATACTGATGTCGGTATACTGCTATTCAGCATCCTGTGCGCCTTGCTAACATACCGAATCCCAACTACCAGCAAGCCTACTAACTGTCAGATATCTCCTACCAACCTGGCTAAACAAAACCATTTCTTACCTGCTATTACCCACAAGATCTGCACCATACACAAACAGCTATCTTCAATTTACACCAGAAAGCCCTGTCTGCATTCTTCAAAATATGTGACTAACTCAACTCCTGCATCCCATTATTCAGTATTTTTATTATATTTGCACAATAGCATAAGGGGCCTGATTTATGTTTGTAAGTAAAGCAAAAAAGCAAGCAACTGACCAAAACAATATTGCACTATATGTGGGCAGATGTAACATGTGCAAAGAGATTTAGATTTGAGTGTGGTGTGTTCAAACTGAAATCTAAATTGCAGTGTAAAAATAAATCTGTTCAGTATTTGTGGGCTACATGCAAAATCTTCCTGCACATGTTACATTTGCCCCACCTGCAGTGCGGGATGCAGTTAATTTGATGGCTGTCGGTATCCCGGCAATCAGGATACCAATGCCAAAATCGCGACAGACGCCAATGCCACCAGCTGGAATCCCAGCTCACAGGGGCTATTTCCACTCGTGGGTGTCCACGACACCCATAGAGCGGGAATTGAAAGGGGACTCTTTGCACTTGCCATCCTGCCAGCATACTGCCGGCCATATTGCTGCTGTCGGTATACTAACAGCCGGCATCCCGGCCACCGGTAAATCATACTGATCCCTGCAGTGCAACATGGCTTTGCCCAGTTGCTTAATTTTTTGCTTTACTTGCAAACATGAATAAGGCCCAAAGTGCACGTACCCTGGATACCACTAGTGAATTTCCATGCTACACCAATGTGACAAGGATGCTAACCTGAGTAAGAAGGCAAATTTAACATTTAACACTGTGCAAATTTACTGTACACTGCCACAATTTAAAAAAAAATAAAAAAGTACAAATTCCACAACATTTCAAGTACTGTCTGTCCTGACTGTGTGTCACACAATCTGTGTAATGTATGCTCTGAAGAAGTTAATTTTTTTTTTGTACATGCCGAGTTGTAAAAAAATGCTCAATACATGAACATCAGCATTCCAAGCAGATTGTGTGCCACTCTTAATCTGGTTCGGTATATTCTAAATGTAATCACATTAAAATTAGATTAGATTACTATAAATTGATAATTTTTTAAATGGTCAATTTCAAAAGGAACATACAGTATACTGTTAATGCTATCCGGGTAGGATCCTGAAGGTCGGGATCCCGGCTGTCAAAATACTGACGATGGAATCCCGACACTGGGGGTGATTCCGAGTTGTTCGCTCGCTAGCTGCTTTTAGCAGCATTGCACACGCTAAGCCGCCGCCCTCTGGGAGTGTATCTTAGTTTAGCAGAAGTACGAACGAAAGATTAGCAGAATTGCGAATAGAAATTTCTTAGCAGTTTCTGAGTAGCTCCAGACTTACTCAGCCATTGCAACCAGCTCAGTCCTTTTCGTTCCTGGTTTGACGTCACAAACACACCCAGCGTTTGCCCAACCACTCCCCCGTTTCTCCAGCCACTTCTGCGTTTTTCAACTCGAACGCCTGCGTTTTTCCGCACACTCCCATCAAACAACCAGTTTCCGCCCAGAAACACCCACTTCCTGTCTATCACACTACGATCAGCACAGCAATGAAAAAGCTTTGTTATGCCGTGAGTAAAATACCTAACTTTTGTGTAAAATAACTAAGTGCATGCGCTCTGCGAACCTTGCGCATGCGTAGTAAGCGACTAATCGCAGTGTAGCGAAAATCGACAACGAGCGAACAACTGGGAATGATCCCCACTGGTCAGAATTCCGGCGCCATCATCCCGAATGAGATCACAATGCCTGCGCCGGCATCCTGACAAGCAGGAACCCGATCGAGTGACTGCCGGCCTGCCGGAGAGGTAAGCCACGGGGGAGGGGAGGGTTAGGATGTGGGAAGGAGGCATTTAGTTTAAGGCTGTGCAGAGGGGGGTTAGGTTTAGGCTGCAGGGGGAGGTTTAGGTTTAGGCACCACTATGGACTGTTAGGGTTAGGCTGCGAGAGGTGAGGGTTAAGGACCGCATACATTAGAGCGATAATGCCCGATTTCATCCGATTTCGCAAATTCTTCCTGATATATCGGGTGAAATCAGGCATTTTTGAGGTGTTTCCGATCCAATCTTATCCGATGCGTGTTCCCTCTGAGCATCGGATCAGATCCTCCAGATTGAATGTGCTGCACATTCAATCAGGTCCGACCTGGGAGCATGGCTGGGATCGCCCAAGATACATCATTGTATGCAGAAGGACTGCTATCGCCTGCGACATGTGGTTGCATAAGTGTATGGGTGTCAGGAATCGGCGGTCAGCTGCGTCTCACCTACCAGCGCGCTGGTGTGCAGACCTCCGGAGGTCATGGCCTCAGCCGCGGCTGTACGGATGCGCTGACCGCGAGCGTCATTTCCCGTGTCGCTGAGTGCTCCTGAGTCTGGCCCTGCGGTTGTGTTCTGCTGTGTGCCGGCATCCGGTCCGTGTGGATGCTGCTGTGATTCCTGCTTCCAATCCAGGCCTGAGTTTCCAGCCAGAACACTGCGACCAATCACTGCAGGGAAAGGGGTATAAGTTCCTGTCCGGGGCTCACTCTCATCGCCTCGGACAACGAGTCACATACCCTGTGTCTAGTTCTCCAGTTCCTGCGTTCCTGTTCCCAGCGTTCCTTTGTGGATACTTCACTGGTTCCAGATTCCTCTACTACAGCTCTCCTGTTACTCCGGACTTCAGCTACATCCAGCTTCAAAACCCATCAGCAGTAAGAGACTCTCCTCAGGTGTTCTTTCCTATTACTTACCTGTGCACTAATTGTCAGCTTACCATCTGTGCAAACTCAGCCGCATAACATCTACTGGGTTAGAGACTGTCTCCAGCTTTTAGCCTAAGTGTGGCTATATGGATTTGTGCTTTAAACAGAGACTGTGAGTTACTCATATATTCCGGAGTTCTGCTTTCATCATCATTATCCGTTTATCCTGTGTTATTCAGAGACTGTGTATTTTCAAATACTACCGGAGTTCTGTTATTTCATCGGCATTTCATTATCAAGTTATTTACGTTCTGCTGCAAGAGACTTTTATGTTATTTGGATTCTGTTATCTGTCATTGATTTCTTCTTTACCGGTTTCATCCTATTTAGTATTTGTTCCATCTGCTTAACATTAATAAATATCAGCGCTTATGCGCAGGACCTTATTATTGCCTCCCCGCCTTATACATCGCACCAACACTGACCCACTAGCGCTCCCACCGGGGACAGACAAATCCAGAGGCCTGACAGTTTGTCCGAGGCCCAAGGACCCGGACGGTGGTCAGAGTGTGGGGTCAGGGACACCCCAAGGCTTAGTATCATGACTAGATGGTCAAGAGGCTGCGCAGCAGCAGATTATACAATACCTGCAGGAAATGTCTTCTCGTTTAGATACTCTGCAACAGTCATTTTCAACCTCAGCTCCTCCAGTGTCCTCATCAGTTTCTGCTCCTGTTCCTAGTTCCATAGTTTCTACCTCTCCAGTTGCTCCTATTCCAATGTCTCGCATCCATCTTCCTACACCAAATAAATTCGATGGTAATCCTAAAATATGTTGTGGATTGATTTTTGAATCAATGCGAAGTCCACTTTGAATTGCAACCACAGAACTTTCCAACACCTAGAACAAAGGTTGCATATATTGTCTCTCTGTTAGCTGGTTCTGCTCTGAATTGGGTCTCTCCGCTGTGGGAGCGATCAGATGCACTACTGAATAATTATACAGAGTTTGTTGCCGCATTCCGACGCATCTTTGACGAGCCTGGGCGTACGACTTCTGCTTCTTCAGACCTCCTTCAGATCCGCCAGGGAACACGTACTGTAGGTCAGTACGTCATCCAGTTCCAGACATTGGCATCAGAGGTGAAGTGGAACAACCAGGCATTGGTTGCCGCCTTCTGGCATGGTCTGTCTGACCGCATAAAGGATGAATTGACTACTCGAGATTTACCAGAGCAACTGGAGGCCCTAATCTCTCTGTGTCAAGTTAGATCTACGTGTACGCGAGCGAGCCTGTGAACGTTCTCGAGGTGATCTTCGCAAGCAACGAGTTATGCCTCCTGTACAGTCTCCACCTATCATTGCTGACGAACCTATGCAGGTGAACAAATTTCGTTTAACACCTGAGGAGCGGTCCAGAAGATTAAAGGGAAGACTGTGTCTCTACTGTGCTGCGGATGGTCATCTGATTGGCTCCTGCCCTGCTCGGTCGGGAAACGCCAGGTCCTAACTTGCAAAGGAGGAGTCAAGTTAGGGACCTTGAATAAAGCTCCTTCATCTCAAGATTTAATATTGCCTGTCACTCTGGAAATGCCAGATGGACTTCAGTCCTTGTCTGCTTTAGTGGATTGTGGTGCTGCTGGGAATTTTATTACACAAGCTGCAGTGGATAGACTTTCTCTCCCAGTGTCAAAGCTGTCTCATCCGGTTTATCTTACTGCCGTAGACGGAAGCCGTATTGCTGAAGGATCCATCACCCTGCAGACCAAGCCGGTAGTTCTGGGAGTGGGCTTCCTGCATTCTGAGCTCATCCAATTCCTGGTTATACCAAAAGCTACCTATGAGATTGTACTGGGTATGCCTTGGCTTCAATTGCACAATCCACAATTTGACTGGTCTACCTTACAGTTGACGGCGTGGAGTTCCTCCTGTCTCCAGTCATTCTTAGCTCAAGTATGTCCAATAAAATCCACAAGTGTAAAGCCCCAGTCTGGTCTTCCACAGGCTTATCAGGAATTCACTGACGTCTTCAGTGAGAAAGTTGCTGATGTCTTACCGCCTCATAGAGAATGGGACTGTCCCATTGATTTGGTTCCAGGGAGCAAGCCACCTAGAGGGCGAACATATCCTCTTTCAGTTCCAGAAACTCAAGCAATGAGCGAATATATTAAGGAGAATGTACAAAAAGGGTTTATCCGTCCATCTTCTTCTCCGGCCGGTGCAGGATTCTTCTTTGTTAAGAAAAAGGATGGAGGACTACACCCCTGTATTGATTATCGGGGTTTAAATGACATCACGATTAAAAACAGCTACCCGTTACCCCTCATCACAGAGCTGTTTGACAGAGTCAGAGGTGCCTCCATTTTCACGAAACTGGATCTTCGCGGGGCTTACAATTTAATCAGGATTCGAAGTGGTGATGAGTGGAAAACCGCCTTCAATACTCGTGACGGCCACTACGAATATCTAGTGATGCCCTTCGGCTTGAGTAATGCCCCGGCTGTGTTCCAAAACTTCGTCAACGAAGTATTTAGAGATCTCCTGTATAAGTGTGTGGTTGTTTACCTCGATGACATCCTGATATTTTCCCGTGATTTAGTTACTCATCGCCAACAGGTAAAAGAGGTTCTTCGACGTCTTCGGCAGAATCATCTGTATGGCAAACTATCTAAATGTACGTTTGAAGCTTCTTCATTACCTTTCCTGGGATACATTATTTCCGGAACAGACCTTCAAATGGACCCAGCTAAACTAGAAGCCATAGAGAACTGGTCTCTTCCAACAACACTCAAGTCAGTTCAACGTTTTATTGGCTTCGCTAACTACTACAGGAAGTTTATTAAGGTCTTTTCCACATTAATAGCCCCAGTTACCTGCCTAACCCGAAAAGGGGGAAATCCTTCCCAATGGTCTGATGAGGCACTGTCTGCTTTTCATAAAATAAAACAGGCTTTTATTTCAGCTCCCGTGTTACAACAGCCAGATGTCAACAAGGCTTTCATCTTGGAAGTAGACGCCTCAACGGTTGGCGTGGGCGCAGTTCTGTCACAAGTGGGCGTTGATGGTAAGACTCACCCTTGCGGGTTTTTCTCTCGTAGATTCTTGCCCGCAGAAATGAACTATACCATCGGTGACCAGGAGCTGTTGGCAATCAAATTGGCCCTTGAAGAATGGAGATATCTGCTGGAGGGTGCGAGATTCCCTATTGCCATCTACACAGATCACAAGAACCTTCTTTATTTGAAGGCAGCACAGTGTCTGAATCCCCGACAAGCAAGGTGGGCCCTATTCTTTTCTCATTTTGATTTTAAGTTGATGTTTAGACCTGGCTCACAAAATGTTAAGGCGGATGCATTAATTCGCTCTATGAGCTCAACTGAAGAATCATCAGAACAAGCTGCTCGACCCATATTAAATCCTGTGGTGTTCGCAGCTACAGGGGTGTCCCAAGTTCCACCTCCAGGCAAGATGTTTGTCTCCCCTGAGCTTCGTCCAAACCTCCTGTCCTGGGCTCATACATCTAAATTTACTGGTCACCATGGAGTCTTAAAAACTTTCAAGTTTCTGTCCCAAACTTATTGGTGGCCTCATATGAAAGTAGATGTTCAGGAATTCATAGCTTCATGTCCCAAATGTGCTCAGCACAAAGTTCCTCGTCAGGCTCCTGCAGGCCAATTGCTACCAAATTCCATTCCCAAACGCCCCTGGTCTCATTTATCAATGGACTTCATTTCCGATCTTCCTCCCTCTAATGGATATGATACCATCTGGGTGGTGGTGGATAGGTTTTCAAAAATGGCACATTTCATCCCACTCATGGGTTTACCCTCTGCTCCCAAGCTGGCACAGTTATTTCTTCGTGAAATCTTTAGGTTACATGGACTTCCAACAGAAATAATATCTGACCGTGGTGTGCAGTTTGTGGCAAAGTTTTGGAGGGCTCTATGTTCTGCGCTACAGGTCAAACTTAAGTTCTCTACGGCCTATCACCCTCAAACAAATGGGCAGACGGAGAGGGTTAATCAAGAGCTTGAGACCTATCTAAGACTGTATATTTACTCTTCACAGGATAACTGGGTAGATTTATTGCCTTGGGCGGAATTTGCTCATAATTTCCGATATCATACTTCCACAGATACAACTCCTTTTTTCGCAGT
Organism: Pseudophryne corroboree; assembly: GCF_028390025.1. Taxonomy (NCBI): domain Eukaryota; kingdom Metazoa; phylum Chordata; class Amphibia; order Anura; family Myobatrachidae; genus Pseudophryne; species Pseudophryne corroboree. The sequence continues at coordinate 209,713,575 of NC_086454.1, forward strand.
TTATGGTCAACATCCTAGAGTACCAGATTTTCAGGAATTATCTGTCATAGACGTGCCCGCAGCTGCTTCTGCTCTTCAGCGGTTCTCTCAAATTTGGAAGAAGATTCATCTGTCTCTTCAGAAGGTTTCTCAGCGGTATAAAATGTTTGCTGATCGAAAAAGATGAGCTGTTCCCAGTTTAAAGCCAGGCGACAAAGTCTGGTTATCTACTCGGAATCTGTCTCAGAGTTCCTTCGATTAAATTTGCCCCACGGTTTATTGGACCATTCCCAGTAGAAAGTGTTATTAATCCGGTGGCTTATAAATTAAAACTGCCTTCCTATTTGAAAATTCCCAACTCATTCCATATTTCTCTTCTCAGACCACTAATTCTCAATCGTTTCCAGAGAGCGCTTCCAGTAGGCCCAAAGGTACAAACTCATTGGGGCGTGGAATACGAGGTGGAAAAGATCTTGGACTCTCGTCATAGCTACGGTCATTTGCAATACCTAATTGACTGGTCTGGATATGGTCCTGAAGAGAGAAGTTGGGTCAACGCTACGGATGTGTACGCTCCACGGTTGGTACAAGCCTTCCACAGACTCTTCACTGCCAAGCCTCGTGGGTGTTCGGAGTCCACCCATAAAGGAGGGGGTACTGTCAGGAATCGGCGGTCAGCTGCGTCTCACCTACCAGCGTGCTGGTGTGCAGGCCTCCGGAGGTCATGGCCCCAGCCGCGGCTGTACAGATGCGCTGACCGCGAGCTTCATTTCCCGTGTCACTGAGTGCTCCTGAGTCTGGCCCTGCGGTTGTGTTCTGCTGTGTGCCGGCATCCGGTCCGTGTGGATGCTGCTGTGATTCCTGCTTCCAATCCAGGCCTGAGTTTCCAGCCAGAACACTGTGACCAATCACTGCAGGGCAAGGGGTATAAGTTCCTGTCCGGGGCTCACTCTCATCGCCTCGGACGAGTCACATACCCTATGTCTAGTTCTCCAGTTCCTGTTCCCGGCGTTCCTTTGTGGATACTTCACTGGTTCCAGATTCCTCTACTACAGCTCTCCTGTTACTCCGGACTTCAGCTACATCCAGCTTCAAAACCAATCAGCAGTAAGAGACTCTCCTCAGGTGTTCTTTCCTATTACTTACCTGTGCACTAATTGTCAGCTTACCATCTGTGCAAACTCAGCCGCATAACATCTACTGGCTTAGAGACTGTCTCCTGCTTTTAGCCTAAGTGTGGCTATATGGATTTGTGCTTTAAACAGAGACTGTGATTTACTCATATATTCCGGAGTTCTGCTTTCATCATCATTATCCATTTATCCTGTGTTATTCAGAGACTGTGTATTTTCAAATACTACTGGAGTTCTGTTATTTCATCTGCATTTCATTATCAAGTTATTTACGTTCTGCTGCAAGAGACTTTTATGTTATTTGGATTCTGTTATCTGTCATTGATTTCTTCATTACCGATTTCATCATATTCAGTATTTGTTCCATCTGCTTAACATTAATAAATATCAGCGCTTATGCGCAGGACCTTTATATTGCCTCCCCGCCTTATACATCGCACCAACACTGACCCACTAGCGCCCCCGCCGGGGACAGACAAATCCAGAGACATGACAATGGGGCCCTTTAGGTTTAGGCTGTAGTAAGAGAGGGTTAGGGGCTGAGGGGTAGCATGCTTACCCGACCCCTGTTGGGATTCTAAACAGCGTGATGCTGCGGATGGCATTCTGGCCACCGGCATTTCAGCCCCAACCCCTGTTAACATACTTAAGTTTACACATTGGCAATGGCAATACTTTTGAGAAATTACAATTTACATGTATGTACCATACACTCTTGGCATCATTGCAATGTCACTCTCATTACTTCACTGAGAAGCTTCTGCTAAAAAAAAAAAAATATGTATTGCTGAAAATACAACAATGCAAGATGTGGCATAAAATAAATAAAAAAAAATATATATAGTATACCACCACCTAGTAACTGAACTTGTAGTGTACTGTATCTTCCTTTCTCAAATATAAAATCCCTGGTCATTTGGTATCTTTTATCAGTCACTCATGCCTACTCACCTCCCTAATTTGTTGATCAATGGTCAATTCTACTGCCATGGGAAACGGTATCCAGTCTATAGATCTATACTAAAAATGTCAATAAGTCGACCACTAATGGTCGACATGCATTAGGTCGACAGGGTCAAAAGGTCAGCATGTAAAAGATAGACAATTCAAAAGGTCAACAGATTCAAAAGGTCATCGGGTTTCAAAGGTCAACCTGACAATGGTTGACACACGATAGTCGACACAAGTTTGTTTGTTTTTTATCAACTTCCTCATACTCTACCATCTACATAGACTACGATTGGGTATAGTAACCTTGGCCAAAGCATGGCGTGAGAACCAAGCCAAGTGAGGGGACGCGGTACACTAATGGGACTTTTTGTGATAACCCCCCCCCCCCCAAAAAAAAAATAATAATAATAAATAATTGTCTCAACCTTTTTATGTGTCGACCATTTCCATGTCGACTTTTTGACCCTGTTGACCTTTTCTATTGTCTACCTATTTGCCCTGTTTACCTAATGCATTTTGACCATTAGTGGTCAACCTATTGACTGTAGACCTTTTAAGTGTAGATATAATGATCCACACCCATGGGAAACAAGAAAATAATTTACTTTTAAATGCTACAACAACTAATTTTTTTCTTGTGTGAAGTGCTTGGAGTGAATTACAGGGCGCTTACATTTGTATACCTCCCAAAATTGCTGCTCCTGGAAACAGGACCCTGCACACTCTGAAGACTCAGTTTTCATTACTGTGGGGGCATGCTGAGCACTCTCAGAGATGCTGGGTTGACCTCAGGCTATCTCTGTAATATGAATAGATGTTGTGCGTACAGTTATGTCACTAGCAGGATGACAGTGATTCCCCCTTCCAAACCCCCCTCCTCCAGTATGAAAATTCAACCCGCTAGTGGGACAGCGGGGCAGTCCCAAAAAGACTGTTGAGAGGTACTGTATGCATTTGTAACATACTGTAGCTTGCTATGTCCAGTAGCAGAATTGATTGTTGGTTAGGTATTGTGGCCAGTATATCTCACAAGTAGCAGCAGCTCCGAATATAGGACCTCTGTAAGTTCTTCAAGTTGGGAGAAAATACAATTTTAGTTCTGTGTAGACACCTTTAAGATTAGAGTACAAAGCAGTTCTTAAGATAAAATGATGTTACAATTGTGCATTTTATGCATGTGTTAATAACGAGTTTCTTTTTATTTTAGCACCTCTGTGGCAGAAGTTCTTCATCGCATTGTCCAGCTGCTACAAGATGAAGATTGTGTATGTGTTTTAAATATCTTAAATTAATTGCAAATTTAAAAAATATATTGTGCCCAGGGCTGTAACTAGGGTGGTGCGGTCAGTGTGGCAGCACAGAGTATAGGTGCCCTGTGGGTGGAAATTGTCCACCGCAATCTACAGAGCACCTGCTGCAATGTATATTACTAATATACATCTGAGTGGCAGTCATATAGCTTCATCTCTTATTAGTGTGCACTGTGCTGTCCTGACTCCTAATGACTGAGATGAGTTAGCTTCACCTTCCCCTGCTCTTGCCTCCAGCTCCTGCAGTGTCTGAAGGGAGAAAAGTCATCAAGTCTCCCCAGACTCAGTGACTGCTGCAGGGCATAGTGAAGTTGTAATACACATTTATTGTCAAGCTGCTCAGTCAGATTATGATGTCACTCAGGTGCTTCTTAATTAACCCTTACTAATTTCTTTATTTTCACCCTGTGTGCTGCCCTGGGGTGGCCAACTTGTGCCGGCCTGATGGGGACCTGCGCCCCAGACCCATACCTAGTGTTAGGGACCCCCAGTGAGACAGAGACACCTTGCTATTTGGCCTGGTGGCTTAACCCTATTTCTGCAGATGTAAGCAACCAAAATCTGTGCATTTTCTGATATTATGTAGTGTTATTTTTCACTATGTGTGCATTAGGGATACCAATATGTATTTTCTTACATAGTGAAGTTGTGGCCTAAGGAGCCATAGCTGGGTGCAACTAAAAGAAAAACAGCACAGCATCTTGCCTTAAATACGTCCTGACCCCTGGAATGATGTTGAGGATGGGGAGGAATGATGATGAGCGAGGAAATGAGTAAGAGGACAATGAGGAGGGAAATGAGAATGAATGATGATGATGGATGATGATGATGATGATGATAATGATAATGAGGGGGAAATGAGGATGATAATAAGGAAGAGGAATAATGATGACGGGGAGCAAGAATGAAGAAGAATGATTATACAGAGATGGAATGATGAAGATGAGAAGGAATGATGAGGAGGAGGGGGAAATGAGGAGGAAGAATGATGATGATGAGGAGGGGAAATGAGGCAGAATGATGATGATGATAATGAGGAGAAGGAAAAATGATGAGGAGGAGGAATGAGAAGGACGTTTGGCAGCCATTTAAATTAAATGACATTTAGGCATGATAATAATAATAATACAGGTTGAGTATCCCTTATCCAAAATGCTTGGGACCAGAAGTATTTTGGATATCGGATTTTTCTGTATTTTGGAATAATTGCATACCATAATGAGATATTATGGTGATGGGACCTAAATCTAAGCACAGAAGGCATTTATGTTTCATATACACCTTATACACACAGCCTGAAGGTCATTTTAGCCAATATTTTTAATAACTTTGTGCATTAAACAAAGTGTGTCTACATTCACACAATTCATTTATGTTTCATATACACCTTATACACACAGCCTGAAGGTCATTTAATACAATATTTTTAATAAATTTGTGTTCTAAACAAAGTTTGCGTACAATGTGCCATCAGAAAACAAAGATTTCACTATCTCAGTCTTACTCCAATAATTCCGTATTTCGGAATATTCCGTATTTCGGAATATTTGGATATGGGATACTCAACCTGTAATAATAATAATAATAATAATAATATTACTGTGCTGTGGATAAGGTACTAATGTAGCAGGTGACCACTAAATGATAAATGTCTTCTTGTTTTGTTTTCTATAATCTTATTTAAATGAAGACAGGCTGTGTGACATAACATATATAAGGGGTAATATGGGGTATAATGTATATAAGGGGTACTGCTGTGTGGCATACAGTAATTTGTAAAAGGGGCTCTATTGTGGTGTAACATGTATAACGGACACTATTGTGTATGAATTGTGAATAACAGACATTACTGTACAGGGTGATTCTCCAGAAAGTGATCATTGTCTCGTGCATCACACGCTTTTTTTTTTTTTCCTTTTAAACTGGTCTGTTTACAAAAATTGTTGTTATATGAAAACTTAATTGCTTAGTATCAATGCCTTTCCCCAGGGGTGGCCAGACTTTTGGAGTCGGCGATCTACTTTGAAAGCTAAAAAGCTTTCGTGATCTACCTAGGAGGAATAATAGCGCGCAACCAGGGCATGGCATAACAAACAAGTGGGCGTGTTATAACAAAAAGTGGGCGTGGTATAACAAAAAAAAGGGACAGCCTTGCTGCACAGAGTGTAATGACTGTCTCGCATGAAATAACACATTGACCCCCACAGGTAAAAACCTCAAACACATATGCCCCCACAGTGCCAGATACACATATGCCCCCACAGTGCCATGTGCCCACAGTACCAGATATGCCCCCACAGTGCCAGATACAGATATGCCCCCACAGTGCCAGATATGCCCCCAAAGTGCCAGATTACAGATATGCCCCCACAGTGCCATGTGCCCACAGTGCCAGATATGCCCCCACAGTGCCAGATATGACACCACAGTGCCAGATACAGCTATGACCCCACAGTGCCATGTGCCCACAGTGCTAGATATTCCCCCCACAGTGCCAGATTACAGATATGTCCCCACAGTGCCATGTGCCCGCAGTGCCAGATATGCCCCCACAGTGCCAGATATGCCCCCACAGTGCCATATTACAGATATGCCCCACAGTGCCATGTGCCCGCAGTGCCATATATGCCCCCACAGTGCCACATATGACCCCACTGTGCCACATATGCCCACAGTGCCAGATATGCCCCCATAGTAGTGCTCACCGTGCTGTGTGGAGAGCGCAGCCCTGCCCCTCAGTCTGGTCTCCAGCGGTGACGCCAGCGTGTATATCTCAAATCAGGCGCCGGTCCGCGAGCTCTGATTGGCTAACGAACCGGCACCTGATTTGAGCTATACACTCCGCCGTCACTGCCGGAGACCAGACTGAGTGGCAGGGCGGCAGGCAGGAGAGGCGCAGCTTAGGGTGGATGGGCGGCGGATCGCGATCGACTGGTCGCATGTCCGCGATCGACCAGTCAATTGCGATCGACTGTTTGGCCACCCCTGCCTTACCCTGTAATTTAAGACCCACTAAAATCTTGGTATTTTGGTAAAGTATGTAATTTGAATTTGTGTAGCTGTCCTGTGCATCATGGAGAATCGCCTGACAGTGTAATGTGAATAACGGACACTACTGTGTGGTGTAATGTGAATTGGTAATATTCTGTGGCCACGCACCTTCCCTGTGAAGCACACTATCGCTATTTCAGATTTAGAGGGTAGCACCAATGCTCTTTCTGTTGCAGGCCACCAAAATGTCTAGTTACGGCTTGGATTGTGCCACTCAAATATCGGTAAATAGCAAGTATACAGTATTCAATTCCATAATAGACTGGTGATCACATATAGGCAGGCAGGATTATAATAATACAACACATGCAGTAATGGCCTACATAGAGAGTGGTTTTATGTAACCAATTGCAAAGTGCTAATATACAGTAGCTAAAACCTCACTAATAATTGAAGATACTTTGTAAAACAAAACCTTATAGATAACTTACAATTCTTCTATATATTACATTAATATTTATTTTAATTATTTCAGTAGCTGCCTGTTGTGTGTTATACTGTAGGTGCATGTTTCATTGGCACCTACCTCTGTTTTACCTGGGGTTTACTATCAGATACTAGCTCAATCTCATTTACCCTCAGGTCCTTGCAGAGGCCCTGAACGTGCACATTTCTTTAAAACAGTTTAGGTACAGCAGGTACAATGGTAACATTGTATAAGTGAAAGCTATAACAATAATATAAACCAGATACACCAATTTCTTTATTTGCTTAAAATAAATTGAGAAAACTTTATTTTATTGACAAATTTTTGCTCCACATCTTTTTTTAGTTATGATGTTTCTAAAATTGAGTTTATATTTGAAAATTTTCCTTTCAAAATACATTGTTTGAAAATGTAAAACCCTCCTGCTGCTCACCAAACCAACAAAATACAGAAAAAAAATGAGATTTATGGTAAGAACTTACCGTTGTTAAATCTCTTTCTGCGAGGTACACTGGGCTCCACAAGGATTAACATCGGGGTGTAGAGTAGGATCTTGATCCGAGGCACCAACAGGCTCAAAGCTCTGACCTTCTTCCCAAGATGCATAGCGCCACCTCCTGTATCACCCTGCGTCCGTGCACAGGAGCTCAGTTTCGTTAACCAGCCCAATGCAATAGCAGGTGCCAGAGACGACAATCGCTCATAGTCAACACCACCACACACTCACCACAGGAGAGGGTGTCAGCGGCTAATGCCACACCAACCCAAAGAAGCTAAGTGCGTCAGGGTGGGCACCTTGTGGATCCCAGTGTACCTCGCAGAAAGAGATTTAACAACGATAAGTTCTTACCCTAAATCTCATTTTCTGCTGCGGAGTACATTGGACTTCACAAGCATTAACATTGGGAATGTCCTAAAGCAGTTCCTTATGTGAGTGGATGCACTGTAGCGGGCACAAGAACCCGGTGTCCAAAGGAAGCATCCTGGGAGGCAGAAGTATCGAAGGCATAGAACCTCATGAACTTGTTCACTGAGGACCACGTAGCCGCCTTGCACAATTATTCAAAGGTCGCACCACGGTGGGCCGCCCAAGAAGGTCCAACCGACCGAGTAGAACGGGCTTTAATTGTAGCAGGAGCTGGACGCCTAGCCTGTACATAAGCATGTGCAAGCACCATTCTAATCCAACTGGCCAGAGCCTGCGTGGAAGCAGGCCAGCCACGTTTGTGAAAACCAAACAGTACAAACAGAGAATCAGATTTCCTAATGGAGGATGTTCTCTTCACATAGATACGGAGAGCCCGTACCACATCCAAAGACCGCTCTTTGGAAGACAACTCAGAAGAATTAAAGGCCAAAACCACAATCTCCTGGTTAAGGTGGAATAAAGACACCACCTTGGGTAAATAACCCGGTCGCGTTCTAAGAACCGCCCGGTCACAATGAAAATTCAAATGGGGGGACTTACAGGATAAGGCAACCAAGTCCGAGACCCTTCTAACTGAAGCAATAGCCTGCAAAAACAGCACCTTAAGGGACAGCCACTTAAGGTCAGCAGAAGCAAGAGTATCAAACGGAGACTCTTGCAAGGCCTCCAGAACCACCAACAGATCCCAAGGGGCCACAGGTGGTACAGGAGGAGGCTGAATCCGCAACACGCCCTGAGTGAAGGTATGAACATCAGGTAGAGTAGCAATCTTTTTCTGAAACCAAATCGACAAGGCAGAAATATGAACCTTGAGGGAGGCCAGGCCTAGCTCCAGGCCCTGTTGTAGAAAAGGCCAACAGTTTGGCCGTGCTAAACTTGAAAACGTTATGATTGTGAAACGCACACCAAGTAAAGTAAGCATTCCAGACCCTATAGTAAATCCAAGCAGAAGCCGGCTTACGGGCCTTCAACATAGTTTGAACGACCGCCTCAGAAAAACCCTTGGCCCTCATGACGGAAGCTTCAAGAGACATGCCGTTAAATCCAGACTGGCCAAGTCCTGGTAAACACAAGGGCCCAGAATGAGGAGATCTGGTCATTGTGGAAGTAGGAAGGAGCGATCCAACGAGAGGCCCCGAAGATCCAGTGCCGCCTAGGCCACGCTGGTGCAATCAGAAGTACAGATGGGTCCTCCGTTATCTTGACTGGCTGAGGCGTTAGTCACGATTGGACATACGCAGCGTACCGGGTCGCAGGGAGGCGCACCTAGTCACAGAGAGTCACGCCTAATCGCAAGGAGGCGCACAGAGCGTTTGACGTTACCTTTACATGTAATACCTGCGATCATCCACCAGATTTTGTTTTTTACAATCACCATGCATGCATGTGGTCTCCCGTAAAATAAAATACTGAGATACATAGTAAGAACTACTTTACTAATGCGTCTCATTACGCCGCATACAGTAAATACAGCGTCTCATTACGCTACATTATTTCATACAGTATATACAGTACAGACGCAAATAGTACAGCATATATGATCCATTTACAGTACTTTAGGAATATGTAAGCGTCCAAGTCCCTCAGACAAAGCAACATAAAACCAGTAGTGTACACTGACGCAAATGGACGTGTTAGAACTTAGAAGTACATTGTTGCCTATTGATATTAGGAATATTGTATGTTAGCGTCCTAATCCCGTAGCCATTACAGCATAATCAAAACTAATGGATTTATTCATCTGTCGGCGGCGAAGTGGTGAAGTGTTCCGCTTCCTATACTTAGAGTCCCGGGTTCGATTCCTAAAGTACGAATGCATGTTAGTTTTTTCCAGACACTTTATTATTATTTTTTTATTTACATAAACCAGGGCAAAGCTTCAGGAGCGGTTCAACTGTTAAGGTTCTATGCACCGTACGGTACACATACAATTCTGTAGCAGGGCAGACCCAATTAAAATGGCTACCGCCTGCGACTCCTTGCCCCATGGAGGCACTCGGCTATGGAGCAAGTAACAGCACAGATTTTGCAGGCTATGGGCCAATGCTGAAGGAGCGTCACAATCCCGTAGCTAAAATAAAATACACAGGAGCGATAGGGATTAACGAGGTCTGTCACGAACCTCGGGCAGCGGCGACCGCGCTTGTCCCTGCGGGTGGCCTGGTCTGCCCGGCGCCTCTCTTCCCCTGTCAGTCTCCGGCTTCAGCGGCGGGTCGGCGCTGCTCTCCGGCGGCTTCCCGGAAGCAAGGGCGCCGCCATCACAAGCAAGGGCAAGGAGGCGGAGCAGGTCTGACGTCACCTGCCTGCTCCGCCAATCAGGCTAGGGCGGGGAATTTAAAATCAGATACCAGGCAGAGATCCGATGCCTGAGTATCTTCGTTTCTCCTGTGGAAGCTATGATCCAGAGCTCCCTCGTCCCTGCAAGCATCCTGTGCTTCCAAGCATCCTGTCCCTGCAAGCATCCTGTGCTTCCAAGCATCCTGTCCCTGCAAGCATCCTGTGCTTCCAAGCATCCTGTCCCTGCAAGCATCCTGTGCTTCCAAGCATCCTGTCCCTGCAAGCATCCTGTGCTTCCAAGCATCCTGTGCCTACAAGCAACCTGTGCTTCCAAGCATCCTGTGCCTACAAGCAACCTGTGCTTCCAAGCATCCTGTGCCTACAAGCACCTCCGTGCCTCCAGTTACCTCCGTGTCTCCAAGCACCTCGTGCCTCCAAGCACCTCCGTGCCTCCAAGCACCTCCGTGCCTCCAAGCACCTCGTGCCTCCAAGCACCTCGTGCCTCCAAGCACCTCCGCGCCTCAAGCACCTCCGTGCCTCCAGTTACCTCCGTGCCTCCAGTTACCTCCGTGCCTCCAGTTACCTCCGTGCCTCCAAGCACCTCCGTGCCTCCAAGCACCTCGTGCCTCCAAGCACCCCGTGCCTCCAAGCACCTCCGCGCCTCAAAGCACCTCCGTGCCTCCAGTTACCCCCGTGTCTCCAAGCACCTCGTGCCTCCAAGCACCTCGTCCCTCCAAACACCTCGGTGTCTCCAAACACCTCCGTGCCTCCAAGCACCTCCGTGCCTCCAAACACCTCCGTGCCTCCAAGGGTCTCCCAGCACTCCCTGTACTCCCAGTACCTCAGTGCCTTCAATACCACAGTGTCTCCAATATCTCAGTACCCCAGCCTTCATTATTTCTACAAGTCTTGTCTTACAGGAGACCTACAAGAATTCCTCTGGGCCTCCCGCCTGCCGTCTTAGTTCTGCATGAGGAAGACCTACATCCGGCCATCTCTACTACGACCCAGTGGCGGTTCCTCTTCCCGGTCATCGGAAGAAGCCCCGAGTCCACAACACTCCCAAACCAGGTCAGTGATAGTATACTCAGGCCTCATGGACTCGGGGGATCGGAACACGGACTCTAGTGCCATCCAGAACCTGGCTTCTCGAGTGCAAAGTCAGGAAGCAGCACAAGGTCAGGTGATGCAGTACCTCCAGCAGTTGTCCGGGCGTCTGGATCAGATTCAGGCGTCTCTGGCCTCAGTAATTCCGGCTCCTGTTCCAGCAGTCGCACCAGTTGCCGTTGCCAGCAATGTTCAACCATCGGCCGGTGTCACTCCACGCCTTCAGTTGCCTACTCCGTCCCGCTATAATGGGAATCCCAAAAATTGTCGTGGTTTCTTGAACCAGTGCGAGGTACATTTCGAGCTACTTGCACACAACTTTCCTACAGACCGGTCCAAGGTAGCATATATTATTTCTCTGTTGGAAGGTTCTGCTTTGGATTGGGTGTCTCCATTATGGGAACGATCTGATCCCATGGTTTCCAACTACACCAACTTCATCTCGTCCTTTCGAAGGATTTTCGACGAGCCCGGCAGAATGACCACTGCTTCTTCCGATTTGCTCCGTGTTCGGCAGGGCGCCCGTTCCGTGGGCCAGTACGTGGTTCATTTCCAGACCATTGCTTCCGAACTACGCTGGAATAATGATGCCCTGAGAGCTGCCTTCTGGAACGGTCTTTCCGACCGGCTGAAAGACGAGCTGGTTACTAGAGATCTGCCGGATCCATTAGAAGATTTGATTTCCCTTTGCGTCAAGGTGGATCTTCGGATGCAGGAGCGTGGAAGAGAACGTAACCGTTCGGATCGTTCCAGGTTCCGGAATCCTACTCCTAGGCCGGTGGCCTCACCTAGCTCAGATGAGCCCATGCAAATTAACCGCTCCCGACTGTCTCCGGAAGAACGACAGCGTCGTCGTGAGGGTAAACTCTGCCTTTACTGTGGAGCCGCAGATCATTTTCTTAAATCTTGTAAAGTCCGTCCGGGAAACGGGCAGACCTAGCTTGTTCCGGAGGAGTCAAGCTGGGAGTTACGACAAAAGCTTCTCCAACTTCGGACTGCTTGCTTCCAGTAACTCTAGTCTCCAATTCAGTCTCCAGGTCTTGTGAAGCCCTATTGGATTCCGGAGCTGCAGGGAACTTCGTTTCTTCCTTCTGTGCCCAAAGTTTGGGTTTAAAGTTACGGCCTATCGAGCGGCCAATTTCACTGACGGCTATCAACGGGACTAGAATTTCCAAAGGTCTCATAATGTGGCGCACGGGGCCAGTTAAGCTGCGGGTCGGGGCTCTACATCAGGAAGATTTGGAACTCTTGGTAATCCCAGAAATGCCCCATGATCTGGTTCTTGGAATGCCTTGGCTGAAAAGTCATAACCCCCACATCGATTGGAAGTCGTCACAAATTCTGTCCTGGAGTTCCTTTTGTCACACTAATTGTCTTACTCCTGTTTGTCCGCTCCGTGTTACCTCCAAAACGGATGAAGAGCACATTCCGGAGGCATATCAAGGGTACAAGGACGTATTTTCGGAACAAGCTGCTGACCTGTTACCACCTCACAGGCCTTGGGACTGCCCTATTGACCTTGTCCCAGGGAAGACGCCACCTCGTGGTCGCACATATCCTCTGTCTCTTCCCGAGACTCAAGCCATGTCGGAGTATATTAAGTCCAATATGCTCAAGGGATTCATTCGCCCCTCTTCCTCCCCTGCTGGTGCAGGCTTCTTTTTCGTGAAGAAAAAGGACGGGGGGTTGAGACCATGCATCGACTACCGCGGCCTAAACGACATTACTATTAAGAATAAATACCCCTTGCCACTAATCACAGAGTTATTTGATAGGGTTCGTGGTGCCCGCATTTTTTCAAAACTCGACTTGAGAGGAGCTTATAATCTTATACGCATCCGAGAGGGGGATGAATGGAAGACTGCCTTTAATACCCGAGATGGGCATTACGAATACTTGGTGATGCCGTTTGGTCTTAGTAATGCTCCCGCGGTTTTCCAGGGATTCGTCAACGAAATCTTTCGTGATATGCTGTATCAGAGCGTTGTGGTATATCTGGACGACATACTGATTTTTTCCAAGAATCTTGTCGAACACAGGACTCAAGTCAAAGAGGTGCTACACCGTTTACAAGAGAATCATCTCTACGCCAAGCTTTCCAAATGTACCTTTGAAGTAACATCTATTCCGTTCCTCGGTTATGTCATCTCGGGGACGGAGCTTCGCATGGATCCGGAAAAGTTGTCGGCCATTCGTGATTGGACTCAGCCTCTTTCCCTGAAAGCAATACAAAGGTTCCTGGGCTTTGCGAACTACTACAGGAAATTCATTAAAGGTTTCTCCACCATTGTTGCACCCATTACTGCCCTGACGAGAAAGGGTTCTAATCCTAGTTTGTGGCCTCCGGAAGCCATTGTAGCTTTTTCTCGCTTAAAGTTAGCTTTCACGACGGCTCCAGTTCTCCAACAACCAAATTTCGAGGAACCCTTCTTCTTAGAAGTTGATGCATCTTCAGTCGGGGTGGGGGCTGTCCTCTCCCAGCATTCCTCTGATAAGAAATTACATCCGTGTGGCTTCCACTCTCGTAAATTCTCTCCAGCCGAACGAAATTACTCTATTGGAGACCAGGAACTCTTGGCAATCAAATCTGCCTTGGAAGAATGGAGATATCTTCTAGAAGGGGCTAAACATGTGTTTACCATCTACACGGATCACAAGAATTTACTGTACATCAAATCCGCACAATGTTTGAATCCTCGCCAGGCGAGATGGGCACTTTTCTTTTCCCGATTCTCGTTCATTATCAAGTACCGTGCCGGGACTCTCAATATTAAAGCAGATGCGCTTTCCCGTTCACAGGTTCCCACAGACGAGGATGAACCTCCGGAGCGGGGTTTAATTCTGAATCCAGTTTCTGTCTCTGCTGCTTTAACTACTCCAGCTCCTCCTCCTGGAAGAATGTCCGTACCAGCTAGATTCCGCCCAGGAATACTACGGTGGGTCCATAACTCCAAGTTTTCCGGTCATCCCGGCGCTCAGAAGATGTACAAGTTTCTGCAAAGGTCTTACTGGTGGAACACCATGAGGAAGGATGTACAAGATTGCGTTAATTCATGTCCCCAATGTACACAACATAAATCTCCTCGTCTGCCTCCTGCAGGGTTACTTCGTCCTCTGCCTATCCCTGTGAGACCCTGGACTCACATTTCCATGGACTTCATCACTGACTTGCCCTGTTCCAAGGGTTGCAACACCGTTTGGGTTATCGTTGACCGTTTTTCGAAGATGGCACACTTTGTGCCCTTGACTGGTCTTCCGACAGCACCGAAACTGGCTCTATTGTTTATCCGAGAACATTTTCGTTTGCATGGGTTGCCACAAGAGATTGTTTCTGACCGTGGAGTACAGTTCACCGCCAGGTTTTGGAAAGCCCTTTGTTCAACTCTACACATTAAACTTAAGTTTTCGTCGGCTTATCATCCCCAAACAAATGGACAAACGGAACGAGTCAATCAAGATCTAGAGACTTTTCTTCGGTTGTATCTCTCTCCTTCACAGGACAACTGGGTGGAGTTGTTGCCTTGGGCGGAGTTTGCCCATAACCATTTGTTTCATTCTTCCACTGGGGAATCACCATTTTTCGTCAACTACGGGTTCCATCCCCGTGTTCCGGAATTTCCAAGCCTTCCGATAATAGAGGTTCCTGCTGTAGCGTCCACTCTACGACACTTTGGACAAATTTGGAGAAAGGTTCATGCTAATCTTAAGCAGGTTTCTGTTCGGTACAAGTTCTTTGCAGATAAGAAACGGCAAGCCGCACCTCAATATAAAGTTGGGGACAGGGTATGGCTGTCCACACGGAATCTCCGGTTGAAGGTGCCCACCATGAAATTCGCTCCAAGGTTCATCGGTCCTTACCCTGTGCTACAAGTCTTAAATCCTGTGGTCTGTAAACTGGGTTTGCCTGCCCATCTTCGCATACCTAACGCCTTCCATGTTTCTCTACTCCGTCCCCTCATACTGAATCGATTCCACTCAGCACTCCCAAGGCCAACGTCCGTAGTGGCAGAAGCTGGAGCGGAGTTTGAAATCAAAGCTATTCTGGACTCTCGTTATCTTCATAAAAAATTACAGTACTTGGTGGACTGGAAGGGTTATGGACCTGAGGAGAGAAGTTGGATTGGGGCTACTGAAGTAACGGCTCCTCGTCTGATTCGGATCTTCCACTCCAGACATCCGACTAAGCCCGGGAAGTGTCCAGGGGCCACTCCTGGAGGAGGGGGTACTGTCACGAACCTCGGGCAGCGGCGACCGCGCTTGTCCCTGCGGGTGGCCTGGTCTGCCCGGCGCCTCTCTTCCCCTGTCAGTCTCCGGCTTCAGCGGCGGGTCGGCGCTGCTCTCCGGCGGCTTCCCGGAAGCAAGGGCGCCGCCATCACAAGCAAGGGCAAGGAGGCGGAGCAGGTCTGACGTCACCTGCCTGCTCCGCCAATCAGGCTAGGGCGGGGAATTTAAAATCAGATACCAGGCAGAGATCCGATGCCTGAGTATCTTCGTTTCTCCTGTGGAAGCTATGATCCAGAGCTCCCTCGTCCCTGCAAGCATCCTGTGCTTCCAAGCATCCTGTCCCTGCAAGCATCCTGTGCTTCCAAGCATCCTGTCCCTGCAAGCATCCTGTGCTTCCAAGCATCCTGTCCCTGCAAGCATCCTGTGCTTCCAAGCATCCTGTCCCTGCAAGCATCCTGTGCTTCCAAGCATCCTGTGCCTACAAGCAACCTGTGCTTCCAAGCATCCTGTGCCTACAAGCAACCTGTGCTTCCAAGCATCCTGTGCCTACAAGCACCTCCGTGCCTCCAGTTACCTCCGTGTCTCCAAGCACCTCGTGCCTCCAAGCACCTCCGTGCCTCCAAGCACCTCCGTGCCTCCAAGCACCTCGTGCCTCCAAGCACCTCGTGCCTCCAAGCACCTCCGCGCCTCAAGCACCTCCGTGCCTCCAGTTACCTCCGTGCCTCCAGTTACCTCCGTGCCTCCAGTTACCTCCGTGCCTCCAAGCACCTCCGTGCCTCCAAGCACCTCGTGCCTCCAAGCACCCCGTGCCTCCAAGCACCTCCGCGCCTCAAAGCACCTCCGTGCCTCCAGTTACCCCCGTGTCTCCAAGCACCTCGTGCCTCCAAGCACCTCGTCCCTCCAAACACCTCGGTGTCTCCAAACACCTCCGTGCCTCCAAGCACCTCCGTGCCTCCAAACACCTCCGTGCCTCCAAGGGTCTCCCAGCACTCCCTGTACTCCCAGTACCTCAGTGCCTTCAATACCACAGTGTCTCCAATATCTCAGTACCCCAGCCTTCATTATTTCTACAAGTCTTGTCTTACAGGAGACCTACAAGAATTCCTCTGGGCCTCCCGCCTGCCGTCTTAGTTCTGCATGAGGAAGACCTACATCCGGCCATCTCTACTACGACCCAGTGGCGGTTCCTCTTCCCGGTCATCGGAAGAAGCCCCGAGTCCACAACACTCCCAAACCAGGTCAGTGATAAGGTCTATGCACATTATGGTACACCAGACTCGATCGCATAGCAAACTAACAAAACAGCCACCGCCCGTGAACCCCCACCATGTGGCAGCGCTCGGATATGGAGTGAGAGATGGCATAAGTTTTGCAGGTCACGTGCCAATGCTTTAGGAGCGTCACAATCCCCTAGCTAAAATACACACGGTCATAGGGATAAGCGAGGTCTATGCACATTATGGTACACCAGACTCGATCGCATAGCAAACTGACAAAATGGCTGCCACCCGTGAATCTCCACCTCATGGCAGCGATTGGCTATGCAGCGAGCGACGGCATAAGTTTTGCAGTCTACAGGGCAATGCTGAAGGAGCGTCACAATCCCCTAGCTAAAATACTTACATTATAGTAAGGAGATTCATGTAAATATATAAATTATATAATAATGGCCAACCTGGTACAATTCTTAGCAGCGATACACCTAGCAAGAACTCCCAGTGAGGTGTGACTGTGTCAGCACAAACCGGGAATCCAAGAGATATATGGTGACTATAAATCACAAGAAAAAATACACAGCAAGTATAATTTGTGAAAGACCTATATTATACAGAAAACCTGATACACTTAGCTCCTCAGGTTACGGAATATAGGAGTAGCATGGCGAGCGAAATACCCTTTTTTATAAGGCAACCACGCAGCAGCTACATGCACACACACATATATAGTCACAAGCGTACCATGCAGAAATTATGCAACATAAAACTGCACTGGACTAGCAATACAAAGTAATACTCAGTATGGCTATATGTGTCAACAATAGATATAACAAAGCACAGTAGATACTGGATGTATATCACAGGATGTTTGTACCACACAACCCTGAATGTATGCACTCTTTCTTAACTAACACTGTCCCAGTGACAGGTAGAATACTTAAGTATCCTGTAAAATGCACAGCACTGGCGATCAGGCGGCTTTACAGAGGATGATTTGCCCCAGCAGTCCCAGGAACAGCGCAGCTCCGTCTGCGATGGTTGCTGATAGAGAGTGAGGGAGAGAAATGCAGCTACAGGGTGGGAACTAGTGATGAGCGGATTCGGTTTTACTCGGTTTTACTCGGTTCTCAAAACGGCATCTTATTGGCTCACGGATGTCACGTGTTTTGGATAGCCAATAAGATGCCGTTTTGAGAACCGAGTAAAACCGAGTAAAACCGAACCTCGCTCATCACTAGTGGGAACATTTACAGAAATGGCGCCCTGGGGCTGGGGCTACAGTTAGGCCTGCTCCCCCAGCAGGCATCCCCACCAGGCACTGCGGGCTTTGAAAACGGGGTTAAATGAGAGTAGTATCCTCACTATGCCCCAGCTGCTGCTGCGACACCTTTATCTGCATTATCTATGTATTTGTTGCGTGTCTGGGGATTGCACTCTCTCTGTTTTATACTTTAGGAGGGGGGAGGACTTGCCCAGGGGAAACTTTCACCCTGAGCTCTACGAGGTCTAGAACCGGGCCAGTGACCAATTTAGAATTTTAAATATTTTTTCTTTTCAAATATAACATGCCACCACATGTTGGGCAGGCCCCCAATTCAGTATAGGGGAGGGGGTGCCGAAACAAACCCTTGCTAAGGGCACCATGGCACCAAGCTACACCTATGCATGAGAGAACCACATTAATCATAAAGAATGATGCTTTATGATTAATGTGGTTCTCTCATCATAATTATGGTATGCCAACCCATCAGTGGGGAATCTCAACTCCCCCCAGCAGCCTTATAAATAGAAGCGGTCCATGAACCCCATATACATTCATATTTATATAAATATTGTACTTCGTATAAAATATCTTTCATGTCCACCACTTCATTCATCAACCGACATCAGTCAGCAAATGTAGGGCTTCTAGAGGCCTTGCAATTGTGGGCATATAGTGAACAATGTATATAGTGAACAATGAGGCATTGGACCTTATCACAGAGACCCAAACCAAAAATACAGATCTTTGGAGATGAAAGAGAAATGTTACCCCCACCTCCCCTTCCCGTGTTTCAATAATACAATTAGTGACCTGAACCCAAAGTATAAATTGTAATTATAATCCTAAATAAGAAAAATCAATACAGGCGCTTTGGTAATTAAAAATTAAAAAATATAAACCGCACTGATATTTTTATATGCAGCTCTCATGAGGAATTCGGATATCCCGAAATCGGCAATTATTGTATATAGAAAAAACAACTATAAAAGAGAGCGCAAAATTTACACTCTCTTTTATAGTTGTTTTTTCTATATCCAATAATATACTGAACAGAAAGTGCCTGGTCAGCAGAGGATTCCCAGAGGAGGGCAAAATATGCACTGTGGGGGAGAGCACTTGGGACACCTATCAGATAACCCAGACCCAAATCTGCTCAGAATCAAAGGGGAAAGTTTAACTCTATGCAGTAGTTAAAACTGAATCTGTTGAAATTGCAATGTAGAAGTGGTGGACAGAGGACATTTCAACATCAAATACCACCTTAACCTCCTGTGGGCCAGAGTCTTCCCCCATTTATGTTAAGTTGTGGTAACATCAGAGTCTGAGCTTTCAGTAAGAAGAAATCATGCCTAATTCCGCCAGACATTTGCAAGAGGAATATAATGGTTTTAACAGGATCAAGAGTAAAGGACGAGAAGAAAATTGAGAGGATAGGGCATCATGAAGCTGTAAGTAATGGAAGAACATATAGTTTGCAACCCCCAAATTCGGTCTTAATAACAATAATCAAAATTTCATGAACCCCATTACTATACAAATGGTGAAAAGAGGAGCACCCCCCTTACCAAATCATGAAGGACCACTATCTAACAGAGCCAATTCTTCAAGAGTAGTAGAATATCACAAGTGCAAATCATGATCCAAACCCTCTTTCCCCACCAAAGAATGGACCTGTTTCTAAATCATGTGATGTTGGGTGACAAGTGGGTCTTCTCCTCTGGGACAATTCTAATCAATTAAAAGTTGTAATGGAGAATTACCTCTAGAAATAGTATGCACCAATAATGTTAGAATATCGTTTCTCACCTCACTCAAAACCCAATCCCATCAATGTGCCAATTGAGAGGACATGTAATAGAGATGAATATTTGGGAATGCCAGGCCACCCTGGACCCTGGGCATACATATAGTTTAAGCGTAATGTGAAGCCTTTTTTCCTCCAAGACTAGAGAAATAGAAAACTATCCATCAAATATTAGATATGAGGAGGGATATAAACAGGGGCCTGCTGTGATACATATAAAAATGTAGGAAGAACTACCATTTTTGTCAGATTGACCCTACCAGTGATAGTCAAAGGGATTTCAGATATTTAAGTAGGACAAAATCTGACATAGACTGTGTAATCCAAATTCCCAAATATTTAACTTGGAAGTCCACTCCAAAGGAGAAGTTGCAGTCCAAACAGGAGGGGACAGACCATGGAGAGGACAAATACAAGGTTTTCAGGGACGCTGATGCATCATACAAGAATAGTAGTATCAGACAGAGAAGGGGGTGCTTTTTTCCCCCTGGTATGCCACCAGCACACTGACTAATACCTGTAATAATACTTGAACCTATCTGGTAATAGAATTTCAGAGAATTGGTTACATGTGTTTGCAAAGACATAGTTAGCTTCTCCAATATCAGCAGTCCTAACACCCCTCCCCCTTTTTTAGCACATGGTATAATTATCTCCATTAATGATTGAACAGCTACCACTGTTTGCAAGAATAGTAGCATGTCATCCACATAGAGAGCCACCATGTCCATCTGTTGTTTAAGGCAGATCCCTTGTAAGTCTCCAATTAAGACATGTTAAAGGTTCAATGCCTAATGCAAACAACTAAAGGAAAGAGGGCTGTCCTGTCTTGTACCCCTAGAGACAAAATGAATAGGAAACTTAACCATTAATACAGACCTACCCTAAACGGTAAGAGTATAGTAGTCTAAGATATAAATTTGAGGCCATTTGAAGCAAAACAGAACCTTATAAAGACCCTCAAAGCATCCAATGATACCACAACCACCCCATCATCCACAGAGTCTGCCAGTTGCAAAATAGAGTATAATCTATGAACATTCAGAGTTGTAGACATCCCGGGCATGAAATCTGTCTGATCAGAGTGCACCACATTACTAATTACCCCATTAAGCTGGAGTGTTAATACCTTAGTCATAATTTTATTTTCTGTACAGATGATAGAGAGTTGGGGATTCAGAGCAATAAAATTATTCTGACATAGAATGAGAGAAAGAACCAAGGTCACACAGCTCATTAAAAAAGATCAAGTAATCTAGAAAAATATAAAAGGGCATGCTTTTTATAAAGCGCAATTGGAATCCCATTAGCCCCTAGAGCCTTAGCACACAGAAAGGAGGAAACCACCACCTCAACTTTCTTAGGGTGAGTTGAAAATCTAGAAAGGCTCTGCTGTCCAAGGAAAGGGAAGGAACAGAATACCACTTAAATATTCAAGTAGTTTCTCCATGGTATAATGACCCAGTGAGGAGTAAAGAGCAGTAAAATAACCATAAAATACATTTGCAATAGCAGGGGTAGACATGTGTACACTACTAACAGAATCCTGAATATGTGCTATGATGGTGGTAGCCCTGATTTCTGCAGCCAAATAAGCAACAGAAAAAAAAAGTAAGAGATATAATAAGATTTTACTCACCGGTAAATCTATTTCTCGTAGTCCG
The DNA here is from genome assembly GCF_028390025.1 of Pseudophryne corroboree. Classification (NCBI taxonomy): domain Eukaryota; kingdom Metazoa; phylum Chordata; class Amphibia; order Anura; family Myobatrachidae; genus Pseudophryne; species Pseudophryne corroboree. The sequence continues at coordinate 209,734,911 of NC_086454.1, forward strand.
TAGTGGATGCTGGGAACTCCGTAAGGACCATGGGGAATAGCGGCTCCGCAGGAGACTGGGCACAACTAAAGAAAGCTTTAGGTCACCTGGTGTGCACTGGCTCCTCCCACTATGACCCTCCTCCAAGCCTCAGTTAGGACACTGTGCCCGGACGAGCTGACATAATAAGGAAGGATTTTGAATCCCGGGTAAGACTCATACCAGCCACACCAATCACACCGTATAACTCGTGATACTATACCTAGTTAACAGTATGAATATAACTGAGCCTCTCAACAGATGGCTCAACAATAACCCTTTAGTTAGGCAATAACTATATACAAGTATTGCAGACAATCCGCACTTGGGATGGGCGCCCAGCATCCACTACGGACTACGAGAAATAGATTTACCGGTGAGTAAAATCTTATTTTCTCTGACGTCCTAGTGGATGCTGGGAACTCCGTAAGGACCATGGGGATTATACCAAAGCTCCCAAACGGGCGGGAGAGTGCGGATGACTCTGCAGCACCGAATGAGAGAACTCCAGGTCCTCCTCAGCCAGGGTATCAATTTTGTAGAATTTAGCAAACGTGTTTGCCCCTGACCAAGTTGCAGCTCGGCAAAGTTGGAAAGCCGAGACCCCTCGGGCAGCTGCCCAAGATGAGCCCACCTTCCTTGTGGAATGGGCTTTAACAGATTTTGGCTGCGGTAGTCCAGCCGCAGAATGCGCCAGCTGAATTGTGCTACAAATCCAGCGAGCAATAGTCTGCTTAGAAGCAGGAGCACCCAGTTTGTTGGGTGCATACAGGATAAACAGCGAGTCAGTTCTCCTGACTCTAGCCGTCCTGGAAACATAAATTTTCAAGGTCCTGACTACGTCCAGTAACTTGGAATCCTCCAAGTCCCTAGTAGCCGCAGGCACCACAATAGGTTGGTTCACATGAAAAGCTGATACCACCTTAGGGAGAAACTGGGGACGAGTCCTCAATTCTGCCCTATCCATATGGAAAATCAGATAAGGACTTTTATATGACAAAGCCGCCAATTCTGATACACGCCTGGCCGAGGCCAAGGCCAATAACATGACCACTTTCCGCGTGAGATATTTTAGATCCAAGGTTTTTAGTGGCTCACACCAATGTGATTTTAAGAAACTCAACACCACGTTGAGAACCCAAGGTGCCACTGGAGGCACAACCGGGGGCTGAATATGCAGCACTCCTTTTACAATGTCTGAACTTCAGGTACTGAAGCTAGTTCTTTCTGGAAGAAAATCGACAGAGCCGAGATCTGTATCTTAATGGAGCCTAATTTTAGGCCCATAGACACTCCTGCTTGTAGGAAATGCAGAAATCGACCTAGTTGAAATTCCTCTGTTGGGGCCTTTTTTGGCCTCACACCAAGCAACATATTTCCGCCATATGCGGTGATAATGTTTTGCAGTTACATCTTTCCTGGCTTGAATCAGCGTAGGAATGACTTCCTCCGGAATGCCCTTTTCCTTTAGGATCCGGCGTTCAACCGCCATGCCGTCAAAATGTAGCCGCGGTAAGTCTTGGAACAGACAGGGCCCCTGCTGCCGCAGGTCCTGTCTGAGCGGCAGAGGCCATGGGTCCTCTGATATAATTTCTTGAAGTTCTGGGTACCAAGCTCTTCTTGGCCAATCCGGAACCACGAGTATCGTTCTTACTCCTCGCCTTCCTATTATTCTCAGTACCTTTTGTATGAGAGGCAGAGGGGGGAACACATAAACCGACTGGTACACCCACGGTGTTACCAGAGCGTCCACAGCTATCGCCTGAGGGTCCCTTGACCTGGCGCAATATCTTTTATAGCTTTTTGTTGAGGCGGGACGCCATCATGTCCACCTGTGGCCTTTCCCAATGGTGTACAATCCTTTGGAAGACTTCTGGATGAAATCCCCACTCTCCCGGGTGGAGGTCGTGTCTGCTGAGAAGATCTGCTTCCCAGTCGTCCACTCCGGGAATGAACACTGCTGACAGTGCTAACACATGATTTTCCGCCCATCGGAGAATCCTTGTGGCTTCTGCCATCGCCATCCTGCTTCTTGTGCCGCCCCGTTGGTTTACATGGGCGACTGCCGTGATGTTGTCTGATTGGATCAGTACCGGCTGGTTTTGAAGCAATGGCCTTGCCTGACTCAGGGCATTGTAAATGGCCCTCAGTTCCAGAATATTTATGTGTAGGGAAGTCACCTGACTTGACCAAAGTCCCTGGAAGTTTCTTCCCTGTGTGACTGCCCCCCAGCCTCAAAGGCTGGCATCCCTGGTCACTAGGACCTAGTCCTGTATGCCGAACCTGCGGCCCTCTTGAAGATGGGCACTCTGCAGCCACCACAGTAGAGATACCCTGGTCCTTGAAGACAGGGTTATCAGCCGATGCATCTGAAGATGTGATCCGGACCACTTGTCCAACAGGTCCCACTGAAAAGTTCTTGCATGGAACCTGCCGAATGGGATTGCTTCGTAGGAAGCTACCATTTTTCCTAGGACTCGCGTGCAATGATGCACCGATACCTGTTTTGACTTCAGGAGGTCTCTGACTAGAGATGACAGCTCCTTGGCTTTCTCCTCCGGGAGAAACACTTATTTCTGTTCTGTGTCCAGAACCATCCCCAGGAACAGTAGACGTGTCGTAGGAACCAGCTGTGACTTTGGACTGTTTAGAATCCAACCGTGCTGTTGTAGCACTTTCCAAAATAGTGCTACCCCGACTAGCAACTGCTCCTTGGACCTCGCCCTTATAAGGAGATTGTCCAAGTACGGGATAATTAAAACTCCCTTTTTTCGAAGGAGTATCATCATTTCGGCCATTACCTTGGTAAACACCCTCGGTGCCATGTACAGTCCAAACGGCAGTGTCTGGACTTGGTAATGGTAATCCTGTACCACAAATCTGAGGTACTCCTGGCGAGGATGGTAAATGGGGACATGCAGGTAAGCATCCTTGATGTCCCGGGATCCCATGTAATCCCCCTCGTCCAGGCTTGCAATAACCGCCCTGAGCGATTCCATCTTGAACTTGAATTTTTTTATGTATGTGTTCAAGGATTTTAAATATAAAATGGGTCACACCGAACCATGCGGTTTCGGTACCCCAAACCGTGTGGAATAGTAACCCCGTCCTTGTTGAAGTAGGGGCACCTTGAGTATTACCTGCTGGGAATACAGCTTATTAATTGCCTCTAGCGCAGCCTCCCTGCCTGAGGGAGTTGTCGGCAAGGCATATTTGAGGAAACGGCGGGGGGGAGACATCTCGAATTCCAGCTTGTACCCCTGAAATACTACTTGAATGAAACAGGGATCCACCTGTGAGCGAGCCCACTGATCGCTGAAATTTTTGAGACGGCCCCCCACCGTACCTGGCTACACCTGTGGAGCCCCCGCGTCATGCTGTGGACTCAGAGGAAGCGAGAGAAGAATTTTGATTCTGGGAACAGGCTGACTGGTGCAGCTTTTTCCCTCTTCCCATGTCTCTGTACAGAAAGGAAGCACCTTTGACCCGCTTTCTTTTCTGAAGCCGAAAGGACTGTACCTGATAATACAGTGCTTTCTTAGTCTGTGAGGAAACCTGAGGTAAAAATATTTCTTCCCAGCTGTTGCTGTGGATACGAGGTCCCAGAGACCATCCCCAAATAATTCCTCACCCTTATAAGGCAGAATCTCTATGCGCCTTTTAAAGTCAGCATCACCTGTCCAGTGACAGGTCTCTAATACCTTCCTGACAGAATGGACATTACATTCATTTTGGATGCCAGCCGGCAAAATATCCCTCTGTGCATCCCTCATATATAAGACGACGTCTTTAATATGTTCTCATGTTTGACAGGGTCACCGACCACGCTGCAGCAGCACGATCTGCAGGTCTCAGTCTAGTACCTGAGTGTGTAAATACAGACTTCAGGATAGCCTCCTGCTTTTTATCAACAGGTACCTTCAAAGTGGCCATTCCTAAAACGGCAGTGCCACCTTTTTTGACAACCGTGTGAGCGCCTTATCCACCCTAGGGGATATCTCCCAGCGTAACTTATCCTCTGGCGGGAAAGGGTACGCCATCAGTAACTTTTTAGAAATTACCAGTTTCTTATCGGGGGAAACCCACGCTTTTCACACACTTCATTCATTCATTCATCTGATGGGGGAACAAAACACTGCCTGCTTTTTCTCCCCAACATAAAAACCCATTTTTAGAGGGTTAATGTCAGAAATGTGTAACACATTTTTTTATTGCCGGGATCAAGTCACGGATGTTCCTAGTGGATTGTGTATATGTCTCAACCTTGTCGACACTGGAGTCAGACTGCTTGTCGACATCTGTGTCTGCCATCTGAGTGAGCGGGCGTTTTTGAGCTCCTGATGGCCTTTGAGACGCCTGGGCAGGCGCGGACTGAGAAGCCGGCTGTCCCACAGCTGTTACGTCATCCACCCTTTTATGTAAGGAGTTGACACTGTCGGTTAATACCTTTCACCTAACCATCCACTCTGGTGTCGGCCCCACAGGGGGCGACATCACATTTATCGGCATCTGCTCCGTCACCATATAAGCCTCCTCATTAAACATGTCGACACAGCCGTACCGACACACCGCACACACACAGGGAATGCTCTGACTGAGGACAGGACCCCACAAAGCCCTTTGGGGAGACAGAGAGAGAGTATGCCAGCACACACCAGAGCGCTATATAATGTGGGGATTAACACTATAACTGAGTGAAATTTCCCCAATAGCTGCTTGTATATATAATATTGCGCCTAAATTTAGTGCCCCCCCCTCTCTTTTTAACCCTTTGAGCCTGAAAACTACAGGGGAGAGCCTGGGGAGCTTTCTTCCAGCTGCACTGTGAAGAGAAAATGGCGCCAGTGTGTCTGAGGGAGATAGCTCCGCCCCTTTTTCGTGGACTTTTCTCCCGCTTTTTTCTGGATTCTGGCAGGGGTATTTACCACATATATAGCCTCTGGGGCTATATATTGTGGTATTTTTGCCAGCCAAGGTGTTTTTATTGCTGCTCAGGGCGCCCCCCCCAAGCGCCCTGCACCCTCAGTGACCGGAGTGTGAAGTGTGTATGAGGAGCAATGGCGCACAGCTGCAGTGCTGTGCGCTACCTTGGTGAAGACTGATGTCTTCTGCCGCCGATTTTCCGGACCTCTTCTTGCTTCTGGCTCTGTAAGGGGGACGGCGGCGCGGCTCCGGGACCGAACACCAAGGCTGGGCCTGCGTTCGATCCCTCTGGAGCTAATGGTGTCCAGTAGCCTAAGAAGCCCAAGCTGGCTGCAAGCAGGCAGGTTTGCTTCTTCTCCCCTTAGTCCCTCGCTGCAGTGAGCCTGTTGCCAGCAGGTCTCACTGAAAATAAAAAACCTAATTCTATACTTTCTTTCTAGAAGCTCAGGAGAGCCCCTAGTGTGCATCCAACCTCGGCCGGGCACAAAATCTAACTGAGGCTTGGAGGAGGGTCATAGTGGGAGGAGTCAGTGCACACCAGGTGACCTAAAGCTTTCTTTAGTTGTGCCCAGTCTCCTGCGGAGCCGCTATTCACCATGGTCCTTACGGAGTTCCCAGCATCCACTAGGACGTCAGAGAAATTGGATTCAACTTAATGAGTATGTTGAACAAATAATAATCTCCTTAATTTGTCAAGGAATAAGTCAGACAATATTTTAGCCTATGAAATGTTTTACTATGAATTACCCTCCCAATTAAGGGGCTTGGCAAGATGGCCTTAAAGGCATCCCATAAAATATCAAAAGAGACAAAGTCAGTATTCTCAGTAAAGAATTCACATTACTGGCCTCCAATTCTGAGCCAACACCCATTAGTGCGAGCCTGAAACGATTGAACTTCCATAAAGAATAACCTTGCAGAGCAGCAATATCAAGAGACAGACAAGGGGAACATAATCAGACACACCACGAGACCGATACTACACAACCAGTGGCACCAGCCTCTAAGATATCAAAGCAAGATCAATCCTAAAATAGGAGTAACATGAGGATGAGAAGCAGGAATACCCAGTCAGGTCAGGATTCTGAATTCACCAAACATCCACCAGACCAAGCTCATCCACTAAGTTGGCAAAAAAGTGGGGTGGAACCAGAAACACCAGACCTTTCCCGCTATCTATCCAAGGTATCATCTAGCACATTATTAAAATCTGCTACGCATACCTGTATAACTGGGGTATCAGGGGACCAAGAAACAAATTACCTGGATTTCTAAAGGACCTCAATGGAGTATGAGGGGGTGTTGGAATATAAACAGCAAGAATATTGACTGGTGAGGAATAGAGGACCAAATGAAGACACAGCTCCCTATTGGGGCAATCTGAACATCCTCAAAGACAAAACCAAGGGATCAGAATGTGTAGAGAGATCCCATCCAGGGTTTGTGCAAAGCCAAAACCTTTCCTCCCATCAAGTGTATTTCCGTGAAACATGGAATATCCATCTGAGATTTTTTTCACCTTATTAAAAACCAGGGAACACTTAACCCTATCTTTAGACCTCTGATTAGTGGCATATCTATAATGGATGAGTGTGTGTTGAGCACATGGGACCCTGGGTCCAGAGGAGCCCAGACCAGACACCATTTCTTCAATATTTATCTATTCAGAATCCCACGTCTGCAGCAGTAGTCCTGCAAAATCACTGGGAAAATGTCATGGTGCCATTCTCCTGGTGTTTTGCACAAGTGCAGCAGCAAAGTCAGTTGGAAAATGGTTACCACATTATTTTCCCGGAGACCTGGGTATGCACAGTCGATTCTGGCACAGTACCAAAGTCTACTAATGATCACTAATGTGCTGCTAATTAGAGAGGAGGGGGAACAAACAGAGACTGCACACAGTCCCCCACATTTCTTAATATGCCCTTGCCTCTGACATTCTAGGAGAGTAATTGGATAGGGGGACTTACACTTGTAGACATTCTGGGGAAATCAATGCACCAGTAGGAGAAGAGATACCTTTACCATAGTGTAAAGCTAGGCACCCCAAGAGTCATGCAAAGCTTAAAATGTGTGTATTCTGGTGTAGTATCTAAGTATCTGCCCAATCTCACTCCTCTTGTGATCCGCCCAACCTCAGATCACACAAAATGGTAGGAAACAAATATGTGGTCAGGAGAGATCAAAGGCGCTACTAAACACAATAAATCAATAATCGAGAAATTGAATATACATCACATGAATTCTCTGTGAATTTCTCTTTCTCCAATGTCAGAGGTGATTCTTTCTTTTATCAGTTCAACAACTCTCAGATGTTACATGCATGAAGAAAACAACAAAAACAAAATGTGTAATATTGTTTGCCACAATATAATGATAAAATAATAAAAAAGTCCCGTGAATTCTTCAGGAAGAGACAGAGCCCGATATAGTGGAAATCTTGATAGTGGAGAAAGGGACAGTTCCTCACCACCTCTTCATATCAAAGCGAACGTACCAGAACTCACTTAAAAATATATAGCACCATACATATCAAGGTATCTTTTATATTTCTTAACAAAGCAGGATTTAATTCCGTTCAATTGAACGTACCACACTCACGTTCTCAGAAGGTGGATATCCACATATAGCGTTTTCTTTAAAATAGACGTGTAGAAACTTCTCTCCAAAAATGTATTAAGCAATTTAGACAAAAAATAAAAAATTTTCCATTAAAAAATTCCACAAACTGGTATAGTCAAAGAATGTGGGTCAGATGTAAAATGACTGTCATAGGTGAATTCAGGACTAACACCTATGTACCACAAATAAGCTATACCTTAGTAATTGCGAAGGTGAAGGAAAATCGGTAGAACACGAATGGATCACTGTCTGGAAGCACCAACGCCGTTTCGACACAAGGTCTTTTTCAAGGTGTATGTCCAGACAGTGGAAGACAGGATATTTATACCATAAAACCGGAAGTAGCAGGGGAACGTGGGTAGATACCTAACAATAACAAATAAGGCTCCAGTATATCATTATATCCCACATGTAAATATATATCTAATATTAAAAAACATACATTGTTAAATCTTAATCATTCTGTTATATTTTAAAAGTGCACGGGGGGACAGTGGTATTATTGCCGCACTTCCGCGTTCCAATATGCGTTTCACGAAACCTGAAGTGCCGCACCAACATACCAACTCATGTCCCTCCTAACATAAAATCACAATAAAGGCTGTGTTAATTACCCAGGTGCCATGTTAATATATATATATAAGGAGAGGACACATTGTGGGAACAGGTAGTGGCCCAATCGCGGTTCTGCGCACTTCCGCGTTCCAGCCTGCGTTCCACGCAACGGGAAGTGCGCCGTGACAGCGTCACGCTGGATCCTCTCTGACTTTCAGGATCTTACTACAACGCTATGGATAAGTATAATATACACTCTGAACCCGGAAGTGTGCGTTCCACGGGTGTATAACATTGTAGGATAATAAATAAAGAGTATTAACCTAATGCAACTCACATTGTCAAATAACAAATATAAAATGTTAAAACAACATTTCTCCAGGATATCCCAATACAGATTGATCCATAGAGAAATAAAAAAAAAATGTCATATTCATCGCAGCAAATCTGTATAAATTGAAGGTGTGAATATGGAGATAAATAATGTCTCCACACACAGAACATCACTATAAAAATCTATACCGGGATAATTAACAATTATTTCACATAAACCATTTTAGCTCAAAATCTGAGTTCAAACCCCCAGGGGAGAGGGTATTCAGTTTAAAAATCCAGTGCATAGCAAGTTGCCTTAGCAAGATTAGTCTTCACATCCCTATCCCTCCAGTTGGATCTAATCTGTTGGATACCCAAGAACCATGATATTTTAGAGGTTGAGCAGTTATGTTTTTTTTTTAAATGTTCGGAAAGAGAGTATGTCTGCAGACAGTTTTTTTTACATTACGTATGTGTTCTGCTATTCTAGTTTTCAGTGATCTACTGGTCCTACCTATATAAAGTAGACCACAGTCACATTTAATTAAATACACATTTGTTATGTGGCAGGTAATGAAGGAGTTAATTTTATATTCAATATTATTAACTGTAAAATTTGTTATTTTAGAAGTTTCTGCTGGAATGGTACGGCATGCTATACATATGCCGCACCTGTGAAACCCTTTTGTCCGTATGGGATTGAAGGAATCAACAGGTAAAGCACTTTTTACCAAGGCCCTTTTAAGATTTCTTCCTTTCCTGTAAATAAATTTAGGTTGAGCAGGAATAATTTCTTTCAGAACTGGATCTCTTAATAGAAGATGCCAGTGTTGTCGAATGATGTGCTCTTGTTTTTTATAGCCCGCTCCAAACTCTGAGATGAAGGCCCATTCGAGGCTGGGGGGCAGTCACACAGGGAAGAAACTTCCAAGGCTATGGAAAAGTCAGGAGACTTCCCTACACATAAATATTCTGGAACTAAGGGATGCCCTAAGTCAGGCTAGACCCCTGCTTCAACACCGGCCGGTGCTGATCCAGTCAGACAACATCACGGCGGTCGCTCATGTAGACGACAGGGCGGCACAAGAAGCAGGATGGCGATGGCAGAAGCCACAAGGATTCTCCGATGGGCGGAAAATCATGTGTTAGCACTGTCAGCAGTGTTCATTCATGGAGTGCACAACTGAGAAGCAGACTTTCTCAGAAGACACGACCTCCACCCGGGAGAGTGGGGACTTCATCCAGAAGTCTTCCAAATGATTGTACACCGTTGGGAAAGGCCACAGGTGGACATGATGGCATCCCGCCTCAACTAAAAGTTACAAAGATATTGCGCCAGGTCAAGGACCCTCAGGCGATAGCTGTGGACGCTCTGGTAACACCGTGGGTGTACCAGTCGGTGTATGTGTTCCCTTCTCTGCCTCTCTTACCCAGGGTAATGAGAATAATAAGAAGGAGAGGAGTAAGAACTATACTCATTGTTCCGGGTGGGCCAAGAAGAGCTTGGTAATCAGAACTCCAAGAAATGATCTCAGAGGACCCATGGCCTCTGCCGCTCAGACAGGACCTGCTGCATCAGGGGGCCTGTCTGTTCCAAGACGTACCGCGGCTGCGTTGGACGGCATGGCGGTTGAACGCCGGATCCTGAAGGAAAAGGGAATTCCAGAGGAAGTTATCCCTACGCTATTTAAAGCTAGGAAAGAAGTGAACGCTAACCATTATCACCGCATATGGCGGAAATATGTTGCGTACTGTGAGGCCAGGAAGGCCCTAAAGGAGAAATTTCAGCTAGGTCGATTTCTGCACTTCCTACAGTCAGAGGTGACTATGGGCCTACAATTGGGTTCCATTAAGGTCCAGATTTCGGCTCTATCGATTTTCTTCCAAAATGGAACTGGCTTCACTGCCTGAAGTTCAGACTTTTGTTAAGGGAGTGCTGCATAGTCAGCCCCCGTTTGTGCCTCCAGTGGCACCGTGGGATCTCAACGTGGTGTTGGATTTCCTGAAGTCGCATTGGGTTGAGCCACTTAAATCCGTGGAGCTATAATACCTCACGTGGAAAGTGGTCATTCTGTGGGCCTTGGCGTCGGCCAGGCGTGTATCAGAATTGAAAAAAGCCCTTATCTGTATTTTATATGAGAAAGGCGAAATTGAGGACTCGTTCCCAATTCCTTCCTAAGGTGGTACTAAAAACCGTGGATCTAAAATATCTCACGCGGAAAGTGGTCATGTTATTGGCCTTGGCCTCGGCCAGGCGTGTATCAGAATTGGCGGCTTTGTCATATAAAAGTCCTTATCTGATTTTCCATATGGATAGGGCAGAATTGAGGACTCGTCCCCAGTTTCTCCCTAAGGTGGTATCAGCTTTTCATGTAAACCAACCTATTGTGGTGCCTGCGGCTACTTGGGACTTGGAGGATTCCAAGTTACTGGACAAAGTCAGGGCCCTGAAAAGTATATGTTTCCAGGACAGCTGGAGTCAGGAAGACTGACTCGCTATTTATCCTGTATGCACCCAACAAGCTGGGTGCTCCTGCTTCTAAGCAGACAATTGCTCGCTGGATCTGTAGCACGATTCAACTTGCACATTCTGCGGCTGGACTGCCGCACCCTAAATCTGTAAAAGCCCATTCCACGAGGAAAGTGGGCTCTTCTTGGGCGGCTGCCCGAGGGGTCTCGGCTTTACAACTTTGCCGAGCTGCTACTTAGTCAGGGGCAAACACGTTTGCAAAATTCTACAGGTTTGATACCCTGGCTGAGGAGGACCTTGAGTTCTCTCATTCGGTGCTGCAGAGTCATCCGCACAACTCCTTGGACTTCTCCTCCGGGATAAACCCTTTTTATCCTGTTTTGTGTCCAGAACCATACTCAGGAACAGTAGACGCGTCGTAGGAACCAGCTGCGACTTTGGAATATTCAGAATCCAGCCGTGCTGTTGTAGCACTTCCCGAGATAGTGCTACTCCGCCGAACAACTGCTCCCTGGACCTCGCCTTTATAAGGAGATCGTCCAAGTACGGGATAATTATTTCAGCCATTACCTTGGTAAATACCTCGGTGCCGGGGACAGACCAACGGCAACGTCTGGAATTGGTAATGACAATCCTGTACCACAATTTTGAGGTACTCCTGGTGAAGAGGGTAAATAGGGACATGCAGGTAAGCATCCTTGATGTCCAGTGATACCATGAAATTCTCCAGGCTTGCAATAATCGCCCTGAGCGATTCCATTTTGAACTTGAACCTTCGTATATAAGTGTTCAAGGCTATTAATTTTAGAATGGGTCTCACCGAACCGTCTGGTTTCGGTACCACAACATTTTGGAATAGTAACCCCGGCCTTGTTGAAGGAGGGGTACCTTGATTTCACCTGCTGGAAGTGCAGCTTGTGAATTGCCGCCAGTACTACCTTTCTCCGAGGGCAGCAGGCAAGGTTGATGTGAGGTAACGGCGAGGGGGAGTCGCCTCGAACTCCAGCCTGTATCCCTGTGATACTATTTGCAGAACCTAGGGATCCACCTGTGGGCAAACCCACTGGTCCCTGAAGTTCCCGAGACGCGCCCCTACCGCACCTGTCCCCACCTGTGGAGCCCCAACGTCAAGCGGTGGACTCAGAGGGAGCAGGGGAAGATTTTTGATCCTGGGAACTGGCTGCTGGTGCAGCTTTTTCCTTCTTCCCTTGTCTCTGTGCAGAAAGGAAGCGCCTTTGACCCGCTTGCTTTTCTGAAGCCGAAAGGACTGTACCTGAAAATACGGTGCTTTCTTAGGCTGTGAGGAAACCTGAGGTAAAAAATTTTTCTTCCCAGCTGTTGCTGTGGATACGAGGTCCCAGAGACCATCCCCAAACAATTCCTCACCCTTATAAGGCAGAATCTCCATGTGCCTTTTATAGGCAGCATCACCTGTCCACTGCCGGGTTTCTAAAACCTTCCTGGCAGAATGGACATTGCATTAATTCTGGATGCCAGCCGGCAAATATCCCTCTGTGCATCCTTTATATATAAGACGACGTCTTTAATATGCTCTATGTTAGCAAACTATTATCCCTGTCTTAGAGTATTAATATTATCTGACAGGTTATCAGACCACGCTGCAGCAGCACTATATATGCTGAGGCAATTGCAGGTCTCAGTATATAACCTGAGTGTGTATATACAGACTTCAGGATAGCCTCCTGCTTTTTATCAGCAGGCTCCTTCAAGGTGGCCGTATCCTAAGACAGCAGTGCCACCTTTTTTGACAAACGTGTGAGCGCCTTATCCACCCTAAGGGATATCTCCCAACGTGACCTATCCTCTGGCGGGAAAGGGTACGCCATCAGTAACTTTTTAGAAATTACCAGTTTCTTATTGGGGGAACCCACGCTACTTTACACACTTCATTCATTCATCTGATGGGGGAACAAAGCACTGGCTGCTTTTTCTCCCCAAAAATAAAACCCCTTTTATGTGGTACTTGGGTTCATGTCAGAAATGCGTAACAGATTTTTTATTGCTGAGATCATGTAACGGTTGTTCCTAGTGGATTGTGTATATGTCTCAACCTCGTCGACACTGGAGTCAGACTCCGTGTCGACATCTGTGTCTGCCATCTGAGGTAACGGGCGCTTTTTTGAGCCCCTGATGGCCTTTGAGACGCCTGGGCAGGCGGGGGCTGAGAAGCCGGCTGTCCCACAGCTGTTTTACGTCATCCAGCCTTGTAAGGAGTTGACATTGTCGGTTAATACCTTCCACCTATCCATCCACTCTGGTGTCGGCCCCACAGGGGACGACATCCCATTTATCGGCCTCTGCTCCACCTCCACGTAACCTTCCTCATCCCACATGTCGACACAGCCGTACCGACACACAGCACACACACAGGGAATGCTCTGACTGAGGACAGGACCCCACAAAGTCCTTTGGGGAGACAGAGAGAGAGTATGCCAGCACACACCAGAGCGCTATATAATGCAGGGATTAACACTATAACTGAGTGATTTTTCCCCCAATAGCTGCTTGTATAAACAATATTTTGCCTAAATTTAGTGCCCCCCCTCTCTTTTTAACCCTTTTAGCCTGAAAACTACAGGGGAGAGCCTGGGGAGCTGTCTTCCAGCTGCACTGTGAAGAGAAAATGGCGCCAGTGTGCTGAGGGAAATAGCTCCGCCCCTTTTTCGCTGACTTTTCTCCCGCTTTTTTATGGATTCTGGCAGGGGTATTTATCACATATATAGCCTCTGGGGCTATATATTGTGATATATTTGCCAGCCAAGGTGTTTTATTGCTGCTCAGGGCGCACCCCCCCAGCGCCCTGCACCCTCAGTGACCAGAGTGTGAAGTGTGTATGAGGAGCAATGGCGCACAGCTGCAGTGCTGTGCGCTACCTTGGTAAAGACTGATGTCTTCTGCCGCCGATTTTCCGGACTCTTCTTGCTTCTTGCTCTGTAAGGGGGCCGGCGGCGCGGCTCTGGGACCGAACATATATGGCCGGTTCCATGCGGTCGATCCTTCTGGAGCTAATGGTGTCCAGTAGCCTAAGAAGCCCAAGCTACCACCAGTTAGGTATGTTCGCTTCTTCTCCCCTTAGTCCCTCGCTGCAGTGAGTCTGTTGCCAGCAGATCTCACTGTAAAATAAAAAACCTAAAATATACTTTCTCTCTAGGAGCTCAGGAGAGCCCCTAGTGTGCATCCAGCTCAGCCGGGCACAGGATTCTAACTGAGGTCTGGAGGAGGGTCATAGTGGGAGGAGCCAGTGCACACCAGGTAGTCCTAAATCTTTCTTAGCTGTGCCCAGTCTCCTGCGGAGCCGCTATTCCCCATGGTCCTTATGGAGTCCCCAGCATCCACTAGGACGTCAGAGAAAAGGTGTATCTAGATGTAATAGCGGTAGTGATGTGCAGCAAAGGAAGTCATTGAATGCACATATCTAAATTCTTCATCCTAAGGGATTGGTGAAAATGGCATAGATTACTTGAATAAATACGCCTTTTCTGGGATTGTATATGTTTCAATCTCATAACTCTAATTATAAATGTTGACACTGATCTGGTTGTAATGGCAACCTTTTAGGAATAGTCACTAGGATTTATTTTCTAGATCCAGGATTTAAACTTAAAACCGAGTGCTTTTTATACATTGAAAAAAGCATGGTTTTCACCCGTTGTAATACAACTTGAAATTCATAAGTGTATATGGTATCAATTGGATAGTTTAATGGTACCCCCTTCTATAATGGTATGCAAAAATCTCTATATGTAGAGGAGGATGTAATAGGGAGTTCCCTATATTCAATCATTGAACACAAAAAAGGAATCCATGCAGTGGACTATTTCCTAAAAAAAAGCAATATGGAGAACCCCAAAATATACTTTTTAAAGGATTCCATCAATTTAATTTTAAACAATAATTTTTTCTGGTTTAAAAATCATTATTACCAACAAGTACAGGGGACGGCCATGGGAACGAAATTCGCCCCAGCGTACGCGAATATGTTCATGGGGCACTGGGAGGATGTGTGTATTTGGGAAAACAATCCATATCTTAACCATATAATATTATGGAAACGATATATAGACGACATTTTATTTATATGGAGAGGAGAAGTTAATGTTAATGTTCTACAAAATTTCTGTGAAATCTTAAATACAAATTCATGTAACATACATCTTACGTTC
The DNA here is from genome assembly GCF_028390025.1 of Pseudophryne corroboree. Taxonomy (NCBI): domain Eukaryota; kingdom Metazoa; phylum Chordata; class Amphibia; order Anura; family Myobatrachidae; genus Pseudophryne; species Pseudophryne corroboree. Next base: position 209,749,998 of record NC_086454.1, read on the forward strand.
GATATCAGTATCAAAGAAGTGCACTTTCTGGATTTATGGATATATGTTGAGGATAATATCCTCAGAACAAAGAACTATACGAAACCGACGGACAACAATTCTTATATCCTAAGGACAAGTAATCATCACTCCACTTGGCTGAAGGGTATTCCAGGAAGCCAGATACAAAGAATAAGGAGAAACTGTTCCGAGATAAAAGTCTTTGATGAACAAGCATCAGAAATGACTACCAGATTTGTAGAAAAGGGTTATGACAAAGAGGAAATAAAACATACTGTGATGAAAATAAAAAACACAGAAAGAAGTACACTACTCAAATATAAGGAAAAACCCATCACTCAAATGAAGAAAATACCCTTTATCACTCAGTTTAACACACAACATCGGGAAATAGAAAAGGCTGTTAAAAAACATTGGCACATTCTGAAATGCGACCCTCTCCTAAAAGAAATCATCCCGGACAAACCACAGTTCGTATACAAAAAAGCAAACAATTTAAAATCACGTCTAGTCAAAAGCGCCATTCCGGAGACGAAGACAGGGTGTATAAAAACTACAGGCTTCCATAGATGTGGAGATTGTATTTGTAAATCTCACACAACCACCCCCAGAAAAGTGAACGAATTCATAGCCACAAGTACTGGCAAGAAATACCAGATCAAAGAATTCATAACCTGCAATAGCAGCAATTGTATTTATCTAATCCAGTGTAGTTGCAACTTGCAATACGTTGGTCGTACTTCACGAAAGCTCCGTGAGAGATGGGGTGAACACACACGGAACATCAAAAAGGGACTGGACAAACACAATTTATCCAACCATTTTAGGGAAGAACATCAGTGTTCATTAGACTCAATCACAATCGTTATAGGGATCAAGAAAATAGAAGGAAACTGGAGAAGAAAAGACACCAACACACTACTGGCTAAAACAGAAATGAAATATATATATATGACATGCAAACTCTGTCCCCTACAGGCCTAATCTTAGAATTCGAACTGAAATGGTTCCCATAGGTGTTTTTTTTTTTTTTTTAACAGGACCATTACCGAGAAAATATTTCTTTTTGCAGGATGTTTGAATTACCAATGATCCATTTATCCACAATACAGATGTATGTCTGGACAAACAATCCAGGGCTTTTTTGTTATATATATATTATATTTTTGCTGAATGTACACTATTTTATTTTTTGATGTTTGAATTACCAGCATATATTTGAGGGCAACGCACCCCTACCAAAACACAAATAGGTAATATATTACCAACCACCACCCTGTTTTGGTTATCAGTATATTCCCATAGATAGTGGAATATAACATCCATATATTTTCCTCAAACTCCCCATTACATCCTCCTCTACATATAGAGATTTTTGCATACCATTATAGAAGGGGGTACCATTAAACTATCCAATTGATACCATATACACTTATGAATTTCAGGTTGTATTACAACAGGTGAAAACCATGCTTTTTTCAATGTATAAAAAGCACTCGGTTTTAAGTTTAAATCCTGGATCTAGAAAATAAATCCTAGTGGCTATCCCTAAAAGGTTGCCATTACAACCAGATCAGTGTCAACATTTATAATTAGAGTTATGAGATTGAAACATATACAATCCCAGATAAAGCATATTTATTCAAGTAATCTATGCCATTTTTCACCAATCCCTTAGGATGAAGAACTTAGATATGTGCATTCAATGACTTCCTTTGCTGCACATCACTACCGCTATTACATCTAGATACACCTTTTCGGTTCTATACAACCTTTAAGACCAAGGTAATTTTAGTCTACTTGTTACCACCTTTGGTGCGGCTGTTATCCGACTAATTGTCTATAAATGTAAGGATAAAATCATTTATGGTGCGCATCCACAATCCCGTAAAGGTGGAACGCATACTTCCGGTATCGCATACTTGTGGAACGCATGGGGAAGGAAATACGTCATCCGAACTTCCTGTTTATACCACGTTGCCCCGCATGATGCATTCCACGCCGGCTCAACTTCAGTTTTAAAATGGAGACAGGAAGTAATTATTATTGGCTAGCCATACAGGTTGTCATGACAACCCGTTTCTTTTGTATATTTAATTAATTTAACTATGTTATGCCTTTTAATTGTATAAACGCTATATTATTTTGAACATTGTTATACCATGGCTATTCATATGAACCTTTCTCGTGATTTTATTCTATTGTATATCTGTATTTCCTCCATGAATCCATCCAAAGAGGCGGGATCTCCCAGAGCATAAATAGATTGCTCTGGGATCCTTACCTTTACTATCACCCTGAGGAAGACTAAAGTAGTCGTAACGCGTTGGTGGCATGCTTGTTTGTTAAGAACTTGGTGACCCTTGTCTTTTGGCGTTTCCCAGCAATTTCGGTAAGATCATTTGGACTTTTTCATATGTTTCTTGCCCTCTTTTGGGACTATCACAACTGCCGAGGCAATGCGACCCAGGCTCTCACGTTTTTTAATGTAAATTATTTTATTTATTGTTATGGAATAAAACTCATTTGATATGAGCACGTCTATGGGTGGAATTTGACTACAGATATATGATTTGAAAGAACCCATTACGGGAACATACCTCGCATTCTTCAAGTAAGAACACGTGTAAGCGTGATATTTTGAACAACTATTATTTCAAGTTGAAAAGATACCTTTATGTGTGTCCATTCATCTGCTTAGATGTAAGTGAGCATCTGGCATTCACCTTATATCACTTTGTGTTTGTGTTTTTATACCATGTAAAGGGACCACCCAAACAATAAGGGTTTTGTTTTCATTCCTCCCCTTATTCACCATACCCATGACAACGGGTGTCTAAGAAATACTACACATTGGATTTGTTCTTTTGTGTAATTTTTCCCACATGTTCTGGAGAGCAATCACAGACATCAAGGATTCTGCTAAGAGCGAAGCGAAATCCCTAGAAGCCTTAAAAGATACCTTTATAAGAGTCTACACACATTTGTCGAAGTAAGCAAGAAGTGAGCATTTGTTTAAACTTTGACCGATACACTTTCCGGGTGGCCCCAGAATATTCCATACAGACACGGAAGAGGGGAGAATTTACATCCTATATTCCCGCAGTATAACTCCTATTACATTTTAAAGAACTACTACACATTGGAAATTTCTTTTTTCCATTTTTCCTTTTCTTTCCTCTGTTTATGTGCCATCGGATTGGAGAAAATTCCTTGAAACATTTGACAAAAACTGTGAGGACTTTCGAATTACCATTTGAAATTACTTTTATTGTACCCAGTGTCATAGCGCATTTTTGTATATAATTTGTATATTACATGTTTGTTCTTTTTTCCGGTCGATAACTCCGGAGCATATACTTATTTGCAGCAGTGACATTTCCAGCGCAGGGAGGTATTACCTTTTTGTTTTGCAAAACATAACAACCACTTTGACACAAAATGATCCAAACAAACTCTTTTGGTCTTTAAATCACATAAGCGGTAACTCTGCATTTAGCGTTCAAGACATTAATACACTAAAAACAATCCTGTTACATGCATTAAATATTCCAGAAACCAGTACTAAAAGAAACTACAATCTTTTCTACAATCATAACTTTGCAAACATGTTCATCCCAGACCAAGTTGCAGCTCTGCAAAGTTGTACTGCCGAGACACCCCAGGCAGCCGCCCAGGAAGACCCCACCTTACGAGTAGAGTGGGCCTTAACAGATTTTGGACATGGCAGTCCTGCCGTAGAATAAGCGTGTTGGATAGTGAACCTGATCCAGCGAGAAATCATCTGCTTAGTAGCAGGACACTAAATTTTCTTGGGATCATAAAGGACAAACAGAGAGTCCGACTTTCTGTGACAAGAAGTTCTCTTCACATACATCTTCAAAGCTCTTACAATATCCAAGGACTTTGATGTAATTGAGGAGTCAGTAGCCACTGGCACCACAATAGGTTGGTTGATATGAAATGCCGACACAACCTTCTGAAGAAACTACTGACATGTCTGGAGCTCAGCTCTATCTTCATGGAAGAGCAAATAAGGGCTTTTACAGGATAAAGCCCCCAGCTCGGACACACGTCTAGCAGAAGCCAAGGCCAACAACGTGACCGCCTTCCACGTAAGAAATTTGACCTCTACCTCCTGTAGAGGTTCAAACCAATCCGACTGGAGGAACTGCAACACCACGTTAAGGTCCCAAGGCGCCGTAGGCGGTACAAAGGGAGGTTGGATATGCAGAACTCCCTTCAAAAACATCTGAACCTCAGGGAGGTCAGCCAATAATTTCTGAAAGATAATGGATAGGGCTGAAATCTGGACCTTTACAGATCCCAAACACAGACCCATATCCACTCCCGCTTGCAGGAAGAGGAGGAAACGTCCCAATTGAAACTCCACCGTAGCATCTTGGACCCACACCAACAGACATATTTCTTCCAAATACGATGGTAATGTTTACACGTTACCCCTTTCCTAGCCTGTATGAGGGTAGGAATAACCTTTTTCGGAATGCCCTTCCGAGCAAGAAGCAGACGCTCAACTTCCATGCTGTCAAACGTAGCCGCGGTAAGTCTTGATAGGCGAACGGCCCCTGCTGCAGCAGGTCCTCCCGAAGAGGAAGAGGCCTCGGCTCTTCTTGCAGTAGATTCAGAAGGTCCGCGTACCAAGCCCTTCTTGGCCAGTCTGGGGCAACGAGGATCGCTTGAACCCTTTTTCTCCTTATGAGCTTAAGGATTCTTGGGATGAGTGGGAGTGGTGGAAACACGTACACTGACTGGAACACCCACGGAGACACCAGGGCATCCGCTGCCACTGCCTGTAGGCCCCTCGACCTGGAACAATAACGCTGAAGCTTCTTGTTGAGACAAGAGGCCATCATGTCTATTTGGGGTAAGCCCCAAAGATCTGTTATTTCCTTGAACACCTCCGGATGGAGTCTCCACTCTCCTGGATGGAGATCGTGTCTGCTGAGGAAGTCTACTTCCCAGTTGTCTACTCCCGGAATGAAGATGGCTGACAGCGCTAATGCATGTTTTTCTGTCCAGAGGGGTATTCTTGTGACCTCTGACATTGCCGCTCTGCTCTTCATTCTGCCTTGACGGTTTATGTAAGCCACTGTTGTTACGTTGTCCGACTGCACTTGAATGGCCCAATTTCTCAGAAGAGGGGCCGCCTGAAGAAGACCATTGTAGATGGCTCTTAGTTCCAGGATGTTGATGGACATGCCGGCTTCCAGGCTTGACCACCGTCCTTGGAAGTTTACTCCTCGAGTGACTGCTCCCCAGCCCCGAAGGCTCGCATCTGTGGAAAGAAAGGACCCAGTCCTGAATCCCGAACCTGCGGCCCTCCAGAAGGTGAGGTAACTGGAGCCACCAGAGGAGTGAAATCCTTGCCTTTGGCGACAGACGAATTCTCTGGTGCATGTGGAGGTGAGATCCCGACCACTTGTCCAGGAGATCCAGTTGGAAGGTCAGAGTGTGGAACCTCCCGTACTGGAGAGCCTCGTAAGAGGCCACCATCTTTCCCAATAGGTGAATACATTGATGAACCGACACCCGGGGTGGCTTCAGGACATCCTGAACCATAGCTTGTATCACCAACGCCTTTTCCTGCAGAAGAAACACCCTCTGCACTTCTGTATCCAGGATCATTCCTAGAAATGACAACCTCTGAGTTGGTTCCAAATGTGACTTTGGAAGATTCAGAATCCAACCGTGACTTTGGAGCAGTGTGTTGTGAGAACAATGGACTGTAGAAGCTTCTCCTTGGGCGATGCCTTTATCAGCAGATCGTCCAGATATGGAATGATGTTCACCCCCTGCTTGCGGAAGAGAATCATCATTTCCGCCATCAGCTTTGTAAACACCGTTGGTGCTGTGGAGAGGCCGAATGGCAGGGCCTGGAACTGGAAATTACAGTCCTGCAGTGCGAAGCAGAGATAAGCCTGATGCAGCAGCCAGATCAGAATGTGGAGGTACGCATCCTTGATATCCAGTGATACCAGGAATTCCCCCTCTTCCAGACCTGATATCACCGCCCTGAGAGACGCCATCTTGAACTTGAACTCATTTAGAAAGGGGTTCAATGATTTTAGGTTCAGAATGGACCTGACCGAACCATCCGGTTTTGGTACCACGAAAAGGTTCGAATAGCAACCCTTGGTCAGCATGTGAGGTGGAACTGGCACAATGACCTGTGCCTCCACCAGCTTTTGGACAGCGTCTTGTAGTACTGTGCTGTTCTCCAACAGAGTTGGTAAGCCTGACTTGAAAAAGTGATGAGGAGCGAGACGTTGAAATTCTAGCCTGTATCCCTGAGACACAATAGCTAACACCCAGGGATCCAGGCCGGACGATACCCAGATATGACTGAATAGTATGAGTCTCGCTCCCACTGGCCCCACCACCGGGGCGTACAGTCCACCATCATGCGGAGGACTTTGGCATACCCGAAGTAGGCTTTTGTTCCTGGGAACCTGCAGCGGCAGGTTTCTTGGACTTAATCCGACCTCCCCTAAAGAAGGTATTGGATGTTCTGGCCTTTCTAGGCTTGATAGGCCAAAATGACTGCGGTGCCGCTGAAGAGAAGGATTTCTTCGGAGCAGGTGCTGCTGATGGAAGAAACAGAGATTTACCCGCTGTAGCGTTGGATATCCACGCGTCTAGAGCGTCCCCAAAGAGAGCCTGACCTGTATAGGGTAGGGACTCCACACTCCTTCTGGATTCCGAGTCGGCCGACCACTGGCGCAGCCACAGTCCCCGATGAGCTGAAACAGACATGGAAGAAATTCTCACAGTCATGGAACCCAGGTCTTTCATGGATTCTACCATAAAACCTGTAGAATCATGTATGTTGCGTAAATACAATGCAACGTCATCCCTATCCATCGTATATAAATCCTTAAGCAAGGTAGCCGACCACTTCACTATTGCTTTTGCAATCCATGTACTAGCAATAGTGGGATGTAATATGGCCCCAGAAGCAGTGTACATTGATTTATGTGTGTTATCAATTTTTCTATCTGCTGGCTCCTTTAAGGCGGTAGATCCTGGAACAGGCAAAACCACCTTTTTTGAGAGTCTGGACACAGATGCGTCAACAATCGGAGGGTTTTCCCACTTTTTCCTATCCTCCTAGGGGAAAGGAAAAGCCACCTGAACCGTTTTAGGGATCTGGAACCTCTTCTCAGGATTTTCCCATGCTTTTTCAAGTATAGCATTCAACTCCTTTGACGCAGGGAAGGTTAGCGAGGCTTTTTTATTTTCAGTGAAAAAAGCCTCCTCAACCTGCTCAGGTGTGGTATCATTAACATTGAACACATCTCTGATATTCTTTATCAATAAATGCACCCCCCTTGCAAGATATGCAGACCCCCACAACACATCCCCATCACCATCTGTAGAGTCAGAATCGGTATCCATGTCATCTTGTGTGACATGCACAAGCGAACGTTTGTATATAGAGGGGCATCCTGAGGTACCAGAATCGGGACATACTGCCATAGAGCTCTGTAATACCTGGGTTGCAGATTCAATACTAGCAACCCTGTCAGAAATCTGAGAAATCAAAGTTTTGATAGAGGAAAACCACTCTGGTTCCCTTGCTGGAATCTGTGCTAAACCAGTGCTAAACTGATTACATGGAATGGGATCATCCTGGGAGGATAAAACCTCTGCAGCATAGGACGCAGTGTCCCTGGACATAACTAAAGGAGAACATCAAACACTCCACACACACACACACACACACACACACACACACACACACACACACACACACACACACGTGGGGGCAGACAAAGTCCCCCCCCCTCCCCAAGAAAGGCAAGAGAGAGACAGAGATCGGAGGCAATCCACAATACAGTGCTTTTAGTAAAAGGCAACCCCTTACCAGTGCAGATGGTGCCCCTTAATAGGAGACACAGTCGTTTTACAGCCTCCTTTACCTTCTTCAACCCCCTGGTACCGTGTACAGTCAGATGGAGCTGCTGTGGAGGGACCTGGACTTCCATCCAGCGCTGTGCAGGCAGGAAAATGGCGCTGGAATGCTGCTGGTGCCGCTCTGAGGAGAAGCTCCGCCACCTTAATGGCGCTGTCTTCCCGCTCTTCAAATTTTTATACTGGCCTGAGGAAACTTGCTTGCTGAGATCTGCGGACCCCCGACAGGCTTGCTGACTAGTGTGGGGGTAAGCAATGGCCCAAGGCGCCCCTCACAGCACCGCTCTATGTGCCTCTGGACCTTCCTAGGAGTGCAGATAGTACTGCGCTCCCTCCCTATTGCCGCCATCTTCACACTAGCCACCCGATTGCTCGGGGGGGGGGGGGGGGGGGGTGACTAAGTCACCACTTCTTCAGCGTCTGTAAGGTGTTGACAGCATGCCACTGGGGCGAACGGTCCCCTGTGGCGGAGAGCGATCTGACCCCTCTGGAGCTCAGTGTCCAGTCAGTGGAGCCAGTGGCACAGACCCCGCAGGGCAGACACTACTCCCCCCCTTAGTCCCTCGCTGCAGGCAGGCTGTTGCCAACAGCCTCCTGTAAAAAAACAAACTCTAAAAAATAAATTTTACTAGAAAAGCTCAGGAGAGCTCCCCTAGCGGAGACCAGCTCCTCCAGACACATTTTCTAAACGGAGTCTGGTAGGAAGGAGGGCATAGAGGGAGGAGCCAGCCCACACTCTAAAACTCTTAAAGTGCCAATGGATCCTGGTAGACCCGTCTATACCCCCATGGTACTAATGTGGACCCCAGCATTCTCTAGGACGTACGAGAAAATAAGATTTTACTCCCCGGTAAATCTATTTCTCGTAGTCCGTAGTGGATGCTGGGGACTCCATAAGGACCATGGGAATAGACGGGCTCCGCAGGAGACTGGGCACTCTAAGAAAGAATTAGTACTACTGGTGTGCACTGGCTCCTTCCTCTATTCCCCTCCTCCAGACCTCAGTTAAGGAAACTGTGCCCGGAAGAGCTGACATTACAAGGAAAGTATTTTGGAATCCAGGGTAAGACTCATACCAGCCACACCAATCACACCGTATAACTCGTGATAACATACCCAGTTAACAGTATGAACAACAACAGAGCATCAAACAACGGATTCCAACATAACATAACCCTTTATTAAGCAATAGCTATATACACGTATTGCAGAAAGTCCGCACTTGGGACGGGCGCCCAGCATCCACTACGGACTACGAGAAATAGATTTACCGGTGAGTAAAATCTTATTTTCTCTAACGTCCTAGTGGATGCTGGGGACTCCGTAAGGACCATGGAGATTATACCAAAGCTCCCAACGGGCGGGAGAGTGCGGATGAATCTGCAGCACCGAATGGGCAAACACCAGGTCCTCCCCAGCCAGGGTATCAAACTTTTAGAACTTTGCAAAGGTGTTTGAACCCGACCAAGTAGCTGCTCGGCAAAGCTGTAATGCCGAGAACCCTCGGGCAGCCGCCCAAGAAGAGCCCACTTTCCTTGTGGAATGGGCTTTTACTGATTTTGGATGCGGCAATCCAGCCGCAGAATGAGCCTGCTGAATCGTGTTACAGATCCAGCGAGCAATAGTTTGCTTTGAAGCAGGAGCACCCAGCTTGTTGGATGCATACAGGATAAACAGCGAGTCAGTTTTCCTGACTCCAGCCGTCCTGGCTACATAAATCTTCAAAGCCCTGACTACATCAAGCAACTTGGAATCCTCCAAGTCACGAGTAGCCGCAGGCACCACAATAGGTTGGTTCAAATGAAAAGATGACACCACCTTCGGCAGAAATTGCGGACGAGTCCGTAATTCTGCCCTGTCCATATGGAAAACCAGATAGGGGCTTTTACATGACAAAGCCGCCAATTCTGACACACGCCTAGCCGAAGCTAAGGCCAATAGCATGACCACTTTCCACGTGAGATATTTTAACTCCACGGTCTTAAGTGGCTCAAACCAGTGAGATTTTAAGAAACTCAACACCATGTTAAGATCCCAAGGTGCCACTGGTGGCACAAAAGGGGGCTGAATATGCAGCACTCCCTTAACAAACGTCTGAACCTCAGGAAGTGAAGCCAGTTCCTTTTGAAAGAAAATTAATAGGGACGAAATCTGAACCTTTATGGACCCCAATTTTAAGCCCATAGTTACTCCTGACTGTAGGAAGTGCAGGAACCGGCCCAGCTGGAATTCCTCTGTATGGGCCTTCCTGGCCTCACACCAAGCAACATATTTTTGCCATATACGGTGATAATGTTTTGCTGTCACGTCCTTCCTAGCCTTTATTAGCGTAGGAATAACTTCATCTGAAATGCCTTTTTCCGCTAGGATCCGGAGTTCAACCGCCATGCCGTCAAACGCAGCCGCGGTAAGTCTTGAAACAGACAGGGACCCTGTTGCAACAGGTCCTGTCTGAGAGACAGAGGCCATGGGTCCTCTGTGAGCATTTCTTGCAGTTCCGGATACCAAGTCCTTCTTGGCCAATCCGGGACAATGAGTATTGTTCTCACTCCTCTTTTTCTTACGATTCTCAGCACCTTGGGTATGAGAGGAAGAGGAGGAAACACATAGACCGACTGGAACACCCACGGTGTTACTAGTGCATCCACAGCTATCGCCTGAGGGTCTCTTGACCTGGCGCAATACCTTTTTAGCTTTTTGTTGAGGCGGGATGCCATCATGTCCACCTGTGGCAGTTCACATTGATTTGTAATCTGTGTGAAGACTTCTTGATGAAGTCCCCACTATCCCGGGTGGAGGTCGTGCCTGCTGAGGAAGTCTGCTTTCCAGTTGTCCACTCCCGGAATTAACACTGCTGACAGTGCTTGCACGTGATTCTCCGCCCAACGAAGAATCCTGGTTGCTTCCGCCATCGCCACCCTGCTTCTTGTGCCACCCTGGCGGTTTACATGAGCCACTGCGGTGATGTTGTCTGACTGAATCAGCACTGGTTGGTTGCGAAGCAGAGGCTCCGCTTCACTCAGGGCATTGTATATGGCCCTTAGTTCCAGGATATTGATGTGCAGACAAGCCTCCTAACTTGACCACAGCCCTTGGAAGTTTCTTTCCTGAGTGACTGCCCCCCATCCTCGGAGGCTTGCATCCGTGGTCACCAGGACCCAGTCCTGTATGCCGAACCTGCGGCCCTCGAGAAGGTGAGCACTCTGCAGCCACCATAGAAGAGACACCCTGGCCCTGGGGGATAGGGTGATCAGCCGATGCATCTGAAGATGCGATCCGGACCACTTGTCCAACAGATCCCACTGAAAGGTCCTCGCATGGAACCTGCCGAAGGGAATGGCTTCGTATGACGCCACCATCTTTCCCAGGACTCGCGTGCAGTGATGCACCGACAACTGTTTTGGTTTTAAGAGGTCTCTGACCAGAGTCACGAGCTCCTGAGCCTTCTCCGCTGGGAGAAACATCTTCTTCTGGTCCGTGTCCAGAATCATGCCCAGGAAGGGCAGACGAGTCGTAGGGATCAGCTGCGACTTTGGAATATTCAAAATCCAGCCGTGCTGTTGCAACACTTCCTGAGAGTGTGCTACGCTGATAAGCAACTGCTCTCTGGACCTCGCTTTTATGAGGAGATCGTCCAAGTCTGGGATAACTGTGACACCTTGCTTTCGAAGGAGCACCATAATTTCCGCCATTACCTTGGTAAATATTCTCGGTGCCGTGGAGAGACCAAACGGCAACGTCTGGAATTGGTAATGACAGTCCTGTACCACAAATCTGAGGTACTCCTGATGAGGTGGATAAATGGAGACATGCAGGTAAGCATCCTTTATGTCCAGAGACACCATAAAATCCCCCTCTTCCAGGCTTGCAATGACCGCTCTGAGCGATTCCATCTTAACTTGAACCTTTTCAGGTAAATGTTCACGGATTTTAAATTCAATATGGGTCTGACCGAGAGACCGTCCCCAAACAATTCCTCACCCTTATAGGGTAAAACCTCCATGTGCTTTTTAAAGTCGGCATCACCTGCCCATTGCCGAGTCCACAGGACCCTTCTGGCAGAAATCGACATTGCATTTATTCTAGAGCCCAGTAGGCAAATGTCCCTCTGGGCATCCCTCATATATAGGACAGCGTCTTTAATATGCCCCAGGGTCAGTAAAATAGTATCCTTGTCCAAGGTATCCAGTTCCTCAGACAGAGTATCTGTCCATGCTGCTACAGCACTACACATCCAGGCAGGGAGGCCGTATCCTGTGACGGCAGGGCCACCTTCTTAGATAAGCGTGTCAGAGCTCCTGTGATACGATATTCTCTACACTCTGCTCTTTGTCACGGGTTCTCTCTGGGTCAGCGACCTTCTTACAGTGGGACGAGTGGACCAAAGTCTCTCTTTCGGCAACCTTTAATGCTGTCGTGCTGGTTAGTAAGACTTGGTACGGTCCTTCCCACCTGTCCATGAGGCAACCTGAGCGTAGAAAATTTTGAATCATTACATAATCCCCAGGCTCAATGTCATGACAATTACTGTTTGGTAGGTCAGGAATCACCAGCTTTAGATTTTTGTTTTGATTCCTCAGCTGCTGGCTCATCTTAACCAAATATTTTACAGTCACCTCATTATTGCATTTCAAATCATCCTGGGTGTCAATCATTACATGGGGTTGTCGACCAAAAAGAATCTCAAAGGGTGATAGGTTAAGGGGGGATCTGGGAGTGGTTCTGATGCTGTATAATACAAGTGGCAAAGCTTCTGGCCACAACAATCCAGTTTCAGCCATCACTTTGCTCAGCTTGTTCTTAATAGTGCTGTTTACTCTCTCCACCTTCGCACTCGCCTGTGGGCGGTACAGAGTTTGCAACTTTCTATTAATTCCCATCAGTTTGCATATAACCTGAAAGACTACACCTGTGAAATGGGTACCCCTATCGCTTTCAATTATCCTAGGGATACCATATCTGCACACAAATTCCTGCACAATTTTCTTTGCAGTGAACGTAGCAGTATTTGTGGCTGCAGCGAACGCTTCTACCCCATTGGAAAACACATCAATACAGACTAACACATATATTAAATTTCTGCAGGGTGGCAACTGTATGAAATCAATCTGTATTACCTGAAAAAGGCCGTCTGTTGGCGGGATATGGGATGGTTCTGTTGGTATTGACTTTCCAATATTCTTCCTCAAGCAGATAAGACATGTCATTGCTCTCTTACCCGCATGAGAAGAAAATCCTGGCGCACACCAGTAGGCTCTCACCAGCTTACACATACCCTCTTTACCCAGATGAGTCAGACCGTGTGCTGCCTCTGCTAAGCTTGGAAGATATGCTCTGGGGGCCACTGGCTTACCCTGTCCAGAGTCCTCAGGACTCCTGGCCATACCCCTTTGACCTCCAGACTGCCTTTTCCTGTGGAGAACACAAAGTTTGCATTTCACTTAATTTTTGTGTGTTGACGGTGATGAATATCATCAGTGGTGTGATATTTGTTTGTATGGGGGTGCTGGCTGCTGATTTAGCTGCTTCGTCTGTCCGGCTGTTACCAAGTGACACTGGGTCTTGACTGTAAGTGTGGGCTTTGCACTTGATAACAGCCACTCTGTCTGGTTCTTGTATCGCTGTTAGAAGCCTTTTTATGTGGGATGCATGCGCTACAGGTGTGCCAGCTGCCGTCATGAAATTTATGAGTCGTCATAGGGCCCCGAAATCATGCACTACTCCAAAGGCATACCTAGAATCTGTATATATATTGGCTGACTTACCCTTGGCCAATTCACACGCTTTGGTTAGGGCGACCAGCTCAGCAACTTGTTCTGAGTGCGGTGGGCCCAGGGGCTCAGCCTCTATGATACCTCTGTCATCTACGACTGCATATCCAGTACACAGGTCTCCCGAGTCCGTCTGTCTGTGGCAACAACCGTCAGTGTAAAAAGTAAAATCTACGCCTTCCAGTGGGTTGTCACTAATGTCGGGTCTTGCAGTGAAAGTTTGGTTCAGATATTCCATACAATCATGTGTGTCAGTGTCTATACTAAATCCTCCTTCACCATCATTCTCATCCTCCACCCTTTGTGCCTGTCCAGGCACACCTGGCAGATAAGTTGCAGGATTTAGTGCGCTGCATCTCTTTATGGTGATGTTTACAGGGGCCATTAGTGCTAATTCCCACCTTGTAAACCGTGCTGATGAGACATGTCTGGTTTGGGCAGAGTTCAGTAAGGCTGACACTGCATGAGGTGTATGGATGGTCAGGTTATGTCCTAACACTACGTCTTCGCTTTTACTCACTAGCAAAGCTATCACTGCAACACTTCGCAAGCATGTGGGGAGAGACCGTGCTACGGTTTCCAATTGTGCACTGTAGTAAGCTACCGGCCTGCTGGCATCACCATGTCTCTGGGTTAGGACACCTGCTGCACATCCAGCACTTTCCGTACCGTACAACTCAAAGGGTTTCCCATAATCTGGCATGCCTAATGCAGGTGCCCGTGATAGGCACTGTTTAAGTCTCTCAAATGCCAGTTCGGACTCACCTGTGTGAGAGATCCAATCTGGTTTGTTCGAGGAGACCATTTCCTGCAATGGTAAAGCCAGTATGGAGAACCATGGGATCCAGTTTTGGCAGTACCCACACACTCCAAGAAAAGTGCGGATCTGCTGCTGGGTTTGTGGCAGAGTCATGTCGCGAATCGCCTGTATTCTATCAGCGGTGAGGTGTCTAAGTCCTTGTGTCAAGCAATGTCCCAAATATTTTACCTTGGTCTGGCACAACTGCCACTTATCCTTGGAAACCTTGGGGTAAATTTACTAAGATGGGAGTTCTATTTAAGATGGGATGTTGCCCATAGCAACCAATCAGATTCCAGGTATTATCTTCTAGAAGGGGCTAGATAAATGAGAAGTAGAATCGGATTGGTTGCTATGGGCAACATCCCATCTTAAACAGAACTCCCATTTTAGTAAATTTACCCCCTTGTGTCCCATATTAGAAAGGTGAAACAGGAGCTGTTTCGTGTCTTTCAAGGACGATTCGAGTGAATCAGAACACAGCAGTAAGTCATCTACATACTGTATTAATACTGATCCGCTCTCAGGTTGAAAGGATTGTAAACTTTCATGCAAAGCCTGGGAGAAAATACTTGGGCTGTCAATGAAACCTTGGGGTAGGCGAGTCCATGTGTACTGTACTCCCCTGTATGTGAATGCAAACAAGTATTGGCTGTCAGGGTGCAGAGGGACCGAACAGAAAGCAGAACAGAGGTCAATGACAGTGAAACATTTTGCAGTAGGGGGAATTTGCATGAGGATGACAGCTGGATTTGGCACTACAGGGAATTGGCTCTCAACTATCTTGTTTATCCCCCTTAGATCCTGTACTAGCCTGTAACCCCTCCCCCACTCTTTTTCACAGGGAAGATGGGACTATTGGCAGTGCTGGACGTCCTAACTAGGATGCCTTGTTGTAGCAAGCGCTCTATGACTGGGTACACTCCTAATTCCACCTCTGGCTTCAGAGGATACTGTGGGATTTTTAGAGCTATCCTACCATTTTTTACTTGCACTACTACAGGAGCTACATTTGCCATCATTCCAGTGTCTTGTCCATCTTTGGTCCAGAGGGATTCCGGTATCTGGGAGACCATTTTCCTCTACCTTGGATGGACACCTGTCTATAACAGCAGAGTGTGACATTAACCTTTGTGGGGTGTCTAACATATCCTGCACTTCCTGAACGTGATTCTCGGGTATATCTAAGAAGACACCCTCAGGAGTACAATATATGACACACCTCATCTTACACAATAAATCTCTCCCAAGTAGATTAGTCGGAGCCGATGCAGCTAGCAAAAAGGAATGCTTGGTCTGCAAAGGCCCTATCGTAATCTCCGCTGGTCTACTTAAAGGGTAGTGTTGCACTATTCCTGTTACCCCCATTGCTGAAATTGTTTTACCCGTGGTTTTCATACCTACCGTTGAATTTAACACTGACCTGGCCGCCCCTGTATCTACAAGAAAAGGTAGTGATCTACCAGCTACATCAACTGTGACCTCGGGTTCACTACCAAGGCTAGCAATTAACTTTACTGGCTGCAGACTACAGGTGTGGCCTAACCGCTATTGTATATTGTGACCCTCCCACAGCACGCTGGCAGCTACAATATGTGAGGGGGGTAGCTGAGAATTTCCAGAGGTCTGCCAGTCCCTCCTAGGTGGGTACCTCCTTGTTTCCACTGCATGTGGCTCATAATTCCTCCTATGCGATCCCTGATCCCAATTACGTGTATCATAATGTGGTTCATGTTCTGGTCTAGGGGGTCGGTATACCTTATGTGTGTCCTTAAACCTACAATTCCGTGCATAATGTCCTTCCTTCTTAGTTATAACATACTACTACATACGACTTACCATCAGGGGTCTGGGGTTTTGGCTGATGTGATTTGGTTGTAAGGGCACTTATACTTACTATCATCAGCTTATCCCCCTGTGACTCCCTGTGCTTAATGATGTTCCGATCGTGCTCGACAGCGGACTCTCTTAATGCAGCCACCGAAATACCTCTCCAATTAGGTAGAGAGGTTTGTACCCTGGTTCTTAGTGTGTCCTTTAACCCATCCATTAATAGTGACACAGCTACCTCCCTGTGATGTACATTTTCCTTAATGTCCTCGACCCCAGTGTATCTAGCCATTTCCTGCAGTGCTCGATGGAAATATTCAGATGCAGTTTTACCTTCTTTTTGTCTTATGGAAAAGATTTTATTCCATTTGACAACAGTAGGGAAATATACTCCTAACTGCAGGTTGATCTGTCGCACATTCTCCTGAGTGTATTCATCAGTGAGAGGTACTTCTACGTCCAATTTACAATCAGTAATGAATTTTGCAGGGTCAATATTGGAGGTAGCACTGTTCGCCAATCTTTGTTTGTGGGTCCGGTGGAATTACCTAATTCTTTAATAAACCTCTGACATGCGGCTAGATCCTTTCTGGGATCGGGAAATTCAGACATAATTGTCCTCAATTCTGTCCGGGACCAAGGACAATGCATAGCAATGTTCCTGATGGGAGTGATTCCCTGAGCGTCAGTCTTCCCATTGGGGACTGCGATCACCCTGACAGGATTCAGTTCAATTACATCATTTTGTGTTGACTCTACAACCTGAGGTGCTATTGTCTCTGCATAATGTACGGTACCGTACTTACCTGTGGACACGACCTCACCTGTCCCTCTGCTAGGGGCCTTAGGTACTGCTCTTACTGGTTGGGCCGTGCCCACTTGGGTGTCTTGTATGGTGGCTGCTAGAGTGCCGATATTGTGCTGGGCTCATCTTCTTGCTCGCAGTCATGAGGGAAGTTTAAAATGGGATACAACTTGCACGGGTTAGCATTAGTACATTTATCATGTTTACTCTTATCATATACCAGTATGCCATTGTCTGTAGCCACTTTCTCCCCTACAATATACGGTGGTGGTGGTGCGGTTGCCATCAGTTTCCTGCTAGGTTTGGAACCGGCTGCGTGAGCTAGTTCCCTCTGCATATCACCCTCTTGCTGCCATAAATTTAAACAGTTTGTGTGTCTGACCCTTTGTTTTCGGGATTTTAACAGACATATCCTAATCCTTAAATTCTGCAACACCTCTGGTTCAAAACTGCCTACCCTAGGGAATGGTTCCCTATCTTCCGCAGTCATACGTTCCAATTCATTGCATAAAACCTCTGCGTGTGATCCATACTTCTCACACATTATGTACCTCGCCGACCCCCTGGGCCGCGGAATGTCAACCTGAACCCTGGTTGAATGTCCCTTACTTGAGCAACTGGCCCCCATATTTTGCAGGTATTGCCTTCTCAGCTAATTCCTACAAAAAAACCAAAATACTCAATATAAGGCAACGGTGAAAGTTCAACGAGTGCTTTCACCCACTCACCGCCCACATTGGCCAATACTACCAAATACTGTTGTCAGCGAAGTTCGTACCCAACCTAGGGCCCCTATGTAACCTCTATTCACTGGAAGTATATGGGAGTGACTTACCCTTTCCAGTAAATATTGGTTGTTGGAGATTTCCTGAGTGACCAGCGAAAACTCTCTTAAAATAAAAAAAATTGTACACAAAACACGCTTGCGTATGCTATACCCAGCGCTAATGATCCCGCAATTTTACGCAAAGCTCGTAAAAAGGGTATCACCTTGCTCTAAGTATTGCACTCACGAACGCGCGGTTCAATCGCACAGCATATAGGTAACTGTTACTTATCCCCTGTACGACCAATAGAATCGATTTTTCAGGCTGCGAAACCTCAGCCGGAGCGTATCAAAACGGGCCTATATGGGTTCTTCGCTAACCCCCTGGGCTGCGGTATCTAAACAAAAACCTCGCTGACCTTTGGTCTGCGGTACTCTAAACCTTCGCTGACCTTTGGTCTGCGGTATCTGCTACCTTGCTCCTTTGTACTTTAAACAATGTTAACGTGAGCAATCTTATTCTCACGCCACTAAGTTTCCACTCACCTGGTGTGGTCTCCTACGGGATCCCGAATTCCTTGGGTCCACAAAACCTTTATTATGTTTGCACACTCACACTCATTCACTCAAATACACTTTGTTTTTTCTGTACAGAAAATTAACTTTCATTCAGATAAACAGCCTTAGTACCAGGGGTAATACAGTAAAAAAAGGTTTTAAACTAAATCTTGGAAACTGAGCAATTTGTGCTATTATCGCGTGGCTACCGTCCCACACCTAGACTAAACAATGCTATTGTGTAATTTGTACTTAGCGGCCGTACCCTTACGCACGTTGCGTAAACACGTGACGTGCGTATGTCTTTACGTTGCGTACGCAGTCCCGTACTCTGTCCGAGACACGTGTACCAAGACCGTATGTCCGCAGTAGTACAAATCCCACACTTCTATAAATGTAAGTGATATTACCTATAATCGTTTACTTAACACAACACAGTATCTTCTGTTTAAACCTGTTTAACTAGGCCAGACTGTATTTGTGTTTTACGTTTTACTTCCTTAATATCTAGTCTATGTTTTAACTAAATAGCAACAAATTTCTCAGCACAGGTCAAAATGAATCTAATAATCAATACTTATGGCAACAATGCGAGCAGGTATACAAAGTACAAAGTACAGGTGTATGCGTGTGTTGTGTGCGCATTTGGCGCCAAACAGAATTTCACAGATTTTAAAAATAGCTTTTCGTATTTACCTTACGGATCCCACCAGCATCCCTACAAACCATGCAGAGCAGACGCTTATCTTATCAGCAATTGAGACAGGGTTTACCAGTGTATTCTACGGCCAGGAAAAGGCTTACATAGGATACCTGTCCGCCCTTTGCTGATAGATAAAGTCTGCTTTAACCTGCTAGGTTGTGGGTATGAGGAAAAAACGGACGATGCCCTAACTGATAATGTCGATATTATCTTAAACCATAAAGCTATATCTCTAAATACACTTTTACCTTGGAGCCGCTACCGCCGCTAGACTTAATACACACGCTACGCACTTTGTACGCTATTTGCGTACAGAGTCCCGTACGTTGTACGGACTTAGCGTACACACGCAGCGCTGGGTACAAAGCACGCACAGCGTGCGCACACACTCTTGATAACCTTTAAACCTTATGAGTAATGCAATGCAATGATGTTATACCTTATACCTTACACAGCGCTGATGGTATAAAGTACCCGCAGTGCGTACACCTTATCAATACACTCTTAAACCTTATACAGTTAAATATGCTTTAAACCCTAGCAGGGAAATGAGGACACAACACCGATATGTAGTTAACCGCTGGGTTCTAAGGCCACAGTGGATTATTTCGAAAAGGGGATAACAATACAGATTATACACTACAAGGCTAACAAGATAAATCTACAACAGAATAATGGCTACAGTCAATGTACATACGTGAGAATGTTCGCTTGCGCAACCTGGACCAGTCCTCCGCTCATCAGGTAGATAGCGTTCAGAGTCTTCTGACCGGCCAGGCAGCAATAGGCTTTTTATACACAACTTCCATAAACAATACAATGGTTACTGTAATCTCATTGTCCATTGGACACAGAGATGCATCTTTACATTACAGGAGAGGTCAGAGGTTGATTTGAAAAAGGTGGGCGATGTCTTTCCTAACTGCTCTTGTGGGTGGTCTCCTCTGGATTCCCGCCGCATACATAATATACAGTAAATACAGTTTATATCTATATTCTACTTCTGCACATAACTATACGCAGGAACATGCAATCTTTCTCTAACCAACATCGGAATGGTACCCTTAAAATACCCTACAGCTGGATACTAGACCACCTTATAACCTTAGTCTGTCCCTTCCTATCATGCAAATGCGAATTCCTTAGTCCTGGAACCATGTAAACTGTTGATACTTGCTGATGTGGTGCGGGGGATCTATGTGTAAAATGTGCACTATTTGGGTTAAATATGTAATGTTCTGATAACCCTCTATGCGCCCACAAACTCCTCCGTAAATACCCATACCACGCGCAGGAACGCGCGAGCGATCATATGCAAATTGCGCATATGTGCACGCACGGCGGAACAAGTGCACCCGCAGCGGGCATGTGTGTGTGTGGTTAGTACATGATGTATGTATTACAATATTTTTCGACTTTGACAGAGTAAAATAATTACGCACATAATATATGTGCCCAGGTCTGCAGAAGTTGCAAATTAAATAAAATTTACTGTTAATGTTTGTTATGGATAAAATTTCAATATCATAATATCGACACCTGAAATTGACCGAATGTTATCATTTCCGTTAGTATAGGGTTATGGTTACTTTTAGAGTCAGGGTTAGGCTTATGGTTGCCATCAGGGTAAGGGTTAGGTATACAGGTATAAGAACACTAAAAACACAATGTCAACATTACTGTACATCAGTGTTGACTTGCAGAATGTCAGCACAATCAATATTGACATTCTCATGTTGACCTAATGAATGTCGAGATTTAAAATTTCCACATAATATGTCTGATTAAGATGTGGTTGGATGGAACATTGCTGCGGCATCCTTGGAAGCAGCAGTGATGCCCAAATATGTTATTGCAGTAGGAATCGTCTGGTATAAGTTGATGCCTCCTGCGTGAATTTGTGATCCAGTACTATATCCAAGGATGCAGCATCAGATCACTTGCGACACCATCGGCTGACTAAGTGACCCTTTCGGTACTTTACATCCTATGTGCCCGTTGGACTGCTGCATGATATTTTAATATGATTTTCATAATTTCACTACAGTGTTTTGTTTGCTCTAATTTTAGCCACTTCAGTCTCTGTCTCTGGCTGATTCGAGATTAAAATCCGGAACCAATATTATTCTGAATGCTCTTGGAGTCAACAGCAGCCTTACCAAGATAGATATAAGTGGAAATGCAATAGGAGATACTGGAGCCAAGCTATTAGCTAAAGCTTTACAGATGAATATCAAACTCAGGTGAGTCAACACCTTGTGAAAATGTTTCATTGAAAAAGCAATTTTTGTTTTCAATATTGAATTTTTATTGAATATGCAAAAAATATAAACATGGGATACAGAAATATAGAAGAGTTGAGTTATAAGGCAGAATGGGGCGACCGATGGACAATACACTCAGGGGACAAGACAATCATAGACGAATGTGTCAAAGGGCATCTGTATACAGGGTAAAAATTTGAAGGCAAGGCAAAGCAGGCACAAAGGCCAGATAAAACAGAGAGAGGATACACATAGGCAAGAAGTGGATTAATGTAAGAGTTCAAATATTAGGCTTTGAGGTGGGAGACTAAATCAGGTTGAATGAAGGAGAGGGGCAGTTCACTTCCAAGTTCTTAGGGGAAACACTGCCGCCCAAAGTTCTTTGGGAGAGCACTGCCACCCTCAGTTACGTAGAAGTGCCATGGGTACCATTCATGAAGGTATAGGAGGGGGCTATAGAGTATGTGATCTCTTTAGACTCCATCTCATTATGGAAGTGGTTTTGGTGAGAACCTTATTGAAAGGGGGGATAATGGATTCAAATGGTGAGCTGTGCTGGCTTTGGCAGATATGGGAATATGGTCGAGGATATAGCGATCACACATGGGGACTGCAAAGGGGACTAAATCAGCAAGGCTAGGGCAGACTCATGGGTGAGGGTAAGACCTAACACATCAGTCCCAAAAGTTGGGCACCTTACATGTGGCAGAGACACTAATATAGTTTAGAACACTTGGGTCATATACTATGGAGTTTAGTAGGGGTTAGATAGTCTATTCAAGAGCTTAATTGCCATTTCAAAGTGGTTACTGTACTTAGATAGGGAAAAGGAGGAAATATGGATAGATTCCCAATGTTTGGTGGTAAAAGTACATTAATCGGTCCATTTTCTATTGTACCTGGATAGGGATTTAACTACAAGGTTAGGAGGGGAGATAAAAAGTGATACCAATTGGATATGGCTCAAAGAGAAGAACATTTAGACAATCTGGCTAATAGCTGGGGTGGGGGTGTGCAGAAGACAGCAGGATGTCAGAAGCTGTGAGACTGCTGGACACAGACTAGAGTTGGTTTCATGGATTACACTGTGTAGCCGTGGAATGAATTGAGGTTTTTTTAATATAGTTTCTCCAAATACAGGATAATGGCAGTAAGATGATTAATGGAACAATAAAGAAATAATATAAGAGTTCATAACAGCAGCAAGGAAGTCGGCTGGATGCTTGTTTACTGGTAAAGCTATGATGTGGATGTCCAATGATATACGCAGGAAGGCTAAGATGCAGCTGGGAATGGAGCACAGATGAGTTAGAGAACTTGAGGAGTTAATGGAGGCAGAAGAGATGGGACTTGATGCCCTGGTGTGCTGAAGACTTGGAAAACTTGCAGAAACTGTAAAGCCGGGGCATGGCTTATCCTGAAGCACTGGTGTGCTTGCAGGGCAGGAAGGCAGGTGACTGGGACTTAGGCACAGCCAGAGTCAATCAGAGTACATGGAGTCACTCTGATGTCTTTGAATGCTGAGAACGGGAAGTCTCTGTGGGAGCCCTACACAGGCTGAGGACGACAAAGCACTGACAATGGTTCTGTACAGATTCACTAGCTTTATACCTTGGACTGTAAGTGGATTGGCTGGAGGAGTCAGCTGAGACTGAGCTTGGCCAGGATTGGACTGAATCCTGTCACCTGACAAGAGGCAAGATGGTGATGTTCATGACTGGTCTTGGAGGGAATTTGGTTTAGGCCCAAATACCCGGAAGCAGTGCACTTCTGGAGACCCACTCTAATGGTAATATACAGAATACGGAGAGAGCTGTGTAGAGACAGGATGAATAAACTTCACTGACAAACTGCACAATGGGTCAGGAGAGAACAGCTGCTGACCACTGAATCTCACAGATTACTCTCACAGAGGAATGCACACACAGGTGACTTAATTAGGAGTTTCAGGGGTGTACTCCGGGAACCCACCTTAAATTTTAGAGGAACTTTGGAGAATTTTAATATGAAAGAACTGGAGATGAACTTAAGACCTACGTCAAAGCCTCTTCTTCTTCCTACAGGAACATCTGGATTTGACAAAGGGAGACCATAATTTCTGGTAAAGAAAAAACTTTATCAGGAAACACTGAACCTTCCAGGAAGGGAGTAGCATCATAAACAAGATCAAAATCAGAGCATTAGTCTAAAGGCTCGTACACACTGGCCGATATATCGTCCATTCTCTTGATCGGCCGATATATCGTGGGTCCGTCGGCCAGTGTGTACGGCCTATACGTCTGTGAACTCCGTTGTTCACAGACGTATTGCGTCGGCCCCGCAACACAGCCGAAGCCCAATATATCTACCGATATATTGGCGCATCGCTGTGTGCCGACCGCCCGTACACATGCTGCGGCGCCCGGCGGTGATTGACAGCTGAACTGGGCAGGCGCGCCCAGTTCATGACGTCAGTCCCCAACGGATTGGGCAGTGTGTATGCACAGCACACTGCCCGATCCGTCCATAGATATATCTGCAGATCAATTGATCTGCAGATATATCTTTCCTGTGTATACCCACCTTAAGTCTAATGGAAGTTATGAATCTCCTTTCTTGAGGGTTTTGTTAGCTGAAGAATCCTGGAGGAACTATGAAGCTGAAGATCCAATATATATTACAAGATATGAAGAACCGGAGGTTTGAGAAACATCATAAGACTTGGTATTCTGTATGATCGATGAAGCCAGAGGATCGGAATACTTAGAATATACACAGTTTGGAGATGACAGAGAAGTGCCTCAAAGTTCTAAGTCTTTTGGCTGGGAACTTAGTATCAGACTGGGAGTGCCTTCTTGATGACCAGCTTTAATGATCCGGTTCTTATGGGAGAGATACTTGACTTATCCTTGGAAGGACAGCATGAATTTCCTTTTGAAGGAGACTATTGTAGTTTGCAGAAAATTATCTAGAATTCTTTTTGGAGCATGAGTTCTTAGTAGAATCAGATTTCAAAGGTTTTGGACTGAATTCTTTAATCATGACGCTAATGAAAGTCTGCAAATCCTGGAGCACAGGGTCATCAGGGGCAGATTGGGAACAAAAAGCAGCCCAGGAAAAAATTGTACTAGTGGCCCCACATGGGCAGAATCAGAGGTGTAAGGTTTAGCCATGGGCCATGGCAGCAGCACCCTCCCCCCCAAGACTTTCCAGATAGTGGGCATGTCCAGCATCAAGGGGGAAGTTAAAAAGAAATAAAATTAAATATTATGAGCACATTATATGATACACCTTCAGAATTTAGGAAACTATATCATTCTTTAGAAAGATATATTTTCTTGCTTATTACACCAACCGTATCCCAATCACTATTCATTCAATCTTATAAGTCAGCCAAGCAGGCAGACAGAGCATACACTAGATCATCTGCAATCACAGGCTAAGTGGCAAAGTAATTTTCATATATATTTCAAATTATTTTGCATCTTATTCATTTTGTCTATAAAAAGGACCACATGTCCTCAAACAAAACAGGCCCCACAGGTGCGTCAGCCCACCGGGAATCTTCCCTGTAAACCCTATGGCCAATCTGCCTCTGAGGGTTATTAATTTCGATAAATGTATTAGCCGACTCTAAGGCTTTTCCTTTGAATGTCAAAAACAAATAGTGGGTAATATTAGAAGGAGTAATTCCAGATGAAGGGTTTGACTCAATCGGCGTAAGATATTGATTAACTAGTGTGGTATATTGCCATAAATCATCATCAGTGTGAAGAGATGAAACATCAAATGAGTCATGTAGGGTTGAAGCATGTGACACACACTAGGAAGCTGGAATGGAATTAGCTTGACAAACTTCAGGTTGGAGAGAGGGTGTCACCACTGGAACTGTCTGGCAGAAGTTCCCAGATGATACTGGCAGTGCACAAGGAACTCCATTCTGAGGTGAGACACTTGAAGCACTGGGAAACTCCTCCAGTACTACGGTAACTGCGTCTCCTCTTGTGTCCGTGGACTCTGGGCATGTAGACGAGGAAGAAGAGATGGAGTCAGACTGTATTCTTTTACTGGGACAAACTGACATAAGATCTTTACTCTGACCAATGGATGGAACCAGATCGGATTCGGAGGTATCTGAATTAACTTGAACTGGAAACTGAACCAGACAAATGGACGGCACCAGACTAAGTCCGGAAGGGCTTGAACCGGCTGGAACTGGTGGAGATTTTTTGGACCTACGAATGGAAACAGATTGGGTCCTGAGGTTTTGGATTCGGACACTAAACCGGACATATGGATGGGACCAGATTGAGTTTTGAAAGTCTAATGCCATTCCTGGCACTGAAATTTTTAATGCCCCTCCTTGGGCTGATTTGTAGACTTATACACTGCGATGTGTCATCTTTCCTAGGTTTGCAAAGAGAACAGTCTCTGATCAGAATTACCACAGTAAAAAAAAAAAAAGAAGAAGGAGCTGCCTGCGATGTTTGCGTTCCTCTTCAGAAAGTTTAGGTTGTGGGTTAGACTGGAACTTCTTACTCGATGCAGGTGGCGAAGACTTAGTTCTCCTGAAGAGAGTAGCAGTTGTATCCTCGGTGTGAGTGAGCAGTGAAGATGTTCCCAAAAGGACGGGAGTGGAGGAGGGTTTTACCATATCCGGAGGATCACCAAGAAGTTCAGAAATATTCTGCACAATTCTAATGAGAAGGTCTTGTAACTGCTTCAACAGTGAAATAAGAGTCTTTAATTGATCAAGAGTCTTTAATTGATCAAGTATATGGGCAAAAGAAATCTGGGCGGGCGGGCGAACAGAAATGGTGCTGTTCAGATTTACTATTTTTCTACCTTGGACTGTCAGTGGATTGGCTGGAGGAGTCAGCTGAGACTGAGCCTGGCCGGGATTGGACTGAATCCTGTCACCTGACAAGAGGCAAGATGGCGATGTCCATTACTGGTCTTGGAGGGAACTTGGTTTAGGTCCAAACACCAGAAAGCAGAGCACTTCTGGAGGCTCACTCTAAGGGTAATACACAGAATACTGAGAGGGCTGTGCAGAGACAGGATGAATAAACTTCACTGACAAACTGCACAATGGACCAGGAGAGAACAGCTGCTGATCACTGAATCCCACAGATTACTCTCACAGAGGAATTCACACACAGGTGACTTAATTAGGAGTTTACACAGACTGAACTTGTGTGCAGAATTGCATGATTAATGGCAGAGGTAAGACACAATCCATGAGAGAATTAGTCAGGATTATGACGAAGGGGTAGTACTGGTCATCAATACCCAATGCCTAAGCGGGATATAGTAGAACTGAGGGCCCTAACCCGAATTTAGGACAGAGATCTTGTTATTAAAGATGTGCGCCGGACCATTTTTGTTGGATTTGGTTCTAATTCATCGGCCGGCTTTGGATTTGCCAAATCGCTGTGACTGGTTTTGGCTTTTATTTTAAAGATTTACAAAAAAAAGATAAAATCACTTAATTTGGGCCTTTATTGCGCCTAGAGCAGTGGTTCTCAATTTTTTTTAATCAGGGCGCTCAAAAGTATAAGAATTATTTTCACGGCACCACTAGGCTATAACTTTCTTATTGAGAAATTTAGAAAGAAATATTAAATTAAGGAAATTGTGATTATAGGTCATCCTTAGGTTCAGTTGTGTGGTGAGGGACTACATTTTTTTCTGTTTCTCCACATATTTTATGATTGGCAGCCACCAGCACTGGTTTTGCATACTACATTGACCATAAATAATTTGAATTGGTCCTGACCACCAACCTAGGGCAACTCTGCAAGTGTTCTGAGGCACCCCAGGGTGCAATGGCACACAGATTTGAGAACCACTGCCCTAGAGTATTATTAACTTCAATAACATTCATTTCTATTAATTTCCACTCAATTTTGAATCCAGTCCAGTACTCCATCTTAAGCAAGAATCCGGATGAGGATTAAGTTCCATTCCTGTCCAGCAGACTGAAGTGGTGTGAGGACATGCAAAATCTAACATCACAAACCTATCTGGGGCTATCTATTCATGTGGATGCTCTAAAGCAGCAGATTTCTGCACACAAAAATGTTTCTAATCTCTGTGATTCATGTGGATAAAGAATAAATGACACCTCTCAAAATGATTGTTCACTGCCTCCTCCGGTTGCCAGCATAGGAAGTCCTGAACAACTGAGGATTCTGCAGTCTCTCTTTGAGCAGTTGTTGAAACCAATTTAAGGAAAAGTGTCTAATTCCTGAAATATTTGGAAATTACTTGGACACCACAAGAATCACTTTTCAATCTAATGAGGCAGAAAAGACAGTAGACTTCGGTTCCCCTATGTCTGGGAAGGAGATTCCAGAGTTTTTGGTGTCACAAACTTTCCAAGGCTGAGCGCCAGCGACGAGAGGATGAGCTACTTTGTATGTATTGTGGAAGTACAAGTCACTGTGTTATAGACTGCTTTCTCTGCAAGTCAGGTAAAAGTGATGCTCAACATCTTGAAGTACAGGCTGAAGGTACAGGCTGACAAGCCACCTCTCTTGGTGGATCCAGACTCCACTAATTCAAAGGAAGGTGTCAAGGGTTCTCAAAAGGAGGGACAGGTCTATAACTGGGGTCCTTTGACCCGAACCCTCAGGTTTAGATTTGGGAACCAACTAAGGGCACACAAATCCCTCATTCCCAGGGTAACCCCTGGTCCTGTAACCCTAGGAAATATTTCCAACTCTGCATTCCCTGAAGAGTCCTATAGCTCTGCACCCCCTGGAGGGACATTGGATTTTCCAACCTCTGGAGAGTAACCGATGTTCTGGCTCTAAATGAGGGGTCTGTCCCTAGGAAGAGAGTCCGATGATCCGGTCCCTAGGAAGAGAGTCCGATGATCCGGTCCCTAGGAAGAGAGTCCGATGATCCAGTCCCTAGGAAGAGAGTCCGATGATCCGGTCCCTAGGAAGAGAGTCCGATGATCCGGTCCCTAGGAAGAGAGTCCGATGATCCGGTCCCTAGGGAGAGAGTCCGATGATCCGGTCCCTAGGGAGAGAGTCCGATGATCCGGTCCCTAGGGAGAGAGTCCGATGATCCGGTCCCTAGGGAGAGAGTCCGATGATCCGGTCCCTAGGAAGAGAGTCTGATGTTCCGGTCCCTAGGAAGAGAGTCTGATGTTCTGGTCTCATCAAGGGGGTCCAATGTTCCGGACTCATCAAGGGAGTCTGATGCTCTGGTCTCATCAAGGGAATCCAGTATTTTGGTTTCATCTAGAAAGTGTGAAGTGCTGACCCCAGGAGGGAAGTCTCGGGTGCTGACACCAGGAGGATAGTCTCTTGTGCTGACCCCAGGAGGGGGGTCTTGGGTGTCAACCCCAGCGTTTCTGTCTACTTAATTGCTGTAGCAGCTGCATGAGCTTAGTGATCTTTGGAGGCTTGTCTGCAGGAGTCTGTTGATTGGCTCCTGTTCCCTTTATATCTTGAATCTGCCTTGCACTGCTTGCCGGTCATAGATCTTAGTTGCAGCAGGAGCCTTTGTCTTTCTGTGTCAGGTCCTAGTTCTGTATGAATTATGTCTTCCTTTCTTCCACAGCTGTAGCTCTGCAGAATCTCTGTTGTTTGTTCCTGAATCCAGTCCATTGTTTGTGCCCCGTCTGTAGGAGTAAATTGTATTGCTCATTGGATACTAAACAGCAAACACCACCTAGCACTAGCACTCCTGCTATGTTGCAATCATCTCCCAACAGTAGTATTTCTCCTTAGTGTCAGTTACTGAAGTTGGTAGGAGTAACATCCACTGGCCTGGGACATGTGTTATTTTTGTATCTGTCCTGTTCGCTCTGTCTGAACTCTATTGTCTTTTACTTCAGAATCCACACAGTATGAAGTTGATCAGCTTTCAGAGAAATGAACAGTATAAAGTCCAGCACAGCATATAAATGGTAGTTTGTTAAAATCAGGGGCATATCAAGATCAAAGTGATGGGGGGCACCATGAACGGGGAAGGGGGATCCTTGCGTGCACAAGATCCTGGAAAAATGGGCATAGCCTCACAGGGAATACCCTATACGTATGATGGGGAGAGGGTGTTGTCTTGGAGAGGCAGAAAGTGACTGGAGAGAGGTGATGGATAGAGGCATATCTAGAGAGGAGGCCTGTGTGCCAGCTCCATCTGGGCCCCCTCCTCTCCAGCTGGCGGCAGTCCTTAGCTCTGGGCACTAGGGTCCTTAGGGCACCCTAGCACTGCCTGAGAGTCTACAACGCACATGCAGATCTCCAGAAAATAGCGCAGCAGCCATTTTCCCAGTGATATCTCAACTGTGCATGCACGACTCACATGGGAAAATGGCGCCGCACCATTTTCCCAGTGATTTTGGCAGTGCTGTTGCAGCGCCGCAGGACTACAGAATGTAAGTATGAAAAATACTGGGTGCATGGCGAGTGGTGTGGGCCCCCCTGGAAACCGGGGGACCATGTTCACTGCATCCATTATAAATACGCTGGTGGTGACGTGGAGATAGTGAGGCAGGGGAAAGGTGAAGGGTGAGGCAGTGGGTGATAGGGATATATATTGGGAGAAGGAGAGGCAACGGGTGACATGGAGATGCAGTGGATAATGTCAGGGAATGGGTGACAGGGAAAGGAAGTGAGTGATGTCAGAGGGAAGCAGTGGATGAGAGGGTGAGAGGAGAGAGAGGTATTGGGGAGATATAGGGGGTGATTCAGACCTGATCGTAAATGTACTAAATTTAGCACATCTACGATCAGCTTCCCTGACATGCGGGGGGACGCCCAGCATGGGTCTAGTCTGCCCCACGTCAGGGGTGACCCCTCCTCCTTCCCCCCCCCCCTGCACAAGTATAAAAGCATCGCACAGCAGCGATGCTTTTGTACTGGAAGAGTAGCTCCCAGCCAGTGCAGCTCCTGGACAGGGAGCTACTCGTCACAGTCCGGGTTGCAGCGGCTGCATGTGATGTCCGCCCCCTTCCGCACAGTGACCGCCTCTGCCTGTCAATCAGGCAGAGGCAATCGCAGGGCTAAGACAGCCGTCGGCTGTCTTCCATGCACCGGCGCACTGCGGCACTGGCGCATGCGCAGTTCCGTCCTGATCGCTGCTGTGCAAAAACACACAGAACTGATCAGGTCTTAATTAGCCCCATAGTGCGAGACAGAGTGGCAGTGGTTGATAGGAAATTATTATGGGGAAAGGCAGTGGGTGACAATGAGAGGCAGGGGTCACAGGGAGAAGCAAAGGGTGATGCCTTGGAGAGGCAGAGTGTGACAGGAGAGAGAGGGTGATGGAGAGATATTGGCAGTGGGTGACGGTGAGAGGCAGTGGGTGATAACAGGGAAGGGGTAACAGGGGGAGGCAGTGGGTGATGCAATATATGTGGTATAGTAGGCTTGGTGCTCCCTTTCAACCAGGGACAGAGTAGCAAACAGTTAAAATATCAGAGCTGAACTTCCCTTTAGATCTTGTCCCATTTTCCAAATCCTGTCCTTGGCTGTGTTCCTTCCTCAGATGGTTCTCAGTGGGATCGAATGCATATATGGAATAAAATAAAGATGCAACGTGTAATACTGTCCCAAACATACAATGTATAAAGCACACTTGTAGTATTCCTTGGGATGGTTCCCAATTTTGGTATTGCGTACAAAAACTCACAGTGTGCAATACAGCAACAAGAATATCAAGTTATCTTTGTAGTGATAAAGCGGTGCGTACCGGTACTCACAGATATCATGGATCTCTTAAGCGTATCTCGGTTTCATTTCCTCACTATGCTGATATCAGCAAAATGATGTGCTTCCAATCTCTTATGTAAAACATAAACAAAAAGACACAGAAGGTGTATACCAGGCATTCCCAACCACGGTCCTCAAGGCACACTAACAGTGCAGGTTTTAGTGATATCCAGGCTTCAGCACAGGTGACTTAATTAGTAGCTCAGTTATTTTGATTTAACCATCTGTGCTGCAGCCTGGATATCAGTAAAACCTGCACTGTTGGTGTGCCTTGAGGACCGTGGTTGGGAATGCCTGGTGTATACAGATAAAACACCACAAAAAGGATTCAAAAGATAAAAATAAATAAAGTGAGTAGGGCTACTTAAATGTATTCCTGCTTTGGTATTGTGTCCCAAAATCTGGAATATGGGCACAGCAAGAAATACAAAAAAGAGCCGTGCTAACCTTCTCCACAATGTGGGTCATCTGAGGGCACTGCCAGGCCAACATGTTTCGGGACTCCTGTCTCTTTATCAAGGCTTGAATGCAATGTCCGCAGAGATGGTTTTTAAAGGTTGATGCTAGATTCAAATGGCCTAAGGGACTTTTTATGTCAGGGGAAGGAACCACAACACAAGGGGGAGGAGCTAGGCTAGCGAGATAGATCCTCTACTATCCACGCCACCAACTATTACCTTTAGGCCAGCGAAGCCGTAGCTCCTCCCCCTGGTGACGTGTCTCCTCCCCTAGTGACGTCAGAAGGTCCCTTCTCCCACTCCGATTTAAAACCAACCGGTTTTTAAAGCTATCCTGAAGGTTACTTCCTGTTCCGTCATTCGCGGACTGGAAGTCCATGTAATTACACAGTATAGTTCACATGCATCCTCTTATGTACTATTTGAGCGCTGCAATCGCATCCCCTTTGTGTGGCTACAATCCAAACGGATATACTGTCCTGTCAATATTGATTCTTCTGCTCCCGCCGGTCAGCTTCCTGGTTTCACCGCAATCGGAAGTGACGTCACGTTTTCCCGAGGGCTGATGGGAAATGTAGTTCATTAAGCTCCGTGAAAGGCATCCAGTTAGTTTAAGTTTCTTCAGTAGATGTTTCTTATAGCAGACGCCTTCTAGGATTGGAGTGGGAGCTGTCAATAAACTAATACATTGCTTGTCCCTTTCAAGAAAGAAATATATATAAAACATACCTCCCAACAGAATGTTCTGCTCCTGGACTTCCCTCTTAATTTATGATTGCCATCACCTGTGCAGAAACACTTTTCTTATCCATTAACCTGTTCAATACAGGTGCCAGCAAATATACATTAAGAGAAAAGTCCAGAAGCAGAGAATTTTGTCCCTCCTGGAGAGGGTAATGTTGGGAGGTATGATAAAACCCCAATAAATAATATGGTAACAATTCTATATTAAATAATGTTACTGTACCATTCATTGAAAACAGATCTATAAACAGATCTTTAGAGGCTGTAGCATGATTTGGAGTAGATTTTTGGAGTTAATTTTTAGCAGAGCCATTTCATCTCAAAATCATAACTGAGACCTGTCGGAGTGAGAATTTTTAATTTAAAAATCCATTTAATTTCTGTAGTTGCTAGGTTTTTCTCAGTGTTTCTTGTTTTCCATGTTTTTAGGATGTTTTGAATACAAAATAATTTTTTTATGTGTAGGACGGAGCATTGGTGTATATCCTTGAAATGTTTAGACAAATTGTGAGTTAACAGGCCTTTCTTTATATTTCTGAGATACTCTGCTATCCTGACCTTCAAAGGTCTAGTGGTTCGTCCCACATAGACCATACCAAAAGAGCACTCTATCAGATAAATCACATTTGAGGTGTTACATGTAATGAAGTTCTTTATTTTGATTTTCTGGCCATTCACTGTGATTTCTGAGAATTTTGAAATGCTGCTCTTGACGTTTCTACATCCTATGCAAAAAAATTTTTTATGTAACGCGTCTTGTAAATTTCTGTATATCAACAAATCTTTCAAACAGATCTGTGGTAGAGGCATCTGTGAAAACCTTTTGAGTTCACGTTTCTCATTTTGTAGTGCACTTTTTACTAACTGTGTCTACAAAATTAGTGCTTTTCGATAAAGGAACGATTTCTTTTGGGAATTATTTTTTGTAAGATGCGATCTCTTAGTGAAAGGTGCCAGTGTTTATGAAAGATTTTTTTCTACTTCTTTATGATGAGCATCAAAAGTAGTGATGAAGGGAAGATGGTTGGAGGTTTCATCAGGACCGGTGATTCTATGGTTCTCCTTGTTATGGTTCTATCTTTATGTTCTACTTCTAACATTACCTTTGTGTTTCATCATAACTTTTCTCCAAGAAGTATTCTTTCATTTGTTGGGCTTGTTCTTGATACACTTTGATGTTACTACAATTCCATTTAATTCTTAAGAATGGGCTCTTAGGAATACCATTCAACCATGTTCTATGGTGCTGGCTTTCCATCGGTTATATAAGCGTTGGTAGCAGAAGGTTTTCTCTAGGTTCAATAAAAAACAATTTTTACTAAAAAAAATTGGGGGATAACCAAGTGCCCGTTCAGAGGCCATAAAAAGAGCACCTACTGTGGTTGCAATAATTATCTCCAGCTTACTGGCTTTTAAGCAACAGTGGCATACCTTTTAAATAGCAGTCCTTTGTTGGGAGTCACAAAATAGCACTTTGTGTGCTTAAATATCCTATATTGGAGCTCCAGTGATACATCTGTGTTTATGGACGCTATTAATAACTTCTGTGGTTATTGGACTCATATCCTGCAGTGATTTATACCAGTGTGTTTTAAAGTTTTTTTATTGTACATCTATATTGAATATATCTATATTTCATTTTATTCTATAATAAATGGTCTTTGACAAAGTTATCTATATTTATGCGCTCCCTTGTGACATTGCACAAATTCTTTTTTTCTATAGGTTCTGGTTTATATTGCACCTTATTCGATATAAACAGTTAAGTCCAGAAAATGGATTTCTTTTTGGCTAAGGGAAAACCTAAACTTGATGTCCATATCATTTACATTGAGAGCATTAGAAAAAGTTGTTAGCAATTCTTCATTTCCTTCCCAGATGAGAAATACATAATCGATGTATCGGTACCATTTGATCAGTTTGAACCCCCAAACCATGTTGTTATAAATGTATTGTTCCTCCCATGCCATAAAAATGTTGGCGTAATTGGGCGCAAATTTTGTACCCATCGCTGTCCCAATTCATTGTAGATAGTAGTGGCCCTCAAAATAAAAGAAATTGTTTTGTAGAATAAAACTGATGCCTTCCTGATGAAATCCTTCCTAGGGTTTGGGTAGTCTGAATTCTGAAGGGACCATGCGATGGCTTGCAGGCCCTTCTCGCTTTGTATGCAGGTATAAAGTGAAGTTACATCTTCTGTGCATAGGATCTTGTAATTACGCACATCTATATTTTCCAATTTTCTTATACTGTCTCATGTGTCTTTTAAATAGGATTTGGTCTTTACCACCAATGGTTATAGAGCTGAATTAATGACTGAGGAGAGATTTGATGTCAGTGAGTTTGTACCTGCTATTATTGGCCACCCTGGGGGGTTTGTAGTACATTTATTTACATTAGGTAGTATATATATAAATATAAATATATATATATCATATGAGTGGTGTGATCTTCTACGTCCATATATTTAAATTAATTTATCATGATCCCTCCCTTCTCATAATGGCTGGAAATGAGTTTTTAAATTCCTTTTCAATTCTATTAGATGGATCCTGATTGAGTCTTTGGTATGTGTCTTCATCCGACAATTGCCTTAGGACTTCATTTACATAGTCAGTTTTATTTAAAATGGCTATGCCACCTCCTTTATCACAAAGTTTAATTACTATTTACCTGTCATCAGCCAGAGATTTGATGGTTTTCGGTTCCTTTTTGGCTAGATTTTACTTTTTTTTCTGTTTCTTTTTTCCCAAAGCCTCTACTTAGTCTGTGACGATCTTCTGGAAGGTTTCTATGTAATTACCTTTGATGTAAGTAGGATAAAATTTGGATTTCTTCCTCTTCTCATTTGTGGTATTTTGAGGGACATCTTGAGCGTTAGTGGTCTCTTCTTGGTTGGTGATCTTTTTGTTCTCCTTTGTAGTGAAGAATTTTTTTTATGGAATGCGTCTTGTAAATTTCTGTTTATCAACAAATCTTTCAAACACATCTGCGGTGGAGGTGGGGGCAAGAGGTTAAAGCCTTTTGTAAGGACTTCTTCTCCAGTTCTGTTAGGATTCTTTCTTTTTGCTTGCCCTTTTTCCCCTTTTGATTTTATTCCTGCCTTTGGGTGTATGTGGAACTACTTGAATCTTAATTTTCTCCTTCCTCTCATTCGTTCTGTTCTCTCTGTTCTCCAGGTGTTGAGCAGGAGGCTTCCGGAAGTGGCTGCAGGCGAGGACACTGACTGACCATTGAAGTCCTGGAGCATGCTGTGATTAATCCCGGAGCTACATATGATGCTTATTAGAACTGTCCATTGCCAGTTCTTAAGGAAAGCCAGTAATTGTCTACTTTGCAGTTACTTATGGATTTCCTGCAGTGATTGTACAGATATATGTTTTATTTGTGTTTTATGAAGTTTTATAAAAATTGTGCTTCACTATATGCACTTTTACTGTCTCTCTCCTGGTTTAATATTGATGAGATAAACAGAGGAGGGGAGAGGCTTCCAAACCAACAAAGAAGATGGTGATAGTATAGCACTTTTATAAGTGAAATCTCATTTCTGTGGTTTTGCAGAATTAATATTAACAGGATAATATATCCTTACGGATTGGAGCCACACAAAGGGGATGTGATTGCAGCACTCAAATAGTATATAATAGGCTTCATGTGAACTATACTGTGTAATTACATGCACTTCCGGTCCGCGAGTGACAGAACAGGAAGTAACCTTCAGGATAACTTTAAAAACCATCTCTGGGGACACTGCATTCAAGCCTTGATAAAGGGACAGGAGTCCCGAAACATGTTGGCCTAGCAGTGCCCTCAGATGACCCACATTGTTGAGAAGGTTAGGACGGCTCTTATTTGTATTTCCTGCTGTGCCCATATTCCGGATTTTGGGACACAATACTAACGCAGGAGTACATTCAAGTAGCCCTACTCACTGTCTCTATTTCTCTATCGTCCTAGTGGATGCTGGGGTTCCTGAAAGGACCATGGGGAATAGCGGCTCCGCAGGAGACAGGGCACAAAAAGTAAAGCTTTTACAGGTCAGGTGGTGTGCACTGGCTCCTCCCCCCATGACCCTCCTCCAGACTCCAGTTAGATTTTTGTGCCCGGCCGAGAAGGGTGCAATTCTAGGTGGCTCTCATAAAGAGCTGCTTAGAGAAGTTTAGCTTAGGTTTTTTATTTTACAGTGATTCCTGCTGGCAACAGGATCACTGCAACGAGGGACAGAGGGGAGAAGAAGTGAACTCACCTGCGTGCAGGATGGATTGGCTTCTTGGCTACTGGACATGAAGCTCCAGAGGGACGATCACAGGTACAGCCTGGATGGTCACCGGAGCCTCGCCGCCGGCCCCCTCGCAGATGCTGAAGCAAGAAGAGGTCCAGAATCGGCGGCTGAAGACTCCTGCAGTCTTCTAAAGGTAGCGCACAGCACTGCAGCTGTGCGCCATTTTCCTCTCAGCACACTTCACACGGCAGTCACTGAGGGTGCAGGGCGCTGGGGGGGGGCGCCCTGGGAGGCAAATGTAAACCTATATAAGGCTAAAAATACCTCACATATAGCCCCCAGAGGCTATATGGAGATATTTAACCCCTGCCTAAATACAATAAATAGCGGGAGACGAGCCCGCCGAAAAAGGGGCGGGGCCTATCTCCTCAGCACACAGCGCCATTTTCTCTCACAGAAAGGCTGGAGAGAAGGCTCCCAGGCTCTCCCCTGCACTGCACTACAGAAACAGGGTTTAAACAGAGAGGGGGGGCACTAAATTGGCGACATAAATATATTAAAGATGCTATAAGGGAGAAACACTTATATAAGGTTGTCCCTATGTAATTATAGCGTTTTTTTGGTGTGTGCTGGCAAACTCTCCCTCTGTCTCTCCAAAGGGCTAGTGGGGTCCTGTCCTCTGTCAGAGCATTCCCGGTGTGTGTGCTGTGTGTCGGTACGTGTGTGTCGACATGTATGAGGACGATGTTGGAGGAGGCGGAGCAATTGCCTATGATGGTGATGTCACTCTCTAGGGAGTCGACACCGGTATGGATGGCTTATTTAGGGAATTACGTGAGAATGTCAACACGCTGCAAGGTCGGTTGACGACATGAGACGGCCGACAAACAATTAGTACCGGTCCAGGCGTCTCAGAAACACCGTCAGGGGTTTTTAATAACGCCCATTTACCTCAGTCGGTCGACACAGACACAGACACCGACACTGAATCCAGTGTCGACGGTGAATAAACAAACGTATTCCTTATTAGGGCCACACGTTAAGGGCAATGAAGGAGGTGTTACATATTTCTGATACTACAAGTACCACAAAAAAGGGTATTATGTGGGAGTGAAAAAACTACCTGTAGTTTTTCCTGAATCAGATAAAATAAAATAAAGTGTGTGATGATGCGTGGGTTTACCCCGATAGCAAATATTGGCGTTATACCCTTTCCCGCCAGAAGTTAGGGCGCGTTGGGAATGAATAAGGCGCTCACACGCTTATCAAGTGGCGTTACCGTCGCCAGATACGGCCGCCCTCAAGGAGCCAGCTGATAGGCAGCTGGAAAAATATCCTAAAAAGTATATACACACATAAGGTGGTTATACTGCGACCAGCGATCGCCATCAGCCTGGAGATGCAGTGCTGGGTTGGCTTGGTCGGTTTCCCTGACTGAAAATGATATAGAGCATTTAATAGGATGCATTATATATTTATGTATGCGAGATGCACAGAGGGATATGTGCACTCTGGCATCAAAATAAGTGCGTGATCCATATCTCCCAGAAGATGTCATGGACACGACAGTGGTCAGGTGATACATATCCCATACGACACATGGAAGTATGGCCGTATAAAGGGAAAGAGTTATTTGGGGTCGGTCCAACGGACCTGGGGGTCTCGGCAACAGCTGGAAATCCAACCTTTTTACCCCAAGTTACATCTCAGCAGAAACAGACACCGTCTTTTCAGCCTCAATCCTTCCGTTCCCATGAGGGCAAGCGGGCAAAAGGCCAGTCATATCTGCCCAGACATAGAGGAAAGGGAAGTAGACTGCAGCAGACAGCTCCTTCCCAGGAAAGGAAGCCTTCCACCGCGTCTGCCAAGTCCCCAGCATGACGCTGGGGCCGTGTAAGCGGACTCAGGTTAGGTGGGGGTGTAGTCTCAAGAGTCTCAACGCGCAGTGGGATCACTCGCAAGTTGACCCCTGGATCGTACTAGTATTATCCCAGGGGTACAGATTGGAGAGTCGAGACATCTTTTCCTCGCAGGTTCCTGAAGTCTGCGTTACCAACGGCTCCCTCCAACAGGGAGGCAGTATTGGGAAAAATTCACAAGCTGTATTTCCAGCAGGTGATAATCAAAGTACCCCTCCTACAACAAGGAAAAGGGTATTAGTCTTCCACACTATATGGTGGTACTGAAGCCAGACGGCTTGGTGAGACATAGTCTAAATCTGAAATCTTTGAACACTTACATAAAGGTTCAAATCAAGATGGAGTCACTCAGAGCAGTGATAGCGAACCGGAAAGAAGGGGACTATATGGTGTCCCTGGACATCAAGGATTACCTCCATGTCCAAATTTGCCCTTCTCAACAAGGGTACATCGGGTTCGTGATACAGAACTGTCAATATCAGTTTCAAAAGTTGCCGTTGAATTATCCACGGCACCCCGGGCCTTTACCAAGGTAATGGCCGAAAAGATGACTCTCTTCAAAGAAAAGGGCATCTTAATTATCCCTTACTTGGACGATATCCTGAAAGGGGCAAGTTCCAGAGAACAGTTGGAGGTCGGAAAAGAACTATCTAAAGTAGTTCTACGATAGCACGAGTGGATTCTAAATATTCCAAAAATCGCAGCTGTGTTTTCCGATGATACGTCTGCTGTTCCCAGGAATGATTCTGGGCATAGTCCAGAAAAAGGTATTTCTCCTGGAGGGGAAAGCCAGGGAGTTATCCGACCTAGTCAGAAACCTCCTAAAACCAGGCCAAGTATCAGTGCATTAATGCACAGGAGGCCTGGGAAAAATGGTGGCTTCTTACGAAGCGATTCCATTCGGCAGATCTCACGCAAAACATTTTCAGGGAGATTTGCTGGACGAATGGTCCGGATCGCATCTTCAGATGCATCAGCGGATAACCCTGTCTCCAAGGACAAGGGTATCTCTTCTGTGGTGGTTGCAGGAGGCTCATCTACTGGAGGGCCGCAGATTCGGCATACAGGATTGGATCCTGGTGACCACGGACGCCAGCCTGAGAGGCTGGGGAGCAGTCACACAGGGAAGAAACTTCCAGGGAGTGTGGACGAGCCTGGAAAAGTCTCTTCACATAAACATTCTGGAACTAAGAGCAATCTACAATGCTCTAAACCAGGCGGAACCTCTGCTTCAAGGAAGACCGGTGTTGATCCAGTCGGACAACATCACGGCAGTCGCCCATGTAAACAGACAGGGCGGCACAAGAAGCAGGAGTGCAATGGCAGAAGCTGCCAGGATCCTTCGCTGGGCGGAGAATCACGTGATAGCATTGTCAGCAGTATTCATCCCGGACGTGGACAACTGGGAAGCAGACTTCCTCAGCAGACACGATCTTCACCCGGGAGAGTGGGGACTTCATTCAGAAGTTTTCCTCATGATAATAAACCGTTGGGAAAAACCAATGGTGGACATGATGGCGTCTCGCCTCAACAAAAAACTGGACAGGTATTGCGCCAGGTCAAGAGATCCGCAGGCAATAGCTGTGGACGCGCTGGTAACGCCTTGGGTGTACCAGTCGGTGTATGTGTTTCCTCCTCTGCCTCTCATACCAAAAGTATTGAGAATTATACGGCAAAGAGGCGTAAGAACGATACTAGTGGTTCCGGATTGGCCAAGGAGGACTTGGTACCCGGAACTTCAAGAGATGATCACGGAAGATCCGTGGCCTCTACCTCTAAGGAGGGACTTGCTTCAGCAGGGTCCCTGTCTGTTTCAAGACTTACCGCGGCTGCGTTTGACGGCATGGCGGTTGAACGCCGGATCCTAAAGGAAAGAGGCATGCCGGAAGAAGTCATTCCTACTTTGATTAAAGCAAGGAAGGAAGTAACCGTGCAACATTATCACCGAATTTGGCGAAAATATGTTGCGTGGTGCGAAGATCGGAGTGCTCCGACGGAGGAATTTCAACTGGGTCGATTCCTACATTTCCTGCAATCAGGATTGTCAATGGGTCTCAAATTGGGATCTATTAAGGTTCAAATTTCGGCCCTGTCGATTTTCTTTCAAAAAGAATTGGCTTCAGTCCCTGAAGTCCAGACCTTTGTTAAGGGAGTGCTGCATATACAGCCTCCTGTGGTGCCTCCAGTGGCACCGTGGGATCTAAATGTGGTTTTGGACTTCCTAAAATCTCATTGGTTTGAACCACTAAAAAAGGTGGATTTGAAATATCTCACATGGAAAGTGACCATGCTTCTAGCCCTGGCTTCTGCCAGGAGAGTGTCAGAATTGGCAGCCTTATCTTACAAAAGCCCATATCTGATTTTCCATTCGGACAGGGCAGAACTGCGGACTCGTCTGCATTTTCTCCCTAAGGTGGTGTCAGCATTTCATCTGAACCAGCCTATTGTAGTGCCTGCGGCTACAAGTGACTTGGAGGACTCCAAGTTACTGGACGTTGTCAGAGCATTAAAAATATATATTGCAAGAACAGCTGGAGTCAGAAAATCTGACTCGTTGTTTATATTGTATGCACCCAACAAGATGGGTGCTCCTGCGTCTAAGCAGACGATTGCTCGTTGGATCTGTAGCACAATCCAACTGGCACATTCTGTGGCAGGCCTGCCACAGCCTAAATCTGTAAAGGCCCACTCCACAAGGAAGGTGGGCTCATCTTGGGCGGCTGCCCGAGGGGTCTCGGCATTACAACTTTGCCGAGCAGCTACGTGGTCAGGGGAGAACACGTTTGTAAAATTTTACAAATTTGATACTCTGGCTAAGGAGGACCTGGAGTTCTCTCATTCGGTGCTGCAGAGTCATCCGCACTCTCCCGCCCGTTTGGGAGCTTTGGTATAATCCCCATGGTCCTTTCAGGAACCCCAGCATCCACTAGGACGATAGAGAAAATAAGATTTTACTTACCGATAAATCTATTTCTCGGAGTCCGTAGTGGATGCTGGGCGCCCATCCCAAGTGCGGATTATCTGCATAAATTGTACATAGTTATTGTTAACTAATTCGGGTTATTGTTGAAGGAAGCCATCTTTCAGAGGCTCCGCTGTTATCATACTGTTAACTGGGTTTAGATCACAAGTTGTACGGTGTGATTGGTGTGGCTGGTATGAGTCTTACCCGGGATTCAAAATCCTCCCTTATTGTGTACGCTCGTCCGGGCACAGTACCTAACTGGAGTCTGGAGGAGGGTCATGGGGGGAGGAGCCAGTGCACACCACCTGACCTGTAAAAGCTTTACTTTTTGTGCCCTGTCTCCTGCGGAGCCGCTATTCCCCATGGTCCTTTCAGGAACCCCAGCATCCACTACGGACTCCGAGAAATAGATTTATCGGTAAGTAAAATCTTATTTTTTATCTTTTGAATCCTTTTTGTGGTATCTTATCTGTTTACACCTTGTGTTTCTTTTTGTGTATTAAATACCTTTTACATAAGAGATTGGAAGCACATCTTTATGCTGATATCAGCATAACTGAGGAAAAGAAACCGAGATACACTTAAGAGATCCAAGATATCTGTGAGTACCGGTACGCACCGCTTTATCACTACAAAGATACCTTGATATTCTTGTTGCTGTATTGAACACTGTGAGTTTTGGTACGCAATATAAAAATTGGGAACCATCTTAAGTGTGCTTTATACATTGTATATTTGGGAACGTATTACACATTGTATCTTTATTTTATTCCAAATATGCATTCGATCCCACTGACAACCAGCTGTGGAAGGATTACAGCCAAGGACAGGATTTGGAAAACAGGACAAGACCTAAAGGGAAGTTCAGCTCTGATATTTTAACTATTTCTTACTCTGTCCCTGGTTGAAAGGGAGCACCAAGCCTATTATACCACCTCTATCAATCTTCCATAGTTCTTTCTTTAGGGTTTTTTGGATAACCCCTACATGTATAGTAACAGACAGAACCCCAATTTGAAGTGCCATAACCCTCAAATAACACACTTTTACCATGATGCAATATATGTACCCAAAACTTCAAAACACACCTTGCATTTTCTCACAAGTGGCTATATATATATTATACACCTCGGCCCAGGTAACTAACAGTAATACATAAATACACCCCCACACTGGCTTTGTCAGCACTATTCTACTTGTGCACCTGATTACACCTGTAGTTAAGAGAAAAGAAGCAGCCTGCTGTGTCCTGCTAGGTGATTTAAGGAGCTCCCTCAAGCTAGCCGGGTCTCCTATATTGAGATTCCAGAAGTAGCTGTCAGCAGTGGTAGCGGTGTTATTCCCTCCTGCTGGCTGGTGCCTGTGTCCCCTGCCTGACTGCTGGCAACCCCCCCCTCCCACTCCCGGACTGTACGGCTCTGCCTCCAGCACCCTTCTGCATGCTGCAGTCACATTCAGCTCTCCCTCTCTGATGTCCCTGATGGTGCTGCTGCTTGCACTGCAATGACCTCTGTGGCATTCAAATAAAAAAAATTATATATTCTCCTAAATGACAGGGAGTCAAACCCCCCAGCCTGAATCCGCCACTGGTTGAAATTACAGTAGCACAGTCAATTGGTCAGAAGTAACACTTCAAGCTGGAAATCAGCAGAATGAAATCACTGAGGCTTATACTTGTGCAGACCAATAATATAAAGATGTATACTGATGCAGGGTAGCTACTCACATAAGCAGGAGATAACAGCAGAGATGGTATTAACTGAGTACCAATGACGCATACGGCTTGTGGTTGGGAATTGGCGTTAATAGATATACTGTTTAGAAGATGGCACTTGCAGTTTACTTGATACAAAAACAAAGCTCATAAGAACGTAGAAACAGGAAACAGGAACAACTAAGATAGCCCAAAGCTGGAGACAGAGCTAAGATACACAAAGGTAGACCAGGCAGTCCTCAAATGCTAGGATTTAGGAAACAGGTAATCCAGGTAATTCAGGTAGGAAGTACTATTACTGACAGGTCTGAGTAGAGCTGGTTGCTTCAGGAGCACAGACCAATGACAACATAGCCCACTTCATACCAGAATAGATTGCAGCTGAAATCCTGCACACATACACTGCAGCTAAGATGCAAATAAAACAACATTGCTCTGATAGCAGCACCTCTGGCAGCACAGAGGTGCCACAGAATGTGACAGCTTGTATGCTGAACTGCAGGAATGGTGGCAGAGGTAAGACACAAGACATTTAGGCAGGATTGGGACACTTTGTGCAGTATTTTATAACATCTTACTAAAATTGCTAGCTCTGTATGTAAACCGAGTCTTAAGTCCACCTAAAAAATTCATAAATCTGAATACATAAAGTAATGTTTCCTTGAAAAAGCTGCCAGTCAGAGCAGAGAAACGCGTTGGAACCTACCCACAGGACATCCACCTTTCCTTCTGCCTGAACCAGCTCCCACTGACCTACTAGGAGTGCAAACCAACCGAACAGGAAATTGCCTACACTAAAAACGGTGACAGGAACCCCAACCGCGGTAGATCCAAGGACTCCAGCCTATATTTGCACTTGGCCCAGGAGAGCGTCCTTTGGCGGTACAGATAAAGGGACACAGACACCTAAAGGCAAGCATGGTTTCATGTAGGAAT
Source organism: Pseudophryne corroboree (assembly GCF_028390025.1). Classification (NCBI taxonomy): domain Eukaryota; kingdom Metazoa; phylum Chordata; class Amphibia; order Anura; family Myobatrachidae; genus Pseudophryne; species Pseudophryne corroboree. The sequence continues at coordinate 209,794,091 of NC_086454.1, forward strand.
ATAATGCAAACAGACCGCAAGTGGTCTGAGGACTTGGAGCACTAAAAGGAACAGGCCTACAAAGAAGGACTCATATTATCATTGATATTACCAATGGGTGAGAAATTGCTCAAATAGGAATCTTATTATGTTGTTTTTAATGTACAAAGTGTTATACTGTATGAATTGATTTTTTTTTAAAATGATCTGAAATCCATTTATGATATAATACAATATATATATAAGTGCTGCTCTACCCCCCTTTTTTAAAAAAAATCGTTTTCCTCATGTGCCTTTCATTCTTTTACTTAAACTATAAAAGAAGATATTAAAAATACCTTGACATTTTTAATATCTTCTTTTATAGTCTATTTTTCTTCGGCACTCCAGTGGTGCCGTTTGGGAGCTGCTTAATATTAACTTTGTGTGACAAAAAACTGAGCAGGATAGGTGGCTGTATAAGCACTAGGGATTTTTGGTTGTGTTTGTATTTCTCTTACTTAAACTATTTTCTACTCCATACTCCCTTCGACGGCACCAAATCCATAGGTTTTCTGCCACTCCAATACTTATTTCAGTTTTGTCTATGTTTATATACTCTGTACTTGTGCTATATTATCTTGAACGCTGAGTCACTTTTTTATTTTTTTGCTTATTTGTTTACCGTATGTACTCTGTAACTGGGCGCTGCAGATTCCTTGTGGCACCATATAAATAAAGGATAATTATAATAATATTAAAACTGATGAGGAGGAGGAATTGGATTAGAAGAATTACTTCTTCCAACTGTAAGCACTGTTACAGTAGCTGCCTTAAGCCCATTGGTAGGTTTTTTGTGTGGGCCCAAACAAACCAAGCCACAAAAGGAACAGTTCCTGTCACTGAAGTGCTTGGTTTGTTAAACAGTGCATGTCCTTTTTAATATACAACAACAGGGTGGGTTGGAGGGCCCAAGTATAATTTACATTTTTTGCGCCACTTTTATTATGGGTTGTATTTTTGCGGGCATTGGTGACAGTCTTCTAGCATATACAAACATTTTTATTGGTTATTGCTCTAATGCATTAATTTCCCACACATTTTTAAATAGAAAAGACTGTCAGTTTGTGCCGCTGCTCAGTTGCTTCATTTAGCCAGCCTTTGGCCTATATTGGTGAACAATATTGTGAGCTGTGAGGTGGTCAAAATTGGCTGGAAATGAATTACAGTATATTGGGGTTACTAATACTGTAGGAACAAAAACAGGCCCAAATTACATGATTTTAGCTGCCATAAGTTATTGGCAACTTGGCTACTAGATTGTAAGCTGCAACTTGGTTTTGCCTTTTAAATTATTACTACTTTAAATCTAGTTGCTAAATCGCGTAAAACTCCCAGATTACTACATTTACCCCATAGCTTTTATCCAGTTATATGAGCAGGGGGTTCTCCTCAGCTTGTGCTTTTGCGCATTTGATTACCTTCTTATCTTCTTTCTGTCTGATAATGTACTCCTCTTTGTCTTTATTATATTTCCTAAAGGCCATTTTTGTGCTTTCACACTAGTTGATACCTCTTTGGTAAACCTTTTCCTTGTGCTTTGAGTATTTCAGTTTTAAATTTTTTTCCACCTCTTCTGCACTCCTTCAAAGTTCCTCCAGAATGCCAATAATTTGCTTACACATCTCCCTATCTGTGCAAAATCAGATGTTCTAAAATCCAATTTTTATTTTTTATTTTTTTGTGTGACATGAGTTGGTCCTTGTCTTTATAGTAAACCATACTACATGATGGTCACTTGATCCTTGCATTTATGTCTGAAATTATGGTGGTCATTCCGGGTTGTTCGCTCGCTAGCTGCTTTTAGCAGCATTGCAAACGCTAGGCCGCCGCCCTCTGGGAGTGTATCTTAGCAAAGCAGAATTGCGAATGAAAGATTAGCAGAACTGCTACTAAATATTTTCTGCAGTTTCTGAGTAGGTCCAGAACTACTCCTAGATTGTGATCAGCTCAGTCCGTTTAGTTCCTGGTTTGACGTCACAAACACGCCCTGCGTTCGGCAAGCCACTCCCCCATTTCTCCAGCCACTCCCGCGTTTTTCCCTGACACGCCTGCGTTTTTAGCACACTCCCGGAAAACGCTCAGTTACCATCCAGAAACACCCCTTTCCTGTCAATCATTCACGATCAGCAGTGCAACTGAAAAGCGCCGCACTAATACCAGCAAATCTACTAAGTTTTGTGTTAAATAACCTAGCGCATGCGTTCTGCGTACCATGTGCATGCGCATTTAGCAACAAATCGCAGCATAGCGAAAATCGGCAACGAGCGAACAACTCGGAATGACCACCTATGTCGACATTTGTGAGTATTATGTCTAGTATTGCATCTTTGCATGTGGGCTCCCTCACCAATTGCTTGAGGGAGATCCCCTGCAGAATTTAGAAAGCCCCCACTTCTAGTGGACTTGCAAAAGAGCCCTCCCAGTATACATTAACAGTCTCCCATGACTATTACCTCCCCTTTTAAAGACATATCAGTGATGTCCTGCAACAGTTTCCTGTCCATTTTATCCCCCTGGCCTGGTGGTCTATGGATCAACAAGGGCAAATAATTTCCTTTTCGACCATTTCTATGGTCTCCCAAAGAATCTAATTTTTTTTGTCAGTATTTATATTAAAGAAGCATTTATGCTCTTTTTTTACGGGCACTGCTACCTCTCCTACAATCTTTCACAATCTGTCTTTCTTAAATAAGGTGTAACCTGGTATAGCTATGACCCAGTCATATTTCTCATTGCAGAAAAAAGGCTGCCCAGCCTAAGGAGTTCTACTTAAGAATGGTTACTAAGCATGTGTGTACAATAGTTTCAATTGAGGCAGCTAAACCCACCTCAAACAACTACAGAGGTGGGCTGCAGCGAAGCCCAAAATTCAAATAGGGGAGCAACACCAAATGCCACCCCAAACAAAACTCCATCAATACACTAGCTCATAACACAACACATGTATTGTGTGTGGAGAACAGGGTGCCTTCAACACACTGGCGTATTTATAATGGGTACACAATTCATTAAGCAGCCAGTTTGAAAGGGTTTAGAAACCAATTGGAACAGTTATAGATTGACAGATGGTTTTATGCCAAAGGCAGAGTATACTAAAGGTTGTTTTAGTTCCTGTCAACATCTAAACCTGGATCCTGCTATGATCCAGCTGCAGTTTACAACCGCTGCATAAATACATAGGATGTTATACAATCTGTTATAACGTACACCATGACATGGTCCTCGTACTACTCAGTGTCTCAACTGCCCTGTGTATGTCTTTTTTGTATAGAATATCGAATGTACAGTAAGCTCCACTGCGGTATGGAATAATTTGAATAGTGTTTAGTCACTATACATAGGCAATATATAAATAACTGTTATTAGATAAATATTTGCTTTATCTCATTTGCTTTTGCTCAGTAAGCTGCTGGGGGATAGTCAGGAGAGAGTTAAGAAAAGATCTAAAGTACACACATTAATTATAACCATGCGATATACAACTCTGTAACAGGGTTCAAATGGTACCTGTGTACAGTAAGCCTGCTCCCTGAGCTCCCCATGCACAGGTAGTGGCATCCAGGCCTCCATATAAAAATAGGCCTATCATAATAGCAGCATGATGATGACCAACACCCAGCTGTCCACACAGTCAGCCATAAAGTATTAAAATTGTTTTTTTTTTCTTCGTTTTCTCAGAAATATATGAAATATTTGTATTACAGGTTGAGTATCCCATATCCAAATATTCCGAAATATCTAATATTTCGAAATACGGAATGTTTTGAGTGAGAGTGAGATAGTGAAATCTTTGTTTTCTGATGGCTAAATGTACACAAACTTTGTTTAATACACACAGTTATTAAAAATATTGTATTCAATTACCTTCAGGCTGTGTATATAAGCTGTATATGAAACATAAATTAATTGTGTGTATGTACACAAACTTTGTTTAATGCACAAAATTATTAAAAATATTGGCTAAAATGACCTTCACGCTGTGTGTATAAGGTGTATATAAAATATAAATGCATTCTGTGCTTAAACTTGGGTCCCATCGCCATGATATCTCATTATGGTGTGCAATTATTTCAAAATACGGAAAAATCCGATATCCAAAATACTTCTGTTCCCAAGCATTTTGGATAAGGGATACTCAACCTGTATTATGTATTTAGGGAAACAGTGGGGCTGATAGTGTAGGAGGTGTACACACCCACACTGATCACAGCTCCTCCACATTTCATAGTAGGCCCTTGTGGTCCTTAATCTGGCCCTGGTAGCACTGCTGCATGATGTCATAGTGTAAGGTGGTTGAGGCTCCGATTGGCTGTACAGGTTGCAGGGTGCCTGTTTAGAGATTGTAGGATGTTCCAGTTGCACTGCAGCCAGAAGCCAAGGCCATGGGGCAGCAATAGTGGTGTCCACAGAGCCCTATCTTCTGTGCAGCAGCACTAGTTGCAAACACCTAGTTATGGCCCTGGCAGCATGTGCACCATACAAATCTTTACTCTGTGCACCTTAAAGGAGGTGGAGATTGGTCCCTGCTTCATTTCTGTAGCAAAGCTGTGTGGTATGTAAGTCTCAACTGGCTATTCGTTGGTACAGAACAGAGGGCCTAAATCATAGTTGTTGTAATTCCATAAGCAGATACTGTGCAAAAATATGTAAATGTCTCAGGTGGCAGGATGTGTAATGTGAAGCAATGAGGATTTGTAATGAGACGCATACCAGATCCAGATACACAGGCAACGACACTCCCTGAATATTGTGTTGACATTTTTTTCGCACTACCTGTTACCACCCCCTGATGGTCCTTTTCTGTCAATCACTTTGCAAATTAATCTTCATAGTAAGCGACTTTGTTAATGGAATTTGATGCTTTTATTCGTGAATAAAAAGGCAAAATGTCATACAGTATCTATGCTTTCATTTTCGACAGGACACTAATTTGGGATAGAAATAATACAACAGCTGTTGGATTCCTTGATGTGGCTGATGCAATGGCAAGGTAACATAGTTTTATTACAAATAATAGCAAATAATCACTTATGGCAGTGGTTCCCAAACTTTCTTGAATCAAGGCGCCCTAGAGTATGAGCATTTTTTTCATGGCACCCCTAGGCTAAAAGTTTTTTATTGATAAATATGGAAAAAAATATTAAGTTTAAGTAAATTGTGCCTAACTCTCTCATTCTTAGGGTCAGTTATGTGGTGGTGTACAGTTGTGCTGCTGATTGTCCACATGTTTTATGATTGGCAGCCACTGGCACTGGTTTTGCCTATCACTTTGGACATAAATAATTTGATTTGGTCCTAGACCACCCAGCCCAGGCACCCCTGCAAGAGCCTCGCACATAGTTTGGGAACCACTGACTTAGGTACTCCTGCAAGAGCCTAGGCACACCGTTTGGGAACCACTGACTTAGGTACTCCTGCAAGAGCCTAGGCACACAGTTTGGGAACCACTGACTTAAACAGGATGCAGTTAATTTGCTGGCCATCGGGATCCCGGCGGCCAGGATACCGACACCGGAATCTTGACCACTGACAATGCCGACAGCCGGAATCCCGGCTAATGGGCTATTCCCGCTCATTGGGGTGCACAACACCCATAGAGTGGGAAAAGATCCTGTGGCTAGTGTAGCGAGCCTCCGAGCCCACAAGGGGACTCTTTGCACTCACCCCACTGCTGGCATACTGACATCCCGGATGCCATTGTCGGCACATGAAGGCCGGCATCCCAACCGTCGGTATATCATTCTGATCCCCATACTTATGGTGTACTTTGAGCTGAGATTTAAGCATCTATAAGCTGCTGTTTTGTACACAACAAAATCTCACATTACTGTATAATGTATAATAAGCTAATGAATAGTGAATCCTCATCCGGTAGGCAAACCTGCAATTCTTTTGTACAATGATTCCAATAATGATACTGGACAGACATTGACATGCAGTGAAGTCAATGGCTGTTGGAGGCACTGTCTAGTATCAAAGCCAGATTTACACATAAACTGTATACGTGAACTTGATGTTTCATGTGAAACCAGAATATAGAATTGAACAGCGCTAAACAATAATAAATATATAACATAGTATTATTACATACCTCCCAACTTTCTAAAGTTTGAAGGAGGGACACTTGCGAGCTGAAGACGCGCATCCAAAATTATGGGTCGTGGACTTGCGGGAAGTGCCGTGATCATGGGCCATGCCCTATTTTTGCTGCTGCTGTGTGTGTGTGTGTGTGTGTGGGGGGGGGGGGGGGGGGGGAAGTGGCATTCTGAGCGCTCTGTGAGCTGCTGGCATCCCCCTGTCCCTCTCTCCCGGAGAATAGATGCTTTGCGCAGGCCCACAGCATCTATCCCCTCCCAAATGTCTCCCTCACTACAGGTCACTGCGGCCCGCAGGTGGGACAGGGGGACAATCCCAGAAAAAGTCTAAGTCTTTGGCAGTCCACAAGATAATTTGTGATTTAACCCCTTCAGTGGCAAGTTTTTAATTTAAAAACACACCCATGGGAGATGTGGGGCGGAGGTGCAGGGGGGGGGCAACTGTTGGGGCAGTGCGAGATAATCGCCTGGCGATCGCCTGCGGGGATCAACAGCCCCATCACTGATTACATTTTACTGCTAAACCCGCCCCCTGGTCAATAGGAGTCCAGGGGGCAGGCTAAACTCCATAATGGAGTATAATGATTCCCGGGTGCTGTGAACACTGCACGGCTGTCCCTGTGATCTCAGTCAGTAGTATGCCAGGAAATCTTACGGGGTTGCCAGCGCTGTCATCGCTGGCAAGCCTGTAAGATTTCCGGGCATGCCACTGAAGAGGTTAAAGTCCCAAAAATAATACCCAGAAATGATGTGTGATATTACCAGCTTGAGTGGAAACTCCAAATGTCTGCATTTAAGCAAAGAGGCCTTTGCAGCAGATATGCAATGGACAGTGAGGACTGCAATGCAAAAAGGATGCAGAAGTGTCCAAATAATATCCAGTGTCCAATCCTGGCAGGTGTGATGTGTCAAAGGGGGTGGGGTGGAGGATTAACACTATGATGGGGGGAATGGGGGGTGTGGTGGCCCCGTTTGCATCATTGTAGCCATGCCCCCAGCTCTCCAATGCTGAGATTACCAGCATTATACAGCAGGGGTTGTGGCTAAAATGACACAGTTCAGTAAGTATCGCATAATTGACTGCCTGGAATGCCCACTTTTCTCACGAAGTGGGTGGCAGGACTGGGGGGGTGCCTCCTAAATTTGGAGACTTGCCAGTTTTTCTAGGGGGCTTTGAGGGCTACTTGATTTTCAGGAGCCTCCTGTCCATTCCATGAGAATGGGCAAGTATGGACTACTTAGAAACAGTAAGCAGCTGCAACTAATTTTTATTGTTCTATTATCCAAACCATATCTAAAAACATGTTCAACATATTTCCATAAGTAATATATACATATTATTTACTCATATAAAACATAGTAAGCAATAAATGTTAAAGATACATACAAATGTTTTTACTTTGAAATTGCTGCAGTAGCAGAGTCACATGATGTAAACATAAATCATGTGACACGATAGACCAATCAGTTTATGAGATTAGAAAACAGTGCAGAAATAACTCAATGTTATAAAGCTCTCCTCAGGAGTAGGATTAAAATCAGGGCTCAAAAAGGGTTTGCCAAGAAGGTTTTTTTCAGGCAATGATGCAGTACCCTGTGTTTGTTAGTGTATTTATTAATATTAAACAGATTGACAGTAGTATTGGTATTTCCAGGTCACATGTGCTATTGCTACCACATGAGTTAACTCATCCAATGACGATTTAGAATTGCCCAAATTTAATAAATTGGTTGGTTTTAAGAACTCCAGCGCTATATATATATGTGTGACCCCTAGAGCAGGTGAGAGGGTCTTCTGCCAATAACAGCCACTCATGTTCCTGTATGCACTCAATGGTACTTGAGATGCCATCTGAACTTAAGCCTCTAGCAGTAGGGGCTTACACAATAGGCTGGAGACCTCAAGGTAATAAACCTGGAGTTTAGCAGCCAGCAAGGGTTAATTGTAGGCAAATTGGATACAGGAATGATAACTGCAGACAGGCTTGATAATATAAGGTAACTGAAGATTCCAAGACCAGATATGCACTAGTTACAGGAAATTATAACTGAAGGGACTAGATGTATGTTAAGGGTGAACACAGCCAAGTAATGGCTAACGGCTGGGAAACAAACAGGTGCTGGGTGTGTACTGATTGAAAGCAGAGTACTGTCAGCATGAACCTAGTTGCAGAGAGACTAGCTGAATGGATAGTGTAATTTGGCTGCAGTCTGCAATAACAGACAGGATGCAAACTCGAGTGGATGTACTCAGAACCAGAGCTGGCAGGATATAATCACAGAGATGTGGCAGGAGCCTAGACTTAGATCAGGACCAGACACGAGAGTAACTCGTGGGCAGGGACAACACACAAAGGACTGAAGCAGAGTACAGGATGCAGGAGCACAGAGACAGGGATCCAGGACTCAGGAACAGACAGACTGGGAACTGTACTAAGCTCTCTAGGTGCAGGAGCTAGGGACTATTACTGGGAGGACAGAACTGACCAGAATTCCTAGTGAAGGGATACAGACAAATCACAGGATACATCATGCTGGAGTCATGTAATGAGGCATTCCAAACAGGTGTGCTGCTGCATGTAGCAGCCAACATCCTAGTTGCTAGGAGACAGACATAATTACAAACAGTAATGAGCCACAGCAGCGACTCATAACAGTCGGATTATACATTCCACTGGGATTCACTGTGAAGTGATCACCCACAGCACAACGGCAGTGCTTATAGAGACCCTTCTGCTCTTGGGTAATGTTAGATTGGTATACATGTGATACAATTATAACAATCCTCGGCTCTATTTGATCATCAGCACATTAGGAAGTATTACTGATGGTCACCATGGAGATATAAAGGTGTTCAAAAAAAAGGCTGTGGATGCTACTTTTTATACAAGTGTGGCTTTTCAAATTACGAAAAAAGTCTTATCTTTCTGAGACTGAGTTTACTGTACTTCTTCCCGGGCCTCCCCATTGCTTTAATAGGAAGCCTCCACCATCCCCAATCCCACCCACCGTGAGACTTGTGATTTTATGGACTGGGTGAACTGGTTAGTAAATGACAGAATGAGCCATTAATTTACATACAGTAGTGTACCGCTGTGTTGTGTTTTACTAAGCAGTACACCCAGTAAGTGATATCACAAGTCTCACAGGAGGTGGGATTGGGGGTGGGGGAGGCTGCCTATTAAAGCAATGGGGAGGCCCAGGTAGAAGTACAGTAAACTCAATTTCATAAAGACAAGTCTCTCATCAATTGAAAAGTCACACTTGTATTGTAGATCTGTGTAAAAGGTAGCATTCTCAGCTTTTTTCTAAATTTAACTATATCTGTGTGTATGTCTGAGGTGGTTATTCAGAGATGGATCAGATCTTGCTTCCACAGAAAGATCTGCGTCCACCTACTCACATGCAGACATATCAATTTGAGGTTGACCCCTGCCTAAGCAGCCTGGCTGCATTGGCAGGTGGTCTGGCACCATTTTTTGTAATGGTTTGGCTGCCATGGAGTTCCAAATTATTCATGCACAGTGGTATATGAAAGCTAACAGTGGTTTATTGAACAGAATGGGTTATAAACATTTCAGCACACTTCTGTATTCCTATTCCACACAACAATTCCCACCACAAACTCCTGACAGAATATAGGGGGTCATTCCGAGTTGTTCGCTCGCAAGCTGCTTTTAGCAGCTTTGCACACGCTAAGCCGCCGCCTACTGGGAGTGAATCTTAGCATATTAAAATTGCGACCGAAAGATTCTCAAAATTGCGATTACACACCTCTTAGCAGTTTCTGAGTAGCTCCAGACTTACTCGGCATCTGCGATCAGTTCAGTGCTTGTCGTTCCTGGTTTGACGTCACAAACACACCCAGCGTTCGCCCAGACACTCCTCCGTTTCTCCAGCCACTCCCGCGTTTTTCCCAGAAACGGTAGCGTTTTTTCGCACACACCCATAAAACGGCCTGTTTCCGCCCAGAAACACCCACTTCCTGTCAATCACATTACGATCACCAGAACGAAGAAAAAACCGTGAGTAAAAATCCTAACTGCATAGCAAATTTACTTGGCGCAGTCGCACTGCGGACATTGCGCATGCGCATTAGCGACTAATCGCTCCGTTGCGAGAAAAAAATAACGAGCGAACAACTCGGAATGACCCCCATAATTTCTTAGTCTAGGAGCAGAATATCTCTCCAGCAATACAGAGTTCCAGATAAATCCAATATAATAGGTTCCACAGTAGATCCCTGGCAGAATATTACTTCTTGGGTCCAAGAATATTTTTTCAGCTTTCTGGGTAGCTCTACTTATACCCCCAGAAACTTCATATTGCAGGAGTGTGTTTTAGTTTCTTCTTTGTCTTAAGATCTTACGGCATTGGAATAAAATACACTTTCTAATTAGAGATGAGCGGGTTCGGTTAGTCGAGATCTGACCCCCCCCGAACTTCACGTAGTTTATACGGGTCCGAGGCAGCCTTGGTTATTCTGCCTAACACGCAAAACCCGAACGGGGGAAAACGTCATCATCCCGCTGTCGGATTCTCGTGAGATTCGTATTCCATATAAAGAGCCGCGCGTCGCCGCCATTTTCACTCGTGCATTGTTGATTGAGTGGAGAGGACGTGGCTACGTTCTCTGCCTGAAAAGCTCAATATCTGAGCTCAGTGTGCTGCATTGTGGGGACTAGTATATAGTACTACAGTGCTGCATTGTGGTGACCACCAGTATATAGTAGTACACTACAGTAGGCCATAGCGTTATCTTGCAGCTTCGTGTCAGACTCAGTTCTATTCTCTGGATCAGTGCTCAATATCTGTGCTGCATTGTGGGGACCAGTATATAGTAGTACAGTGCTGCATTGTAGTGACCACCAGTATACAGTAGTACAGTGCAGTTGTCCATTGCTGTATCTTGCAGCCTGTGTCATACTCAGTTCTATTCTCTGGATCAGTGCTCAATATCTTTGCAGCATTGTGGGGACCAGTATATAGTAGTACAGTGCTGCATTGTGGTGACCACCAGTATATAGTAGTACAGTTCAGTAGGTCATAGCGTTATCTTGCAGATCCATGTCAGACTCAGTTCTAATCTTCAGATCAGTGCTCAATATCTGTGCTGCATTGTGGGGACCAGTATATAGTAGTACAGTGCTGCATTGTGGTGACCACCAGTATATAGTAGTACAGTACAGTTGTCCATTGCTGTATCTTGCAGCTCCGTGTCAGACTCAGTTCTATTCTCCAGATCAGTGCTCAATATCTGTGCTGCATTGTGGGGACCAGTATATAGTAGTACAGTGCTTCATTGTGGTGACCACCAGTATATAGTAGTACAGTACAGTTGTCCATTGCTGTATCTTGCAGCCCGTGTCATACTCAGTTCTATTCTCTGGATCAGTGCTCAATATATTTGCTGCATTGTGGGGAGCAGTATATAGTAGTACAGTGCTGCAATGTGGTGACCACCAGTATATAGTAGTACAGTACAGTAGGCCATAGCGTTATCTTGCAGCTCCATGTCAAACTCAGTTCTAATCTCCGGATCAGTGCGCAATATCTGTGCTGCATTGTGGGGACCAGTATATAGTAGTACAGTGCTGCATTGTCGTGACCACCAGTATATAGTAGTACAGTACAGTTGTCCATTGCTGTATCTTGCAGCTCCGTTTTAGACTCAGTTCTATTCTCCAGATCAGTGCTCACTATCTTTGGTTCATTGTGGGGACCAGTATATAGTAGTACAGTGCTGCATTGTGGTGACCATCAGTATATAGAAGTATAGTACAGTAGGCCATAGCGTTATCTTGCAGCTCCATGTCAGACTCAGTTCTATTCTCCAGATCAGTGCTCAATATCTGTGCTGCATTGTGGGGACCAGTATATAGTAGTACAGTGCTGCATTGTGGGGACTAGTATATACAGTAAAACAGTGCTGCATTGTGTTGACCACCAGTATATAGTAGTGCAGTGCTGCATTGTGGTGACCACCAGTATATAGTAGTACAGTACAGTAGGTCATAGCGTTATCTTGCAGCTCTATTCAATATCTGTGCTGCATTGTGGAGATCAGTATATAGTAGTGCAGTGCTGCATTGTGGTGACCACCAGTATATAGTAGTACAGTACAGTACGGTTGTCCATTGATGTATCTCCCAGCTCCGTGTCAGACTCAGTTCTATTCTCCGAATCAGTGCTCAATATCTGTGCTGCATTGTGGGGACCAGTATATAGTATTACAGTGCTGCATTGTGGTGACCACCAGTATATAGTAGTACAGTACAGTAGGCCATAGCATTATCTTTCAGATCCGTGTCAGACTCAGTTCTAATCTCCGGATCAGTGCCCAATATCTGTGCTTCATTGTGGGGACCAGTATATAGTAGTACAGTGCTGCATTATGGTGACCACCAGTATATAGTAATACAGTACAGTTGTCCATTACTGCATCTTGAAGCCCATGTCAGACGCAGGTCTATTCTCCGGATCAGTGCTCAATATCTTTGCTGCATTGCGGGGACCAGTATATAGTAGTACAGTGCTGCATTGTGTTGACCACCAGTATATAGTACTACAGTACAGTAGACCATAGCGTTATCTTTCAGCTCCATGTCAGGCTAATTTCTATTCTCTGCATCAGTGCTCAATATCTTTGGTGCATTGTGAGGGCCAGTGTATAGTAGTATAGTGCTGCATTGTGGTGACCACCAGTATACAGTTGTCCATTGCTGTATCTTGCAGCTGTGTGTCAGACTCAGTTCTATTCTACGGATCGGTGCTCAATATCTGTGCTGCATTGTGGGGACCAGTATATAGTAGTACAGTGCTGCATTGTGGTGACCACCAGTATATAGTAGTACAGTACAGTAGACCATAGCGTTATCTTGCAGCTCCATGTCAGACTCAGTTCTATTCTCCGGATCAGTGCTCAATATCTGTGCTGCATTGTGGGCACCAGTATATAGTAGTACAGTGCTGCATTATGGTGACCACCAGTATATAGTAATACAGTACAGTTGTCCATTACTACATCTTGAAGCCCATGTCAGACGCAGGTCTATTCCCCGGATCAGTGCTCAATATCTTTGCAGCATTGTGGGGACCAGTATATAGTAGTACAGTGCTGCATTGTGGTGAGCACCAGTATATAGTAGTACAGTTCAGTAGGTCATAGCGTTATCTTGCAGATCCATGTCAGACTCAGTTCTAATCTTCAGATCAGTGATCAATATCTGTGCTGCATTGTGGGGACCAGTATATAGTAGTACAGTGCTGCATTGTGGGGACCAGTATAAAGTAGTACAGTGCTGCAGTGTGGTGACCACCAGTATATAGTAGTACAGTACAGTAGGCCATAGCGTTATCTTGCAGCTCCATGTCAAACTCAGTTCTAATCTCCGGATCAGTGCGCAATATCTGTGCTGCATTGTGGGGACCAGTATATAGTAGTACAGTGCAGCATTGTGGTGACCACCAGTATATAGTAGTACAGTACAGTTGTCCATTGCTGTATCTTGCAGCTCCGTTTTAGACTCAGTTCTATTCTCCAGATCAGTGCTCAATATCTTTGGTTCATTGTGGGGACCAGTATATAGTAGTACAGTGCTGCATTGTGTTGACCATCAGTATATAGAAGTATAGTACAGTAGGCCATAGTGTTATCTTGCAGCTCCATGTCAGACTCAGTTCTATTCTCCAGATCAGTGCTCAATATCTGTGCTGCATTGTGGGGACCAGTATATAGTAGTACAGTGCTGCATTGTGGGGACTAGTATATACAGTAAAACAGTGCTGCATTGTGTTGACCACCAGTATATAGCAGTGCAGTGCTGCATTGTGGTGACCACCAGTATATAGTAGTACAGTACAGTAGGTCATAGCGTTATCTTGCAGCTCCATTCAATATCTGTGCTGCATTGTGGAGATCAGTATATAGTATTACAGTGCTGCATTGTGGTGACCACCAGTATATAGTAGTACAGTACAGTAGGCCATAGCATTATCTTGCAGATCCGTGTCAGACTCAGTTCTAATCTCCGGATCAGTGCTCAATATCTGTGCTGCATTGTGGGGACCAGTATATAGTAGTACAGTGCTGCATTCTGGTGACCACCAGTATATAGTAGTACAGTACAGTTGTCCATTACTGCATCTTGCAGCCCATGTCAGACGCAGGTCTATTCTCCGTATCAGAGCTCAATATCTTTGCTGCATTGCGGAGAGCAGTATATAGTAGTACAGTGCTGCATTGTGGTGACCACCAGTATATAGTAGTACAGTACAGTAGACCATAGCGTTATCTTGCAGCTCCATGTCAGATACTAACAACAGGAGAAAAAGAAAGCTCTTGTGTGGGCGCACTCTTATACAAAAAAGAAATTCTTTAAATGTGTGTCAAAAAGATATTTAAAACATCCATTTATTATTCAAGGTTAAAAAACTATTACCCATCTATGATCCAAAAGTGAAATAAGAAAGAGATATAACGAGTATACAAAAAATGTTAAAATGTTCTGGTCTTTGTTTGGAGAGGTTGTAGACACTTATTTGTCTGACAGCCGTCTCCCCTGACCAGTACAGAAATTCTGTATTAGTGAAACCAAGGAAGGAGAAAAGTGTGTATCTTCAAAGAGCCAATATGGTTGGATCTATGTTGTACACTTGGCTGGCGACCAGATGCTCAGATTACCCACGTATTGGGGCTGTCTGTTGCCGTGATTAAAGTCTGACGCTGGACTTATTATATACCAAAACAGGAGGGTGAAAGAAGATTAGTGGTGATACTGCTGTTGGTGGTCACCTTGAAAAGGAGTAGTACCTACTCTACAATACCAATGAGAGTGCACCTATATAGGAGAATAAGGTATTACCTTATTCTCCTATATAGGTGCACTCTCATTGGTATATAGTTCCTCTACTACCATACCACGCCGCTAATGCCCGATCTCGTTCGATCTTGGAAGCGAAACGGCGTTGGGCTGGGTCAGTACCGGGAGAGGAGACTTCCTGGGAATACCCGGTGTTGTAGAGTAGGTACTACTCCTTTTCAAGGTGACCTCCAACAGCAGTATCACCACTAATCTTCTTTCACCCTCCTGTTTTGGTATATAATAAGTCCAGCGTCAGACTTTAATCACGGCAACAGACAGCCCCAATACGTGGGTAATCTGAGCATCTGGTCGCCAGCCAAGTGTACAACATAGATCCAACCATATTGGCTCTTTGAAGATACACACTTTTCTCCTTCCTTGGTTTCACTAATACAGAATTTCTGTACTGGTCAGGGGAGACGGCTGTCAGACAAATAAGTGTCTACAACCTCTCCAAACAAAGACCAGAACATTTTAACATTTTTTGTATACTCGTTATATCTCTTTCTTATTTCACTTTTGGATCATAGATGGGTAATAGTTTTTTAACCTTGAATAATAAATGGATGTTTTAAATATCTTTTTGACACACATTTAAAGAATTTCTTTTTTGTATAAGAGTGCGCCCACACAAGAGCTTTCTTTTTCTCCTGTTGTTAGTACTTGTACTTTCTGGCTCTGGGCGCACCACCAACTAGGACTACAATTCAAAAGAGTTTAACCTTTTTCAACTGTCCACATTTGGTTTTTTAGACATTTATACCATTATTTAATTTGGACCAGTGCCTGGTCGCTTCTTGTTCTTGTGCAGCTCCATGTCAGACTCAGTTCTATTCTCCAGATCAGTGCTCAATATCTTTGCTGCATTGTGGGGACCAGTATATAGTAGTACAGTGCTGCATTGTTGTGAGCACCAGTATATAGTAGTACAGTACAGTAGGTCATATCATTATCTTGCAGCTCCATTCAATATCTGTGCTGCATTGTGGAGATCAGTATATAGTAGTACAGTGCTGCATTGTGGTGACCACCAGTATATAGTAGTACAGTACAGTACCGTTGTCCATTGCTGTATCTCCCAGCTCCGTGTCAGACTCAGTTCTATTCTCTGAATCAGTGCTCAATATCTGTGCTGCATTGTGGGGACCAGTATATAGTATTACAGTGCTGCATTGTGGTGACCACCAGTATATAGTAGTACAGTACAGTAGGCCATAGCATTATCTTGCAGATCCGTGTCAGACTCAGTTCTAATCTCTGGATCAGTGCTCAATATCTGTGCTGCATTGTGGGGACCAGTATATAGTAGAACAGTGCTGCATTATGGTGACCACCAGTATATAGTAGTACAGTACAGTTGTCCATTACTGCATCTTGCAGCCCATGTCAGACGCAGGTCTATTCTCCGTATCAGAGCTCAATATCTTTGCTGCATTGCGGAGAGCAGTATATAGTAGTACAGTGCTGCATTGTGGTGACCACCAGTATATAGTAGTACAGTACAGTAGACCATAGCGTTATCTTTCAGCTCCGTGTCAGGCTCATTTCTATTCTCTGCATCAGTGCTCAATATCTTTGGTGCATTGTGACGACCAGTGTATAGTAGTATAGTGCTGCATTGTGGTGACCACCAGTATATAGTAGTATAGTACAGTTGTCCATTGCTGTATCTTGCAGCTGTGTGTCAGACTCAGTTCTATTCTACGGATCAGTGATCAATATCTGTGCTGCATTGTGGGGACCAGTATATAGTAGTACAGTGCTGCATTGTGGTGACCACCAGTATACAGTAGTACAGTACAGTAGGCCATAGCATTATCTTGTAGCTCCATGTCAGACTCAGTTCTATTCTCCAGATCAGTGCTCAATATCTTTGCTGCATTGTGGGGACCAGTATATAGTAGTACAGTGCTACATTGTGGTGAACACCAGTATATAGTAGTACAGTACAGTTGTCCATTGCTGTATCTTGCAGCTCCGTGTCAGACTCAGTTCTGTACTCCAGTTCAGTGCTCAATATCTTTGCTGCATTGTGGGGACCAGTATATAGTAGTACAGTGCTGCATTGTGGTGACCATCAGTATATAGTAGTACAGTACAGTAGGCCATAGCGTTATCTAGCAGCTCCGTGTCAGACTCAGTTCTACTCTCCGGATCAGTGCTCAATATCTGTTCTGTATTGTGGGGACCAGTATATAGTAGTACAGTGCTGCATTGTGGTGACCACCAGTATATAGTAGTACAGTACAGTTGTCCATTGCTGTATCTTGCAGCTCCGTGTCAGACTCAGTTCTATTCTCTGGATCAGTGCTCCATATCTGTGCTGCATTGTGGGGACCAGTATATAGTATTACAGTGCTGCATTGTGGTGATTACCAGTATATAGTAGTATAGTACAGAAGGCTATAGCATTTTCTTGCAGATCTGTGTCAGACTCAGTTCTAATCTCCGGATCAGTGCGAAATATCTGTGCTGCATTGTGGGGACCAGTATACTACTCAGTTCTGGACATGTCTGGACATGTCTGCAGGAGCTCCTGGGATCCTTCTGGTTACCTGAGGGATCCCGCCCCCTCTCCCAGCTGTGGGAGCTTGGAAGCGGGCAGCTGTGCTAAGGGATTCCCCTGCCTGGAAGGGCCCAGCTGTGGCCTGTGACTTTAACTATTAGGGGGTGCCAGGAGGTACCCTTTAATCATGAGGAGGTCACGGAAGATTTTACTGGCTTCCCCAGTGAAAGTAAAAAAGAAAGGGAATGAAGGAACATCTGGCAGGACTGCAATGGCGGCTGCTGCTGCAAAGGAACAGAGGAAAAAGCTGCCGGAGGTAAGATCTGAGTGCCCGGGACCTGCAGGGGCTAGAGGTGTGCAATATACCCCCTCCGTGCAAAGGGGGGGGTACCTCGGAACAAATAGCACTGAGAGCAGAGATCCCCGGAGCCGCAAAAGGTCCTCTCGCTGAAGGGGAAGTTGTGCCTGCGGGTCCGTCTAAGGAAGAGGAGGGTTGATTGGTGCTGCACGGAGCGGAGAAATCCCAAGAAGGGTCCCTGTCCGTGGCAGCCCCCCATCCAGTGTCAACAGCAGCAGGTACCCCTGGGGGTGGTGTAGCCTCTGGGGGGAATGCTGTAATGGCCGGGAGTCCCTGTGATGGGAGTAGGGGGAAGCTGCAGGACGGAGGAGAGCGGCTGGTGCCGCTGGTTGTAAAAATTAAAGAAAATAACATTGGACAAATATCCTGGTATGATGCCTCCCCCGAGCCCCCCGAGCAGGCAGAGAGTACCCTTGGGGGCATGCCAGCTCCCGGGGGGAGATCTGCGGATGCTGGGGGGGGTTAGGGGTTAAAGAAGAGGAAGAATACAGTATGGATGGGAGTTCAGCATCGGAAGGGTTAAACTCAGAATCAGAGGAAGATTCGAGTACAGAGGAGATCCTGGCAAGTGTGTCATTACAGGAGCTGATATATGAATCAAAGAAAATCAGTAACTGCATTACAGAAGCAAGGAAGAAAAGAAACAAATGTCAAGTATGGGACAGACAACGGTACAGGAATCAAATAGAAGACCTTACCCTGTATCAGGCACGTATAAAGGAATAAATGGTGGCCGCCCAGAAGGAATTTAACAAAAAGGAAAATGAAGAGAATCCTCCAGCACAGCAGGGGTTAATAGCATTGCCGGCTGCTAAGGATTCCCCTGTAGCGTTGCAAGATCCAGTGGTGCAGGGGGAGCGGTCCCAGGACGGAGTCCCTGGTGACGGAGAAGCAGAGGCGGAGCCGGTGATAGCGCAACATCAACAGAGTGGAGGGAACCCTGATGATGCGGCCAGTGGAAAGGAAAACCCAGTTTCTATGGAGAAAGAGGGGAAGCCTGTGTCTGAAGCTGAAACCACTCCGGCTGGAGGAACAAAAGGTGAGACGGAGCGGCCGCTGCAGTGGCAGCAGGGGGATCCTGGAGATGTGGCAGGTGAAGGTAGCAGTGGAAAGGTGATCGGAGCTGCAAGTGCCGGGACCCAACTGTCAGAGAAGAAAGGTGAGGGGATCCCGGTTGCTAAGCGGATGACGTCAGAGGGTGCCCCGGCCAGTATAAGTATTGGCAAAACGGCAGAGAAAAGTGGAAAGGGGCTTGCTGGAGACAGTAAACTGGAGGTGAGTGATCTCAGTAAAGAAAGGAAGGAGGCAACTGGGGGAGCACCAGAAGTTTTTTTTGGGTGGAGGGGGCCCAATTGGGCTTTTCAGGGGGAAAGGGGGCCAAGGTGGAAATATAGAAAACTCAAAAGAAAATGTAAAAATTAAAAAAAAATGATGAGAAGCCTGGCAAAGTTCAAGGTCAGCCAAGGCTGGACAAAAGACTACTTTCGGAGCATGAAATGGAAGTTGTGGAAACTGTGTATGGAAATTTGCAGGCACCTGAGAGGATGCGGGCCGCTGCAAAGCTGATAAGTGCAGTAACTCAGAAACATAAAGACAAAAGTAAGAACTTGGTGCCTGGTAAAGAAAAAATAAATGTGACACCTATTCTTGTTCCACTCCCAGGCCCTACCCCTGTCTTTGGTGCTGCTACAGGTACTGATGGTGTATTGAGGGAAGTGGAAACTTCTTATGCCAAGGTACTGAGCAATCCAATTGTTTCAGGGCAGGGTGGAGATGCGGGGGGAGGTAGTGCAGAGGCGGGAGGGTTCGGTAGAAGAAAAATAATAAATTTTAAGTGGGTGGGTGAAGGGGGCGCCCCTTCAAAAGTAGATTTCTTAAGGAAATTTTTTGATTTGGGTTTTGTGGCCAGGCAGTTGTACTCCTGCATTCACCCTGTGAACTCAAATGAGTTTGATGTGGCCTTTATGGCAAACAGGGTGATGCAGGAGTGCTTCTCAAAGTTGTCTGATCTGGAAGAGGGGAGTTTTTTTAAATAATTTTACTTTCTTAATGACGGGGAAGGTGGATAGCACAAGAGTGTCTATTCTTGTGCGAAATGAGACAATTCCAGAGAACGACATAAAATATTGGTTGAGCAGGCATTGTGAGAAAATACTAAGCCTTGAGAAGTCGGACTATACGTTGGGGGTGTGGGGTGGAGCATGGTCTGCAAATGTGTGTTTGACGAAAAGCTGTGAGGGGGTGAAACATCTGCCGTCCGCCGCGTATATTGGCCGCGATCGCATTCAGGTGTTCTACCAGGGCCAGCCGAAGACTTGCTTCAAGTGTGGTGGCCCTGGGCATTTGAGCCATGAATGCGATGCGGCCAAATGCAATTTATGCGGTGGACTGGGCCACACCTCAAGGTCATGCAATAATATTTGTTGTAATTTATGTGGTGGTGAAGGGCACCCTTACAGTAGGTGTCCGGAGGCGGAAAAAACAACGGAATGGAGAAGTAGAAGGGAGAGTATTGAAGAATTAGGGACGAAGAATAAGGCAAGAGTGGTGGAAGAAAGGGGAAAAGAAGTGCGAGGAGGGTCAGTGAAGCTGAAGGAAGGAAAGACGGAGTGGAGTTTGGCGGGAGGAAGGGTGAAGGGGAAAGAAGATGAGGAAGAAGGTTTTCAGCTAGTGATAAAAGGTGGGAAAAGCAAGAAAACAGTAATTAAGGAGGACTTATTATTATTTAATAGGTTTGAGGGAGTTTCCACTGATGAAGAGGAGGTGGAGGTGGTGAAGGAGAAGGGTGGGTTGGTGCTGAGGAAAAAGAAGGTAAGGAAAAGGAGGCAGAGAGAGAGGGGAAGTGGGGAAGGAGGAAAGAAGAAGAAGGAGAGGAAGGACAGTTGTAGGGAAAGTTCAGGCAGGGAATCAGAAAGTGAACTAGAATGGGACCCAGCAGGTTCATCCCTAGTGGGAAAAGAAAAAGTAGAATCAGAGATAGAGGAACTGAGGATGGAAGAAACAGAGGAGTTGCAAGAGGGGAATGGACAGAAGGTCTTAATAGAAAAGGAACCTCCTGTAAAGGATTCTATCCGGAAACCCCCGGATCCTGGTTCGGGTGTGGAGGGAGCCGGGATGAAAGAAGGAGAGGCTGTTGTAAGAATGGAATGTGGTGTTGGTGGTGGTGATGGTGATGGTGGTGGAGGGGAGAAGTGAATAAGGATAATGGGTAGTGAAACTCAATCACCAAAGAAACATGGATCTCCACCCTATACGATGTGCCACATTAATGTGGCTTCCGTTCTTTCCGATAAGGCTCGGTTTATGGCTTTTGATTTTTGTAACAACCAGGATTTTGATATTTTATTTTTGCAGGAGACCCGGGTTATCAGGTTGGTGGCTCTCCACAAAGCCAAAAGCGAGTGGAGAGGTGGGCCCTCCTATTGGTCTCTTGCGGCTGAGCCTTATGGTGGGGTGGCGGTACTTTTTGCCGGCATAGTAACTGTGCACAAGGTTATTGAGTTACAAATTGGAAGGTGTAAGATCTTAGATGTCACCTTGAGAGGGCATGACCTGAGGCTAATCAATATTTATGGGCCCCAGAAAGCCTGGAATAGGAAATGCCTTTTCAAGAGGATAAAGCCATTTCTTTTTACGGCCCAGCAGGTTGTTTTTGGTGGCGATTTTAACGCCATAGTTAGGCCAGAAGACAGGGGAGGAGCCAAAAAAGCCATGGGCTATGATTCAAATTATTTAGTATCAATGGTTAGACAGGCTGGTTTGGTTGATGTCCATATTCGGCACCATCCAGACCTCACGGGTTACACTTATTTTAGTGGTCAGAGTAGGACTAGAATAGATAGATTTTTTGTTAAAGAAACTTCCAAGACTTTGCCTTCACAGGTAAGGTTGGTAGAATTTTCAGATCACGGGTTCTTGACTTTTTCTTTGAATGCCTCACAGTCGATCTCGAAAGGAAGGGGCCTATGGAGGCTGAACTCAGAGCTCTTAAAGGAAGAGAAGGTAAGACAATCTTTTAGGGAATTCTTCCAAGCACAGGAAACACTGTTGGAGGCAGGATGGAGTAGATCGGAGTGGTGGGAGGAGGTCAAAGAGAGGACCCGAAGGTTTTTCAAGTGGCTGGTAGCAAGGAAAAACTTGGTAAAAAAAATGCCTACTATGCTCTGAGGAGGAAATTAGATTTCCTGATCTCTGAAAGAGGAGATGATGGGGAAATCTCCCGGGTGAAATCTCGGATGCAGCAGTTGCAGTATAGCCGACTTTCGTCTTTGATTCAGGAGAGGGATTATGGCAAGTACCACTCCCCGGATCCCTACCAGAATTGTAGGCGAAAGATCGAGTTAAAGGGAATCAGAGGTCTGATTGATGGAAAGGGTGTCATGCAGGAGGGAAGAGAGGGCATCCTGGAAGTCATTATAACCTATTACACTGATCTGCTGTCCGAGAAGGCACTTAGCAGAGAGAGGATGGAGGAATTTCTGGGGAGGATACCAGGGCTTGTGGAACCGGATGCCTCAATAGATTGCTTAGAGTGTGAGATATCTGTGGAGGAGGTCAGGGAAGCAATTGGCGTTTTAACATCAATAAAGACACCTGGGCCAGATGGTTTGAAAGCTGAATTTTATAAAGAATTCTCAGACGTCCTGGCACCTCGTCTCGTGGAGGTTTTTAACAGTGGCCTGGCAGAGGGAGAACTCCCTCCCTCCATGAGGCTTTCTGCGCTTATTTTACTCTCTAAGGGAAAGGACCCGGCTCGCATTGAGAATTGGCGCCCCATAGCACTTCTCAATACGGATAGGAAGGTGTTGGCAAAAATCATATTAAATAGGCTGATGGAATTTTCCGGGCAGTTGCTCTCGACTTCTCAGCATTGTACTGTGAAAGGTCGAAGCACATTTAATGCTGTCCTTGGTGTCCGGGAGGCCATAGAGCGGTGCAGGGTTGAGAAGTGGGGGAA
The DNA here is from genome assembly GCF_028390025.1 of Pseudophryne corroboree. Classification (NCBI taxonomy): domain Eukaryota; kingdom Metazoa; phylum Chordata; class Amphibia; order Anura; family Myobatrachidae; genus Pseudophryne; species Pseudophryne corroboree. Next base: position 209,816,892 of record NC_086454.1, read on the forward strand.
ATACTTACTGGCATTGGATCAGTCCAAAGCTTTGGACCAAGTCAACCATGAGTACCTCTGGACTTTGCTGGAAAGGTATGGCATTCCAGTTAAACTAGTCAATTGGCTACGTATATTGTACAGCAAGGCCGAGAGCTTCCCGCTTGTTAATGGTTGGGTAGGGCCTGCCTTTTTGGAGAACTCTGGTGTCCGTCAGGGTTGCCCCCTGAGCCCTCTTCTTTACATGTTTGCGATCGATCCTTTTATTCGGAGGATTGAGGACAGCATAGTGGGAGGGGTGCAGCTGGGCCAGGGAGAGCCACTGAGGGTAATTGCCTATGCTGATGATGTCACAGTGGTTCTGTCTTCAAATACAGAGGCCTGTGATGTAGACCAACTGATAGGCGAATACTCAGGAGCCTCGGGCTCCATGATAAATCAGGACAAGTGTGAAGCTTTCTGGATGGGGGAGGAAGGTAGAGAATTCGACCTTCTGGACAGCCTCCCCGTGGCCAACCATCCAATTAAGATTCTAGGAATAAAATTCGACCAGGGCGAATATGCCACAGCAAATTGGGAGAGGATACTGGAAGAGGTGACCCGGAAAGTAAAAAGTTGGAGAGGATGGAAATTCTCCCTAAGGGAAAGGGTTGATTTGTGTAAAACCTATCTGATTCCATTGTTTTTATATGTCAGTTATGGTTTGTTTTTTTCAGAACCACTGTGGTCTAAAATTGGCTCTTTGTTTTTCTTGCTGTTGTGGGGAAACAAAATGAATATGGTCAAGAGAGGCATTGCATGCAAACCGAGGACCAAGGGGGGACTGGACATGGTCAAACCGGTGGTGTTTTTTATAACAGCTTTTTTAAAAATGAATTTTGGGCGTCTGTTTTCAGAGATCCCCCCTCGGTGGGCAGACGGTTTTAGAGAATGGATATCTCCCTTCCTCACAGTATGGATAGAAGGAGGTCACTTGAGAAACTCTCGGCGTAGAAGAAGCCGCCTACCGATCTATGTGATCCAGTGCTTGAAAGTGATTGGGCGATGGGGCTTGGGAGTGGGGGAGTTAAGATATCTCAGTAGGAAGGAGTTGGGGAAGAGGGTCTTGCAAACTCACTTCCATGTCCCATTGGCCCTGAAGGATTGCCCAGAAACTGTATGTTCAGAAGGCGTTTCTCTGATAAATTCTCAGAGGATCCCGTTGAAATTTAGGGACATTGCCTGGTTCTCATTCCAAGGGAAGCTCTATGTTAGGGGGAACCTGAAGTTTAGAAGATCCAATGATCGTGATTGTCCGCGGGAGGAGTGTCAGGGTCAGGAGGAGAGTATGGACCATTTCTTGCTTCAGTGTCCTTTTTATATAAACATTTACAAAAGAGTGTCAAGAGCTCTAGGAATACCTTGTCTTTCTGGTTTGTATTACCAGGGATGGGCATATGGGGCATTCAAAGGGTATGAGGATTTTGATTTATGCAAAATTTTTATGATAAGTCTAGCTTTCAGGTATCACTTATGGAATGCACGGTGTCAGGTTTCATTGAGAAATAAAATCCTTCCCTGCGAAGTGGTGGAGAGCTTAATACTACATGAGGTGAAGTGGATGATGGAAATGGAGGAAGAGAGATTTGGATGTCATCAGTTGGTCCCACTTGTGGCGCCAGCTGAAGCCCCCTTAGTGGGTGATGGAAAATTTCTAGCCTCCAGGTACTGGGAAAAACTTTTCTATAACTATCTCAATTTTTAGTTGAAATAGAATTTTGAGACTAGTTTTCTTTTATAAATGGTTGCATACACTGGAAGTGCTGCCCAGATTATTATTGACTTCTCATTTAAATGTTGGTTTGTTCGGGATGAAAGTAGAGTAAATGGTATAAAAGGTGAGAGGATGGGTGGAATGAGAGTGGAGTGAACGGTGGTGGTGGGGAATGAAAGGAGGAGCGAGAGAGGAATGTATGGGCTCAAGAACAGGTGAAGGGGGAGCATGGAGGAAGAAGAGGAGGCTAATTGTGGTAAAAGAAAGTTTCTAAAGGAAATTGTTAGAGTTAAGGGAAAGTGTGAAGGGAATATGTAAAATTGGGGAAAATGTTAATAATAAATGGAAATTTTCTGTTATTGTCCATTTTTTTTAAACTTTATTTATATGTTGTAAATTTGTAAATATGTAAATAAGATGTATGAAGGTTGCAATATTCAAATAAAAAACATTACCAGTATATAGTAGTACAGTGCTGCATTGTGGTGACCACCAGTATATAGTAGTACAGTACAGTTGTCCATTGCTGTATCTTGCAGCCAGTGTCACACTCAGTTCTATTCTCCGGATCAGTGCTCAATATCTTTGCTGCATTGTGGGGACCAGTATATAGTAGTACAGTGCTGCAATGTGGTGACCACCAGTATATAGTAGTACAGTACAGTAGGCCATAGCGTTATCTTGCAGCTCCGTGTCAGACTCAGTTGACTCAGTTCTATTCTCCGGATCAGTGCTCAATATCTGTGCTGCATTGTGGGGACCAGTATATAGTAGTACAGTGCTGCATTGTGGTGACCACCAGTATATAGTAGTACAGTACAGTTGTCCATTGCTGTATCTTGCAGCTCTGTGTCAGACTCAATTCTATTCTCCGGATCAGTGCTCAATATCTTTGGTGCATTGTTGGGACCAGTATATAGTAGTATAGTGCTGCATTGTGGTGACCATCAGTATATAGTAGTATAGTACAGTAGGCCATAGCGTTATCTTGCAGCTCCATGTCAGACTCAGTTCTATTCTTCGGATCAGTGCTCAATATCTGTGCTGCATTGTGGGGACCATTAGTATATAGTAGTATAGTACAGTAGGCCATAGCGTTAACTTGCAGCTCCATGTCAGACTCAGTTCTATTCTCCGGATCCCGTGCTCAATATCAGTGCTGCATTGTGGAGATCAGTATATAGTAGTACAGTGCTGCATTGTGGAGACCACCAGTATATAGTAGTACAGTACAGTAGGCCATAGCGTTATCTTGCAGCTCCGTGTCAGACTCAGTTATATTCTCCGGATCAGTGCTCAATATCTGTGCTGCATTGTGGGACCAGTATATAGTAGTACAGTGCTGCATTGTGGTGACCACCTGTATATAGTAGTACAGTAGGCCATAGTGTTTTCTTGCAGCTACGTGTCAGATTCAGTTCTATTCTACGGATCAGTGCTCAATTTCTTTGGTGCATTGTGGGGACCAGTATATAGTAGTACAGTGCTGCATTGTGGAGACCACCAGTATATAGTAGTACAGTACAGTAGGCCATAGCGTTATCTTGCAGCTCCGTGTCAGACTCAGTTATATTCTCCGGATCAGTGCTCAATATCTGTGCTGCATTGTGGGACCAGTATATAGTAGTACAGTGCTGCATTGTGGTGACCACCTGTATATAGTAGTACAGTACAGTAGGCCATAGTGTTTTCTTGCAGCTACGTGTCAGATTCAGTTCTATTCTACGGATCAGTGCTCAATTTCTTTGGTGCATTGTGGGGACCAGTATATAGTAGAACAGTGCTGCATTGTGGTGACCACCAGTATATAGTAGTACAGTACAGTAGGCCATAGCGTTACTTGCAGCTCGGTGTCAGACTCAGTTCTATTCTCCGGATCAGTGCTCAATATCTGTGCTACATTGTGGGGACCAGTATATAGTAGAACAGTGCTGCATTGTGGTGACCACCAGTATATAGTAGTACAGTACAGTTGTTCATTGCTGTATCTTGCAGCTCCTTGTCAGACTCAGTCCTATTCTCCAGATCAGTGCTCAATATCTGTGCTGCATTGTGGGGACCAGTATATAGTAGTACAGTGCTGCATTGTGGTGACCCCTAGTATATAGTAGTACAGTACAGTAGGCCATAGCTTTATCTTGCAGCTCTGTGTCAGACTCGGTTCTATTCTCCAGATCAGTGCTCAATATCTTTGATGCATTGTGGGGATCAGTATATAGTAGTATAGTGCGGCATTGTAGTGACCACCAGTATATAGTAGTACAGTACAGTAGTCCATTGGTGTATCTTGAAGCTCCTTGTTAGACTTATTTCTATTCACTAGATCAGTGCTCAATATTTTTGATGCATTGTGGGGACCAGTATATAGTAGTACAGTGCTGCATTGTGGTGACCCCTAGTATATAGTAGTACAGTACAGTAGGCCATAGCTTTATCTTGCAGCTCTGTGTCAGACTCGCTTCTATTCTCCAGATCAGTGCTCAATATCTTTGATGCATTGTGGGGATCAGTATATAGTAGTATAGTGCGGCATTGTAGTGACCACCAGTATATAGTAGTACAGTACAGTAGTCCATTGGTGTATCTTGAAGCTCCTTGTTAGACTTATTTCTATTCACTAGATCAGTGCTCAATATTTTTGATGCATTGTGGGGACCAGTATATAGTAGTACAGTGCTGCATTGTGGTGACCACCAGTATATAGTAGTACAGTACAGTAGGCCATAGCGTTATCTTGCAGCTCCGTTTCAGACTCATTTCTGTGCTGCATTGTGGGAACCAGCATATAATAGTACAGTGCTGCATTGTGGTGACCACCAGTATATAGTAGTACAGTACAATTGTCCATTGCTGTATCTTGCAGCTCCTTGTTAGACTCAGTTCTACTGTAGTCTCTGGATCAGTGCTCAATATCTTTCCTGCATTGTGGGGACCAGTATATAGTAGTACAGTGCTGCATTGTGGTGACCACCAGTGGTGACCACCAGTATATAGTAGTACAGTACAGTAGGCCATAGTGTTATTGTCACACGCCAGAGGCGGCGTTCGCCGCACTTACCCCTGCGTGTCTGCTGGTCTGTGTTGTGGCCTCCGCCTTTGGTGGGCCACGGGCTCCGGCGTCTGGCTGGCGCGGCTCCCGGCGGTTCTCCAGGGCATGGGCGCCGCCATGACACCCGGCATCACGTGGACGGGGGGCAGGTGATGTCATCAGACTGTTCCGCCAATCCAGCGGTGGCTGGAGATTCAAAGTCAGACGCCGGACAGAGCCTCAGTGCCTGAGTATCGTCTTTTCTCTGATGTGGATGCAGGCGCTCTTGTTCCCGGCGAGGATCTCTGAAGTTGTACTCCAGTGTCTCCGGCATTTCCAGGAGCCAGTTCGCCGCACCGGTTCCAGTGTACCCAGCGGCCAGTGTGTCTCTCTGCGGTTCAGTCACCAGTGCTCCTAGGAATCAGCGTGGGCTGCGGGCCCTAATCACCATTCTCAAGTTCTACGAATCACCAGCGTCCTAAACCACTTCACTTACGTTCTTCACATCATCAGCGTCTCAGTCACCGTTCTCAAGTTCTACAAATCAACAGCGTCTTAAACCACTGCACTAACATTCTTCACATCATCAGTGTCCCAGTCACCGTTCTCAAGTTCTACAAATCAACAACGTCTTAAACCACTGCACTTAAGTTCTTCACATCATCAGCGTCTCAGTCACTGTTCTCAAGTTCTACAAATCAACAGCGTCTTAAACCACTGCACTTACGTTCTTCAAATCATCAGCGTTTCAGTCACCGTTCTCAAGTTCTACAGATCAACAGCGTCTAAAACCACTGCACTTAAGTTCTACAAATCATCAGCGTCCTAACCCACCGCACTAAGTTCTTCAAATCACCAGTGTCTTAATCTCCGCTCACAAGTTCCTTTAACCATTTGTGTCTTTAACCACCATTTACAAGTTTTTCAAGTAACAGTGACTCTTAAACATCACCCACAGTTCCCACAATCACCAGTATCTCTAATATTGCTCACAAAACCCTTCAATGGGCCTGGACATTCCCTCATAAGTTCCTTTATGATATATGACTTTAAGTTGTTCTTCTTCTGCAATAAAGCTCTTCAATATTTCACCAAACCTTACTGTCAGCGTCCTGTATGAGGAGGTCCTATATTAGGCCACCCCTGTTCCGGCTCAGTTGTGGTTCCTCTTCCCAACCATCGGAAGAATCCCCGAGTTCACAACACCCTCAGTCTAGGCCAGTGACAGTATACTCAGGCCCCATGGACCTGGGGAATCGGAACCCAGAGGCAAGCACCATGCAGGACCTGGTTTCCTGAGTACAGAGTCAGGAAGCAGCACAAAATCAGGTGATGCATTATCTCCAGGAATTATCTGGCCGGCTGGATCAAATCCAGACTTCTCTGGCTTCAGTGGTTCCAGCTCCAGTTCCAGTATCCGCTCCAGTGGCTGTCTCTAGCAATGTTCCGTCCTTGTCTGGAACCAGGTCACGCCTTCAGCTTCCCACTCCTCATCGTTATAATGGGAATCCAAAGAATTGCCGTGGTTTCCTCAATCAGTGTGAGGGACATTTCGAACTCTTCTCACACAACTTCCCTACTGATCGGTCTAAAGTGGCATACATTATCTCTTTGCTTGAGTGTTCAGCGTTGGAGTGGGTGTCACCATTGTGGGAGCGATCAGATCCGTTAGTTTCTAGTTATACCAACTTCATCACATCATTTCGAAGGATCTTTGATGAGCCCGGCAGGACGACCGCTGCCTCTGCTGACTTGCTCCGAGTTCGACAAGGCTCTCGTACAGTGGGACAGTATGTGATTCACTTTCGAACCATAGCTTCAGAACTGTGCTGGAATTATGATGCCCTTCGGGCTGCTTTTTGGAGCGGGCTCTCGGATCGTTTAAAGGACAAGTTGGTCACTAGAGATCTATTAATTTGCTTTGCCAGGATCCAAGGGTTGTCAGTCTCTTGAAATCAGATCACTATTTTTTGGCAACCATACTTGATCCTAGGTTTAAGTCGTATGTTGTATCTTTCTTTGCAATGGACACAAATCTGAAAAGATGCAAAGAGCTGTTGGTGATCAAAATGTCAGCTCAAGGGGAATGTGACATGGCAACATCTCCTCCTTCAGTTTCTCTGGTAACTTCAGCTGCCAGGAAAAATCTCAATTTTCCTAAGAGACTGACTGGTGGTGATACAGATCCGTCAGCAAAAACTTTTGACATCTGGTCTGGACTGAAGGAACTGCCAACATTTAGTGATATCTCTACCGTGACTGCATATCATTCGAAAGATTGTTGATGGTTGTTTTAGTGATCGCATCCTAACAGGCATGTATTCCTCTGCTGGTAGCCATTCCGGTCCAGCTGTATTCCTCAACCAGTAGCCAGTCCGTTTCACTACTGGCAGGAAAAAAAAGACAATTTGGAGGCCCCTGCACAAACTGGATTTGCTTTACTTAAGTTGCCCAGCCTGCAGTGTATACTTAAAGAGTTTTTAGCGAAGCCGGAGACCTTGTCAGTGATCGGCGTAGGAGGTTACTTCCCCAAAATGTGGAAAAGATGATGTTCATCAAAATGAATTACAAATTCCACTAAGAAGACATTTACCGGCAATTACATAAAAAAAATAGAGGAGCCTGTAATGGTGGAGTCCAGTAGGGATGAATTGTAGTGTGTGAGTAAGGGGATGTACACACTAATGGGGGTGAGGAATCAGATGATGATGATGATGGCAACAGCTTACCTATGTAGAGACAGTTTGTGTACGTAGAGACCATTAGCAGCTGGTTTTGTGGGGGCCCAAACAAAACAATCATTTCAGCCACAAGTGGCAGTCCCTGTCGCTGAAATGATTGGTTCGTTAAACTGTGCATGTCCTATTTAATATATGCAACACAAGGGTAGGTGGGGTGGGAGGTCCAAAGGACAATTCCATCTTGCACCTCTTTTCTTTGCATTATGTGCTGCTTGGACTGTCTTCTTGTGTAGACGAAAAACATTTTTATAGTTTATTAAATTGCCACCCTGTCTGCCACTGCAGTGCCATTCTGTTTCATAGATTTGCCATGTTGAAAGTCAAAGTGTCACATGTTCGGTGCAACCTTTTTGCCCAAAGTGGATGAAAACAATATTGGGGGCTGTGAGGTGGTCAAAATTGTCTGGGAATGAGTGAAAATGTATGTTATTGAAGTTAATAATACTGTAGGAACAAAAACAGGCCAACATTCGGTAATTGTAGCTGTATTTATGATTTTCGATAAAAAATACAGACCCAAAACCAAAATCCGCAAGGACGGTTTTGGCAAAACAAAATACAGATCCAAAACGTGAAGGAGATACAGATCCAAAACCCATGACGGGGGCCAGCACACATCTCTATTGATACATTACATACGCATGATAACAGGTTTATTGGCACCTTAAATAAACAGCCTGATTTTTTTTTATTATGAATTTGATGTGAATAACAAAATACGTTTAATAAAATACGAAGGAATATATACAATAGTCTTTAAGGTTATGCACACTGTCATGATACTGACTTCTCTCATGTACTAGTAGCTTGTCTTGTTTCCTTTGCCCCTTGTCGTGCAGATCAGGTTATCCTGCATTGCAGAATTTCTTGCCTGAGAAATCGGCTCAGCAGGGCCGGTTCTAGGGTTTGCAGCTCCCCGGGCGGGCAATAGGGGCGTTGCTTCATGCAGGGGGCGTGGTCAGTTACGCCCCCTGTACAGTAGTAGCATCTAGTTCCCTTCGTGGAGATGTACTTTGCTGTGCGGTGCGTGTCTAGTTCCCTTCACAGCGGGGGGGGCAGCGGGACAGAGCGGGCAGCGGATCTTGCCATGGTGTGGCGCCGGTGCCTTCCGGAAGGCGGCGCCCCGGGCAAAAGTCCTGCTTGCCCGTGGCAAGATCCACTACTGCTGCTCAGCATACATGCTGATTATGCAACTGAGTTCTTCTGTGTGTATAGTTTGCAGATTCCTGATTGCAGCAGTGTTATCAGTCCAATTAGCAGTGCAGGACCTGAACTGCAGAGATCATGTGGGTGCATTTGCTCTCAGGGGGTCATTCTGACCTGATCGCTCTCTGATGTTCATCACAGCACAGCGATCAGGTCAGAAGTGCGCCGGCGCATGGCTGACAGCCAACGGCTGTCATTGCCTAGCGATTGCCTCTGCATGATTGACAGGCAGAGGCGGTCGCTGGGTGGGAGGGGGTGGCACGGTGGCATTTGGCCACCGTTTTGTGGGTGCGATCCGGCCAATGCAGGCATGGCTGGACTGTGCTGGAGCGAACCGCAGCAGCTGCGTGATGTCACACGCAGTCGCTGCGACCCGGGCAGCGACGAGTAGCTCTAATATAATTAATTTGGAGTTGCTATTGCAAGCAAATAGTCTGAATTCAAATTCTTAAATAAGTAAGTAAATGTATTGGTAAAAACATATCACCTTAACAGAGAGGGCAGTTCTCTCTGGGCTAAAAATTATGTTCAGAATGCCACGAGCAGGGCGTTACATTTCAATATATTCATTATACATTTCATTATTCACGCCTACTATGATAACACATGATTTCTGATAATATGGTTATATTTGGACAATTGGCACAAACAAACAAGAAATATTTATCACACGTTAGAATGATGAGGTTGGCTCCTGTATCCGCTATATGGCCTTGATAAAGTTTACAATTTCTTAATTTTCCATTGTTTTCATTTGTGTGTGGGGGTATTCCTTATTAGGAATTAACTGGACTTCGGATGTGTGTACGTGGACTTAATACTAGCCAACAAAGTGGTTTTGTTCCTCTTAGTTTGTATAAAGTTCATATGAATATGCTTTCTCATTTAGCTAGAGACAAAATGGATTCTCTTATGCTTTTATACTATAATGGTGAATATAGGTCACCTTTGATATTATGAATATACTGTATATGTGCATGCATAAAACACGTACTATCCAGTAGTACATATGGAAGGCTGTTAGGCCTTCAACATGTTGTCTCTGTCACAGTATTTGACAGTTCCACCCTCTGATCAGGGACATTATCCATGTGCCCTGTCATCTCAGGGGAATTTCTTTATAGTTCACTAATGATCATTTCATGTAGTATTGCTATTCTGCGTCTGGCAGTAGCCTTTTGAACGCAGCATAGATCACATCTGTAGACAGTGTACATCAAAAGGATGGCTACGATGATCACAAGAATAAACCTCATCACAGAATACATCACATTAGAAACCCATGTTACCATTCCTGAAAACCAGGTACGGGGATAAAACATAGATCACCATGCATCATTTTCAGAATCTGGATCATAATGTACTCTTTTAAATTCTTCTTTCAGGTCATAAGCTTCATTCATGTAATTAGTAATAATGGCCTCTGGATCGGTATCATTATTAGTCAAATAATTGCAACAGTGTACACAATGGTTAGTTTCAAGGGTTAAACAATAGCCTCCTGACTGGGCTGTCAGGTAATCCAAAATGAGTTGGTGCTGTAACGGTTCATTACGAAAAGCTTTCAGTTCATGTCCAACATAGCGAAATGTCTCATCGTAAAGTTCAGTCACATTGTCAATAAATTGAGCAAGATCAATGATTTCCTTTTGGTTCTCCAAATAGCCCCAGGTACCATATGTAAAGATGTGGGCAAGAGTGGTACCAATACGGTGTTTTATGGAGGAGTCAATTAGCGGAAGATGTTTCCTGATAATTATGTCTCTCTTATGACGTCGTCCATCTTTCCGATCATCCTGTGAAAACACTCTTTTCAACTCGTTATGGGTTATTGTGTTGAACTGTGGGATAATTCTCCCCAGATAGCAAAGACCTTCTGAGTTAGGGGTAACAATTTATAAGCATTTTTTCCACAAATGTAGTACATATCATGTGGAAGAAGGTAGGGAATGGCAATTCCTAATACCATAGTAGCCACTATCATACCAATCTGACATGTCTGCACAATGGGATCTGTCTCTGCATGAGGAACATTTACTGGTACTGTGTAGTCAAATAACTGATTGTAGTAACCTATGGTGCATGAAATACAATCTGAACCTTTAAAATCCACACTACATGGCTCAGCGCATCGCGGAACATAAGGCTTGTATATTGTGACAATTTTGTCACAATATCCTTTCTCTGACGTCCTAGTGGATGCTGGGGACTCCGTAAGGACCATGGGGAATAGACGGGCTCCGCAGGAGACTGGGTACTCTATAAGAAAGATTTGGTTCTATCTGGTGTGCACTGGCTCCTCCCTCTATGCCCCTCCTCCAGACCTCAGTTAGATTTCTGTGCCCGGCTGAGCTGGATGCACACTAGGGGCTCTCCTGAGCTCCTAGAAAGAAAGTATAATTTAGGTTTTTTATTTTACAGTGAGACCTGCTGGCAACAGGCTCACTGCACCGAGGGACTAAGGGGAGAAGAAGCGAACCTACCTGCTTGCAGCTAGCTTGGGCTTCTTAGGCTACTGGACACCATTAGCTCCAGAGGGATCGACCGCAGGACCCGTCCTTGGTGTTCGTTCCCGGAGCCGCGCCGCCGTCCCCCTTACAAAGCCAGAAGCAAGAAGATGGTCAGGCAAATCGGCGGCAGAAGACTTCAGTCTTCACCAAGGTAGCGCACAGCACTGCAGCTGTGCGCCATTGCTCCTCATACACACTTCACACTCCGGTCACTGAGGGTGCAGGGCGCTGGGGGGGGGCGCCCTGAGCAGCAATAAAATCACCTTGGCTGGCAAAATAACCACAATATATAGCCCCAGAGGCTATATATGTGGTAATTACCCCTGCCAGAATACAGAAAAAAGCGGGAGAAAAGTCAGCCGACAAAGGGGCGGAGCCATCTCCCTCAGCACACTGGCGCCATTTCTCCCTCACAGTTCCGCTGGAAGGAAGCTCCCTGACTCTCCCCTGCAGTCTACACTACAGAAAAGGGTAAAAAAGAGAGGGGGGGCACTAAACTGAGGCGCAGTAAATATTATAGCAGCTATAGGGGACATAGGCCCTCATTCCGAGTTGTTCGCTCGGTATTTTTCATCGCATCGCAGTGAAAATCCGCTTAGTACGCATGCGCAATGTTCGCACTGCGACTGCGCCAAGTAACTTTACTATGAAGAAAGTATTATTACTCACGGCTTTTTCTTCGCTCCGGCGATCGTAATGTGATTGACAGGAAATGGGTGTTACTGGGCGGAAACACGGCGTTTCAGGGGCGTGTGGCTGAAAACGCTACCGTTTCCGGAAAAAACGCAGGAGTGTCCGGAGAAACGGTGGGAGTGCCTGGGCGAACGCTGGGTGTGTTTGTGACGTCAACCAGGAACGACAAGCACTGAAATGATCGCACAGGCAGAGTAAGTCTGGAGCTACTCTGAAACTGCTAAGTAGTTAGTAATCGCAATATTGCGAATACATCGGTCGCAATTTTAAGAAGCTAAGATTCACTCCCAGTAGGCGGCGGCTTAGCGTGTGTAACTCTGCTAAATTCGCCTTGCGACCGATCAACTCGGAATGAGGGCCATAATTCAGTTAGTCCCTGCATTATATAACGCTCTGGTGTGTGCTGGCATACTCTCTCTCTGTCTCCCCAAAGGGCTTTTGTGGGGTCCTGTCTCCTTTAAGAGCATTCCCTGTGTGTGTGTGCGGTGTGTCGGTACGGCTGTGTCGACATGTTTGATGAGGAGACTTATGTGGAGGCGGAGCAGATGCCTATAAATGTGATGTCACCCCCTGCGGGGCAGACACCTGAGTGGATGGACTTATGGAAGGAATTACGTGCAAGTGTCGACTCCTTACATAAAAAATTTGACGACATGCCAAATGCGGGACAGCCGGCTTCTCAGCTCGTGCCTGCCCAGGCAATTCAAAGGCCATCAGGGGCTCTAAAACGCCCACTACCTCAGATGGCAGACACAGATGTCGACACGGATACTGATACCAGTGTCGACGACGATGAGTCAAATTTAATGTCCACTAGGGCCATTCGTTGCATGATTGAGGCAATGAAAGAGGTATTACACATTTCTGATATAAACCCAGGTACCTCAAAAAAGGGTATTATGTTTGGGGAAAAAAAACTACCAATAGTTTTTCCCCCATCTGAAGAATTAAATGAAGTGTGTGAAGAAGCGTGGGCTTTCCCCGATAAAAAATTGGTGATTTCAAAAAAATTACTAATGGCGTTCCCTTTCTCGCCAGAGGATAGGTCACGTTGGGAAACTCCCCCTAGGGTGGATAAAGCGCTCACACGTTTGTCTAAAAAGGTGGCACTACCGTCTCCGGATACGGCCGCCCTAAAGGAACCTGCTGATAGAAAGCAGGAGGCTATCCTAAAGTCTATATATACACACACTGGTGTTATACTGAGACCAGCTATTGCTTCAGCGTGGATGTGCAGTGCTGCTGCTGCTTGGTCAGATTCCCTGTCGGAAAATATTGACACCCTAGACAGGGACACTATATTGCTAACCGTAGAGCATATAAAAGACTCAGTCTTGTACATGAGAGATGCACAGAGGGAGATCTGCCGGCTGGCATCTAGAATAAGTGCATTGTCCATTTCTGCTAGGAGAGGCTTATGGACTCGGCAGTGGACAGGGGATGCAGATTCTAAAAGGCACATGGAAGTTTTGCCTTATAAGGGTGAGGAGTTATTCGGGGATGGTCTCTCAGACCTTGTTTCCACAGCAACAGCTGGGAAGTCAGCATTTTTGCCCCATGTCCCCTCACAGCCTAAGAAAGCGCCGTATTATCAGGTACAGTCCTTTCGACCCCAGAAAAACAGGCGGGGAAAAGGCGGGTCCTTTCTGTCTAGAGGCAGAGGAAGGGGAAAAAAGCTGCACCACGCAGCAGGTTCCCAGGAACAAAAGTCCTCCACCGCTTCTTCCAAATCCGCCGCATGACGGTGGGGCTCCACAGGCGGAGCCAGGTACGGTGGGGGGCCGCCTCAAAAATTTCAGCGATCAGTGGGTTCGCTCACGGGTGGATCCCTGGATCCTTCAAGTAGTATCTCAGGGGTATAAGCTGGAATTCGAGGCGCCTCCCCCCCGCCGTTTCCTCAAATCGGCCTTACCGACAACTCCCTCGGGCAGGGAGGCTGTACTAGAGGCAATTCACAAGCTGTATTCCCAGCAGGTGATAGTCAAAGTACCCCTACTTCAACAAGGACGGGGTTACTATTCCACACTGTTTGTGGTACCGAAACCGGACGGTTCGGTGAGACCCATTTTAAATTTGAAATCCTTGAACACATACATAAAAAGATTCAAGTTCAAGATGGAATCGCTCAGGGCGGTTATTGCAAGCCTGGACGAGGGGGATTACATGGTATCCCTGGACATCAAGGATGCTTACCTGCATGTCCCAATTTACCTTCCTCACCAGGAGTACCTCAGATTTGTGGTACAGGATTGCCATTACCAATTCCAGACACTACCGTTTGGACTGTCCACGGCACCGAGGGTGTTTACCAAGGTAATGGCAGAAATGATGATACTCCTTCGAAAAAAGGGAGTTTTAATTATCCCGTACTTGGACGATCTCCTAATAAAGGCGAGGTCCAGGGAGCAGTTACTGGTCGGAGTAGCACTATCTCGGGAAGTGCTACAACGGCATGGCTGGATTCTAAACATTCCAAAGTCACAACTGGTTCCTTCCACACGCTTACTGTTCCTGGGGATGATTCTGGACACAGAACAGAAAAAAGTGTTTCTCCTGCAGGAGAAAGCCAAGGAGCTGTCATCTCTAGTCAGAGACCTCCTACAACCAAAACGGGTGTCGGTGCATCACTGCACACGAGTCCTGGGAAAAATGGTGGCTTCATACGAAGCAATTCCATTCGGCAGGTTCCATGCAAGGACCTTCCAGTGGGACCTCTTGGACAAGTGGTCAGGATCGCATCTTCAGATGCATCAACTGATAACCCTGTCTCCAAGGACCAGGGTGTCTCTACTGTGGTGGCTGCAGAGTGCTCATCTTCTAGAGGGCCGCAGATTCGGCATACAGGACTGGGTCCTGGTGACCACGGATGCCAGCATTCGGGGCTGGGGCGCAGTCACACAGGGAAGAAATTTCCAGGGATTTTGGTCAAGTCAGGAGTCGTCCCGCACATAAACATTCTGGAACTGAGGGCCATTTACAATGCCCTAAGTCAGGCAAGGCCCCTGCTTCAAAACCAGCCGGTTCTGATCCAATCAGACAACATCACGGCAGTCGCCCATGTAAACCGACAGGGCGGCACAAGAAGCAGGGTGGCGATGGCAGAAGCCACAAGGATTCTCCGATCGGCGGAAAATCACGTACTAGCACTGTCAGCAGTGTTCATTCCGGGAGTGGACAACTGGGAAGCAGACTTCCTCAGCAGACACGACCTACACCCGGAAGAGTGGGGACTTCATCCAGAAGTCTTCCTACTGTTGGTAAACCGTTGGGAAAGGCCACAGGTGGACATAATGGCGTCCCGCCTCAACAAAAAGCTAAAGAGATATT
Organism: Pseudophryne corroboree; assembly: GCF_028390025.1. Taxonomy (NCBI): domain Eukaryota; kingdom Metazoa; phylum Chordata; class Amphibia; order Anura; family Myobatrachidae; genus Pseudophryne; species Pseudophryne corroboree. The sequence goes on from NC_086454.1 coordinate 209,832,129, forward strand.
GCGCCAGGTCAAGGGACCCTCAGGCGATAGCTGTGGACGCTCTAGTGACACCGTGGGTGTACCAGTCGGTTTATGTGTTCCCTCCTCTGCCTCTCATACCAAAGGTACTGAGAATAATAAGAAGGCGAGGAGTAAGAACGATACTCGTGGTTCCGATTGGCCAAGAAGAGCTTGGTACCCGGAACTTCAAGAAATGTTATCAGAGGACCCATGGCCTCTACCGCTCAGACAGGATCTGCTACAGCAGGGGCCCTGTCTGTTCCAAGACTTACCACGGCTGCGTTTGACGGCATGGCGGTTGAATTCCGGATCCTAAAGGAAAAGGGCATTCCGGAGGAAGTCATTCCTACGCTGATAAAAGCCAGGAAAGAAGTAACCGCAAACCATTATCACCACATTTGGCGAAAATATGTTGCGTGGTGTGAGGCCAGGAAGGCCCCTACAGAGGAATTTCAGCTGGGTCGTTTTCTGCACTTCCTACAGTCAGGAGTGACTATGGGCCTAAAATTGGGTTCCATTAAGGTCCAGATTTCGGCTCTGTCGATTTTCTTCCAGAAAGAACTGGCTTCACTGCCTGAAGTTGAGACTTTTGTAAAGGGAGTGCTTCATATTCAGCCCCCTTTTGTGCCTCCTGTGGCACCTTGGGATCTCAATGTGGTGTTGAGTTTCCTAAAATCACATTGGTTTGAACCACTTAAAACCGTGGATCTGAAATATCTCACGTGGAAAGTGGTCATGTTATTGGCCTTGGCTTCGGCCAGGCGTGTGTCAGAATTGGCGGCTTTGTCATGTAAAAGCCCTTATCTGATTTTCCATATGGATAGGGCAGAATTGAGGACTCATCCCCAGTTTCTCCCTAAGGTGGTATCAGCTTTTCACTTGAACCAACCTATTGTGGTGCCTGCAGCTACTAGGGACTTGGAGGATTCCAAGTTACTGGACGTAGTCAGGGCCTTGAAAATTTATGTTTCCAGGACGGCTGGAGTCAGGAAAACTGACTCGCTTTTTATCCTGTATGCACCCAACAAAATAGGTGCTCCTGCTTCTAAGCAGACTATTGCTCGCTGGATTTGTAGCACAATTCAGCTGGCGCATTCTGCGGCTGGATTGCCGCATCCTAAATCAGTGAAAGCCCATTCCACGAGGAAGGTGGGCTCATCTTGGGCGGCTGCCCGAGGGGTCTCGGCTTTACAACTTTGCCGAGCTGCAACTTGGTCAGGGGCAAACACGTTTGCTAAATTCTACAAATTTGATACCCTGGCTGAGGAGGACCTTGAGTTCTCTCATTCGGTGCTGCAGAGTCATCCGCACCCTCCCGCCCGTTTGGGAGCTTTGGTATAATCCCCATGGTCCTTACGGAGTCCCCAGCATCCACTAGGACGTCAGAGAAAATAAGAATTTACTCACCGGTAATTCTATTTCTCGTAGTCCGTAGTGGATGCTGGGCGCCCATCCCAAGTGCGGATTGTCTGCAATACTTGTATATAGTTATTGCCTAACTAAAGGGTTATTGTTGAGCCATCTGTTGAGAGGCTCAGTTATATTTCATACTGTTAACTGGGTTTAATATCACGAGTTATACGGTGTGATTGGTGTGGCTGGTATGAGTCTTACCCGGGATTCAAAATCCTTCCTTATTGTGTCAGCTCTTCCGGGCACAGTATCCTAACTGAGGTCTGGAGGAGGGGCATAGAGGGAGGAGCCAGTGCACACCAGATAGTACCAAATCTTTCTTATAGAGTGCCCAGTCTCCTGCGGAGCCCGTCTATTCCCCATGGTCCTTACGGAGTCCCCAGCATCCACTACGGACTACGAGAAATAGAATTACCGGTGAGTAAATTCTTATTTTCTCAACTTTCCCTAATTGGATGGGCCTTTCTGACTTGTGAAGTGTAAACATTCCTGCACTTGCCCACAATTGTGGCTCAAAGGATTTCATGTCTGTTATAGTTTTATTAAAACAGAATGGCACTCCATCACTAACATGTGGGGCCAGAAGGATGATGGGTGGCTTTGTTTTGTTATATAGATCAGTAACACGTCTTCCACAAATTTTTAGGCTACAATCCTCTTCGCAACTCTCTACATTACCTACTTTTAGTTATTTCGTCATGTGAGGCAGGAACTGGTGACATGGGCAGATTCTCACTCAATAATGGTGTCCTAGTGCATACCCAACAATTTGTGACATTTAATACCTGTCCCAACAGTGTGTGATATTGCTGAATGGGGTAATTCCTGGAGTAATATCCAACATTATCCATACACCAGAGTATACACCTATCCTCTGGGGGTTTGGTACAATAATCACAAATGCACCTTTCGACTGGAGGCAAATCAGCATCCTTGCACAAATCATCGTCGTTGAGAGATCTAGGGGGCCTGCTTAGAAAAGAGAAAGGAATCGTTTGGTTAAAATAATAGCCATCCACTCTAATGGAGGCTGCATAATCAGACCATGAGCCCCTACTCGCCCTCCCTTCAAGATACAAAATGCCCATGACCATGCCAATGCCCATGACCATGATGGCTCCCAGTAAACAGCAAAATAACTTGAAACTTTTCTGGGACATTATTCGGTAGGCCTGTAATCGATTATATGCAATCATCTCCATCTAGTTTGAAGAGTCCTGCCACAAGCAAATCGGGTATGTCTGTGTTAGCAAGCAAATCAGAGTCTCTGAAGTCTCTCGTCGTGTCTGCGCCCAAATCAGAGTCTCTTTGTTTTTTCAAGCTTGGATCTCTTACCGGTTTGCAATGCGATCCATGTACCCAAGTGTCACTTTCAGCAACATTTATGGCGGTATCTGTTATCTGAAGCACTTCCCAAGGACCGTCCCACTGATCTGTAAGTGAACCCGACCGCAGGAAACTTCTCACCATCACATGGTCTCCAGGCTGAATCTGGTGTGCTGGACCAAGGGAGGAAATCTGCTGAATACTCTGAGCCCATCGAAGATCTCTTAGCTGCTTAGACAATTGAATAACATATTGAACAGTCAAATCGTGTTGCATTTTTAAATCAGTCTTTGGGTTAGTAATGTATCTTGGTTGAAGTCTAAATAGCAGCTCATAAGGAGAGAGATTGAGCAGGGGTTTAGGTGTGATTCTAATACTATGAAGCACTCTAGGTAGTGCTTCTGGCCATGACAATCCCATCTCCTTTGTATGCTTAGCTAACCTAGTCTTAATAACCCCGTTAAGTCTTTCCACCTTCGCTGACGCCTTTGGATAATATGGCGTGTATAACTTTGATTCTATTCCTATCATTTCACACATTCTCTGGAAAACTTTCCCTGTAAAGTGTGTTCCGCGATCACTTTCAATAACATACGATAACCCATATCTACATACAAATTCCTGCAAAATTTTCTTAGCGGTGAACTGCACGGTGTCTGAGGTGGTAGGCCAAGCCTCGACCCAACCGCTGAACATGTCCACTAAAACCAGCACATACTGAAGCCTTCTTATCTTTGGTAACTGAATAAAATCAATCTGTAACTTTTGAAATGGACCTGAGGCATTTGGCAAATGTCTCATCTTGGTAGGTATTGTCTTTCCTACATTGTTTTTCAAACAAATAACACAGCTTTCACATTTGATTCTGTAACTTTGATAAATCCTGTAGCATACCAATAGGATTGTATAATTCTATTCATACTATCTGCACCCAAATGTACTAAGCCGTGAGCATCTTCTGCCAGAGCTGGTAACAACTTTTTTGGGGCCACCGGTTTGTCTTCTGCCACCTACCCCCCCCCCCCCCAAATACCATCCTCTCTCTTGCAACATTGTTTTAACTTCAAAGTGTTAATTTCATTTAGAGATGTACCCTCCTGATATTGTTTCAACTTTCCCATGTTATGTCATTGAAAAGCATCATTTGAGCTGTTGTTTCAGACTGACATGATGCTAAGGCAGCTTCTCTAGCTCTCAGGTCAGCTAACCTGTTACCCATGGAAACAAAATCATTCTGCTTTGTGTGTGCTTGACAATTAATTACTGCAACCTCTTCTGGTAATTGAATAGCATCTATCAAGTCATTGACCAAGTGAGCTTTTGCAATGGGTGTTACTGCTGCTGTAATGTAACCCCTATGCTTCCAAATAGCACCGAAATCTTGTACAACTCCAAATCCATATCTGGAGTCTGTGTAAATGTTAACTCTTTTTCCTTCTGCTAAGTGGCATGCTCTAATCAATGCAGTTAACTCTGCTTCTTGAGCTGAGTGTGGTGGACCTAATGGTTTGGCTTCTACAACCTCATCCTGGGTAGTAACAGCATAGCCAGTCACTAATGAACCATCGTGTGTTTGCCTGTGACAACTACCATCAGTGAAAAAAAACAAATCTGGGTTTTCTAATGGTGTTTCAGAAATATCTGGTCTAACTGAAGAGTTTTGACTCATGCATGTGGTGCAATCATGCCAGTTGTTCTCCTTCTCCTCATTACCTATACTCCACTCTCTGAAGCAGAAGGTAACAATGTGGCAGGATTCAAATTGCTACATCTATGTATGGGGATATTTCCTGGAGTCAAGAGTGCTATCTCCCACCGGGAGAACCTAGCTATGAACACATGTCTAGTCTGTGCATTGTTTAGTATTTGTGCAACTGCATGTGGAACATACAGGTGTAGTTCATGCTGTAATACAATGTCTTGGGTCTTTTCCAGCAATAGAACGGCTACAGCCACTACCCGTAAACATGTAGGCAATGCTTTTGCGACTGTATCCAACTGTGCCCTGAAATATCCTATGGGTCTGTGTCGGTCCCCATGTATTTGTGTCAACACCCCTAAAGCTGTATCTTTATTCTCACTACAATAAAGCTGGAATGGTTTACTGTAGTTAGGTAAGCATAAAGCTGGGGCGGTACTCAACAACCATTTGATTTCGTCAAAAGCAGCGACTGACTCAGGTGTATGTTGCACTATCAGTGGTTTATCCTGAGAAATGAGCTGTTGCAAGGGTAAAGCTACTGTTTGGAACTGTTGAGAACCCTGGAATCCATTGTCTGCAAAATTGTGCCATGCCAAGAAAGGCACGCACATTTTTCTGTGTTTTGGGAAATGGATGCTTTACCATTACCTCCACCCTCTGAGGGTCTAACTGTCTTTGGCCAGGTGCCAAATAATGACCCAAGTATTTGACCTTATCAGTGCACAGTTGAATTTTGTCCTGCGACACCTTGTGACCTGCCTCTGCAAGGAAACACAGCAATTGTTTAGTATCTGTAAATGACGCTTCAAATGACTTGGAGCACAGCAACCAGTCGTCCACGTATTGTATAAGGACGGAACCATCTGTGGGCACAAATGATTGCAGGTTATTGCGCAGGCATTGTGAATACCAGCCAGGGCTTTCAATATAGCCCTGGGGGAGGCGTGTCCAGGTGTAGGTAAATGCACACAGGTATTGCGAGTCAGGATGCACGGGCACCGAAAAAAAATGCACTACATGAATCAATTACACTAAAATGGGTAGTGTCTGTGGGAATCTGCATTAATGTGGTCGCAGGATTTGGCACCACTGGATAATGCGACTTTACCACCTTGTTCAGTGCTCTTAGATCCTGTGTTAGATGCCATTTTGATGGTTTCCCAGGAGCAGTATTACGCTTGGCTATGGGAAACACTGGAGTGTTGGCTGTACTTATGCATTTCACTAAAACTCCTTGATTTAGTAATGTTTGCATAACTGTTTCTAGGCCTCTCTCCGCTTCAGGCTTTAATGGATACTGCGGAACCCTAGGAGGTAATTTTCCTTGGAGTAGTTCCACCTGTACCGGGGGTGTATCCTTTATTAGGCCTATATCATGTGATTCGGTTGCCCATAAGTGCTCAGGTATTTCATCAAGCATGTTCTTTACCTGCGGAGATAAAATCACAGGGTAAATAGAAGTTTTTATATGTGCAGTATCCAAATAAGCTTGCACTTCCTCTGTACTTTTGTCAGGAATCTGTAAAAATACCCCATCTGGAGAACAGTATATAGTACAATTTAATTTACAAAGTAGATCCCTACCAAGAAAATTAGAAGGTGAGTGGTCTGATAAAACAAAGGCATGTGAGGTTGATGTAGGACCCAGTGTTATCTTCTGATTAGAAGATACAGGGAGAGTGGTGACTTTACCAGTAATTCCTATTGCTTGAACTGTTTGTAGTGTTTTAGAAGCATTTCCATTATTCTTTAGTACACTGCGTTCAGCGCCAGTATCAATAAGGTAATTATAAACATCATTGCCTACTTGCCTCCATACGGTGGGCTCTGGTAAGCCCCCCACATGGGCAGCAAGAATGCTGGCGCTAGCCTTATCCTATAGTCTTGCTCTGCTGCCTTGACACCCCCCCCCCCCCCCCTTGCAGCCCACAGCTGCGAGGGAGAAGTGCTCACTGCAGCGATTAGCCATTGTCTTCTGGGCTTTTGGCCAGAGATTGCAAAGGAAACTCTGTTAGCTTTATAAATTCTGACGGGGGGGTTAACGGAAGGAGAAGAGTGAGAAGAATGGAAGAATGAGCAGGAATCCTTTCTGGTACCTGTAGTACTCGGTAAGACGGACAACTACGCCGGTAATGCCCATAAATTCCACATGCATAACATATTCTATTCTGGGACACCTTAGCTTGAGTATTCTGAGGGGGTTGTTTCTGACGCGTGTGTTCCTTCCTTTAGGGATTTATTCGCAGCTAGCTCTAGAGTCTTTATCTGCAAAGTCATTAGCTTATCTTTAGCCTTAGTGTCCTTAACTAAAATATTTCTCTCATGTCTTTTAGAAGCATTAAGCAAAACAGCAAGCACTTCATCTTTCCACTCAGGATACTGTATGGTTACACAGTCACCAGGGACGTGCAGTCAGGGGAGGCAGTGCCTCCCCTGCCATTATGATTAAAATAATACAAAGATAATAACACATTATACTTTGTATTATTTTAACAATTTTTAACCTGACAATGCTGCTAAATCTCTATGGGAGGCAGCGAGAGCGCTGCCTCCCAGTGACAATGATAAAGTGTCTGTAGAGGGGGCGGGCAGGGGGCAGAGCCAAATCACGGGCTGGAAAAGCCCATTGAAAATTGAATGGAAAGCGGCACCATCACAATTGCCTCTATGACAGGGGCTGTGCCTTGAGCTCACATCAAGGCACACCCCTGTCAATCATTGGACAGCAGCAGCGGGTGGGCTGTAACGGATGGGCAGAGTCAGATGCCCCCATTCCTAGTGGCTGCGTCTCCACACTGCTTTCAGCCGCTCCTCCCGTCCCCGGTCCGCTCTTGCAGGTCCAGTGGGAGCTGCTGTGTGCTGCGGCGTCTCGCCCCCCCCCCCCCCCCCACTTAACCATACCTCCCAACTTTCGGATTGCTGGAAGACGGCGTCAAAAAGGGGCGTGGCCTATCGTGAAGGGGCGTGGCCTCGCGAGGTGCTGTCTCGCCCCCCCTCCCTTAAAACTCCAGCAAACTCAGCTGCGCTCCCGCGCCCCCTCCCCCCCGCTCCCTTAGCCCCCGTGTTTTCGGCCTCGGCCCCCCGCTCTGTCCCCCCTGTGCTCAATGGCCTGCCTCCTCTCCTGGACCCCCGTGCTCACTGCTGAGCTCCTGCAGCCCCCCCCCCCCCCTCCCCCTCACACTCCCTTTGGCCTGCAGTGCAATGTACAGACCGAGGGAGTGCCGTGTCAGGAGCCTGCAGCCAGAAGCAGAAATCAAGTAAGTGGCTGACACTACACTACACTACACTGCACTGCACTGCACCTACACTACACTGCACTGCACTGCACTAGACTGCACCTACACTACACTGCACTACACTGCACTGCACTACACCTACAGTACACTGCACTGCACCTACACTGCACTGCACTACACTGCACTGCACCTACACTACACTGCACTACACCTACACTACACTGCACTACACTGCACCTACACTACACTGCACTGCACCTACACTACACTGCACTGCACTGCACTACATCTACACTGCACTGCACTTACACTGCACTACACTACACTACACTGCACTGCACCTACACTACACTACACCTACACTACACTGCACTACACCACACCCTAAGGGTAGAGGGGGGAAGGGGGGGTGTAAAGTGCTCTACCTGTCGTAATGTGTACAAAAAAGGAGGGCTGTCTGCTAAAATGTGTAAAAAATGGGGACACTGTGTCGTAATGTGTACAAAGGGGACGCAGTCTACCGTAATGTCTAAAAAGGGGACGCTGTCCGCCGTAATGTCTAAAAAGGGGACGCAGTCTGCCGTAATGTCTAAAAAGGGGACGCTGTCCACCGTAATTTGTAAAAAGGGGACGCTGTCCGCCGTAATATGTAAAAAAAGGGGACGCGGTCTGCTGTAATGTGTAAAAAGGGGACGGTCTGCCGTAATGTGTAAAAAGGGGGACGTTGTCTGCCATAATGTGTAAAAAGGTGGATGTTGTCTGCCGTAACGTGTAAAAAGGTGGACGTTGTCTGCCTAACGTGTAAAAAGGGGACGCTGTCCGCCGTAATGTGTAAAAGGGTGGACGCTGTCTGCCGGTATGTGTAAAAAGGTGGACGCTGTCTGCCGTAATGTGTAAAAAGGTGGACGCTGTCTGCCGTAATGTGTAAAAAGGGGAACGCTGTCTGCCGTAATGTGTAAAAAGGTGGACGTTGTCTGCCGTAATGTGTAAAAAGGGGACGCTGTCCGCCGTAATGTGTAAAAAGGGGGACGTTGTCTGCCGTAATGTGTAAAAAGGGGGACGCTGTCTGCTGTAATGTGTAAAAAGTGCACGCTGTCTGCCGTAATGTGTAAAAAGGGGATGCTGTCTGCTGTAATGTGTAAAAAGGGGGACGCTGTCTGCCGTAATGTGTAAAAAGGTGACGCTGTCTGCCGTAATGTGTAAAAGGGGCTCTACCTGGTGTAGTGGTGCTACTGTGCGGCGTAATTTGAATAATAAAGACTACTATGCACCGTTATAAATTGGTATAATTTTGTGGCCACACCCCTTCCCCACGAAGCCACGCCCCTATATATTTTGCGCGTGCCTGCAGCGCGCACTGCTCCTGTTTTACATAAAGGGGGAGCTCTGATGCCGTTTCTTGCACACAGCGCTAAAATGTCTAGTTACGGCACTGTTGCTAGGTGTCCATTTCCCTGGCCCTGAGCAGTTCTCCCTCACCATATCCTCTCCAGGGGTGAGGGGGTGGACTTGAATGGGATGGGGAAGGGGGTCCAAAGCATTTTGTCGCACCTGGGCCCACCGCTTGCTAGTTCCGCCACTGGCTCTACCTGCTGTAATGTGTAATAGAGGGCTGTACCTGGCATAATTTGGAAAAAGGGATCTCTACCTGCCGTAATATGTAATAGGAGGCTATACCTGCCGTAATGTGTAAAAGGGAACTCTACCTGCCGTAATGTGTAATAGGAGGCTATACCTGCCGTAATGTGTAAAAGGGAACTCTACCTGCCGTAATGTGTAAAAGGGAGCTCTGCCTGGCGTAATTTGTGTAAGTGGCGCTACTATGTGGCGTAATTTGACTAATGGAAGCCCTGGACAACAAAATTGCATTCATGTCCTCCTCCCACTCCCTTCCCAGTTCCAAACACTAATTATTATTTTTTTTTTCTATAAAAATGTACAATATATCACAAGTATGATGAGCAGGCAGGCAGCGGGCATTGGTGGCATCGGACTGAGATGCAAATTAGTGACAGAGGGCTGGGTCAGTTGATGGTGGGCGAGTTTGTAAGTCATTGGCGGTGGCAGCAGGCATCGGCGCAGGGGCAGTAGTGGGCATTTGCTCGGCGGCGGTAGGGGTCATCGGCAGGATTCGGATGACATTATGGCTGCAGTGCCTCACAAGCCACTGACCTCACCGCACGCCACTGACAGTCACGCAATTTCTCATTCAACCCATCCATAAACAGACCTTTAATCATATATGCAACCTGTGCATCATTCTCATCACTGATTCCTCCATACTCCTTAATATTTTCCATCAATCATTTGTAATACTCAGCCACAGACTTAGTCAACTCCTGTTTTGTCTGATACAATTTAGACCAATCAATACGTTGGGGAAATACAAATTTTAACTGCTCTTGGCAAGATTTCACCACATTTTTCTGCTGCTCAGCTATTAACTGTGTAGCATCTAACATTGCAGCATTGTAACAATCTTAGCGCTATCAATTTTCTCATTGGGACACATTGCTGATATTAACTGCTTCCAATCTCTACCTCCAGGTTCATGTATAAGTGACACAGTTTCCACATATTTACATGCCTTCTGCAGATTTTTCCTTGGGTCAGGAAAATTCAGTATTAGAGATTGCAAATCTGTTTGCCTCCAGGGACTCCACATCGGAACAGTCCGATCCTCCCCTTCTTCTTGCCCTGGTACTGTAAAGACCCTGACTGGTTGCAATTCCAGTGTAGGTTTAGGTTTGCGCAAGGTGTCTTTGGTAATTATAGCTTCAGCGCGCAACCTATCCTCTTTTTCCCTGCGAGTTTCTTTCACTGCCACTTTCTCTGATTCTGATAATAACTCCTCTGTGCTACTATCGCTAGATTCCTCACTAGTCTTAACCGTTGCCTGTCCTGCGCTACTGGAAGATGCTGCAGCCCTATCTGTTTGCCTAGCTGCTCTAGGTCTTGATAGCGAACAGGCTATCCCTGCTAACTGCTGCTCCTCCTGCCACTGATCCTCTGATACACTAGTAATATTCTGAGGATACAACGGACAATACGCTGGAGGTCGACAGTCAGCTGTTACGGCGGATTATTGTGAAGCTTGTGCCAGCTGATCACGGCAATCTGTTACAAGTGGATTCTTTGGCATTGCTCCAACTGTATTATCTAATTTATACATATTAGCAATGGCATACCACTGGCGCAAGCATCTTACTTGTTTTAACCTATTCTGAGCCTTAACTGCAGACATAATTTTCTCTTTTACTATGTCCAAACATTCTGTATTGAATGATCCACATACAGGAAAACAAAGTTTTTCAAACTTAGTAAGCATTACCCACTGATCAGAATACTGCACAAGATCAGGGTCACATTGTTCCATTATAAAGTAAGCACTTTTAGGGTTAATTCTCCCTGCTCTTTCATACGTAGAAAAACCTGCCCCCATCCTGAGCTGCAAGTAATTCAAACGCGGTATGTCTACCTATTGAAACCAGCAGTACACCCTTAATTACAACTATAATCACAAAGCAACACACCTCTTTAAAGTTGCTAAATTCTTCTGTGCACAATAATTAATGTTAATAAACAAGGTTAGCAAACAAACTCAGAATATACTTAGTCCACAGATTCCGTTATTTACCAGAATCCATATATGGTTAAAACAATCAGCAGCAGCACAGTATTACAGTATAATTACAATAATCAACTATAACCTCGGGTAATCACCCTATTTATACTCATTTACACTCTTGCACACGTATGTAGCTGTCTATTCAAGAGGTAGGTGATCTATGTGTTTTTACATTACTTTAGCCCTTATCTTATCTGTCTCTCACAGCGTTAATGATGGGCACGTGATACTGTGAGCTCAGATTGGAACACATCCATGCCCCGTGAAGGTGGTCCACAGCATTTACTCACACAATTACTCATAGGGTGAAAAACAGAGGTTACTATTTCTTTGTCAATATCAAAAACTTTGAATTAAATTTGCCAAATTTACATGCAACAGCACCAATCAATTATCATTCCCAAGTTACTTTTCCTCGCCACTTAGTCCTTCAACCGACTTGTCACAACTAATAAGTAATGAAAATAATAACTACATTACACAGGTAACCAGCAAGTATAAAAGCACCATGCATAACATTTTTTAGCATGTCATATTTTATATTTACCAGTGCCCATAGTAGTGATGTTAGGATTTGTGCCATCCTCAGCTCATCTGGACTAGTCGTCTCCACCCTTTGTGAGAAGTCGATGAAAGGACCAATTCGAGGTCGCACAGACGAGCCCCCAAATTGTCTAATATAATAATTGATTTGGAGTTGCTATTGCAAGCAAATAGTCTGAATTCATATTCTTAAATAAGTAATTCAATTTATTGGTAAAAACAGATCACCTTAACAGAGAGGGCAGTTCTCTCTGGGCTAAAAATGATGTACAGAATGCCACGAGCAGGGCGTTACATTTCAATATATTCATTATACATTTCATTATTCACGCCTGCTATGATAACACATGATTTCTAATAATATGGTCATATTTGGACAATTGGTACAAACAAACAAGAAATATTTATCACACGTCAGAATGACGAGATTGGCTCCTGTATCCGCCATATGTCCTTGATAAAGTTAAAGTATACAATTTCTTAATTTTCCATTGTTTTCATTTGTGTGTGGGGGTATTCCTTTGTGTGTACGTGGACTTAATACTAGCCAACAAAGTGGTTTTGTTCCTCTTAGTCTGTGTAAAGTTCATATGAATATGCTTTCTCATTTAGCTAGAAACAAAATGAATTATCTTATGCTTTATACTATAATGGTGAATATAGGTCACCTTTGATATTATGAATATATATGTGCATGCAAAATACACGCACTTTCCCGTAGCACATATGGAAGGCTGTTAGGCCTTCAGCATGTTGTCTCTGTCACAGTATTTGACAAAAAAAAAAAAAATATATATATATATATATATATAGGACCGGCACTCCTCTCTCTGTACGATAACTGGACCCCGGTGCCCTCTGGAACACATGGTGTATTTCACATCCATAATGATGCCCAACGCCCAACGTTTCGGTGCTCACATGCCCCTTTGTCAAGGTGCGTAACAAATAACAACAAACAAGTGATTACCTTTTAAAGTGAAGAAGCCAACCAGAGGTACGGATTCCTGCTCCATAGCTGGTCCCTTCCAGATGATGTCACAAGCGCTGTGCCAGCCGGTTACCATAGCAACCGCGACGCTAGCTCGTTTGGTCAGCGGTATTGTACAGCCTTACTGTTAAAATACAAATAAAGAAAGAAAGCCCCAAGATAATATGTGCTTTTCAATATACAGAATTCCTCCACCTTATAATCAAAGTAAGAACAAGCATAGATCTATCATATCCTTGGAGCAGAGGCAGGACCCTTGTCGTATTACAAACCATCCTAGATAGTGGGGTTTTACGATGTACAGTATGTATATATTAGTGATGAGCGGGTTCGGTTCCTCGGAAACTGAACCCCTCCGAATTTCATCCATTTTACACGGGTCCGAGGCATACTCGGATTTTCTACCTACCTCTGTGTCGTCACGTATATTAATCATCTAGATTCTATACCTGTGGTGCATTTTAGTTTTGCAGTTTGCTGACAGTGACCACCAGTATATATAGCAGTACGGTATGGAAGGCCACTGCTCTACCTACTTCTGTGTCGTCAAGTATACTATCCATCTAGATTCTATACCTGTGGTGCATTTTAGTTTTGCCATTTGCTGACAGTGACCACTAGTATATATAGCAGTATGGTACGGAAGGCCACTGCTCTACCTACCTCTGTGTCGTCAAGTATACTATCCATCTAGATTCTATACCTGTGGTGCATTTTAGTTTTGCAGTTTGCTGACAGTGACCACCAGTATATATAGCAGTACGGTACGGAAGGCCACTGCTCTACCTACCTCTGTGTCGTTAAGTATACTATCCATCTAGATTCTATACCTGTGGTGCATTTTAGTTTTGCAGTTTGCTGACAGTGACCACCAGTATATATAGCAGTACGGTACGGAAGGCCACTGCTCTACCTACCTCTGTGTCATCAAGTATACTATCCATGTAGATTCTATACCTGTGTTGCATTTTAGTATTTCAGTTTGCTGACAGTGACCACCAGTATATATAGCAGTACGGTACGGAAGGCCACAGCTGTACCTACCTCTGTGTCGTCAAGTATACTATCCATCTAGATTCTATACCTGTGGTGCATTTTAGTTTTGCAGTTTGCTGACAGTGACCACCAGTATATATAGCAGTATGGTACAGAAGGCCACTGCTCTACCTACCTCTGTGTCATCAAGTATACTATCCATCTAGATTCTATACCTGTGGTGCATTTTAGTTTTGCAGTTTGCTGACAGTGACCACCAGTATATATAGCAGTACGGTACGGAAGGCCACTGCCGTACCTACCTCTGTGTCATCAAGTATACTATTCATCTACATTCTATACCTGTGGTGCATTTTAGTTTTGCAGTTTGCTGACAGTGACCACCAGTATATATAGCAGTACGGTACGGAAGGCCACTGCTCTACCTACCTCTGTGTCGTTAAGTATACTATCCATCTAGATTCTATACCTGTGGTGCATTTTAGTTTTGCAGTTTGCTGACAGTGACCACCAGTATATATAGCAGTACGGTACGGAAGGCCACAGCTCTACCTACCTCTGTGTCATCAAGTATACTATCCATGTAGATTCTATACCTGTGTTGCATTTTAGTATTTCAGTTTGCTGACAGTGACCACCAGTATATATAGCAGTACGGTACGGAAGGCCACTGCTGTACCTACCTCTGTGTCGTCAAGTATACTATCCATCTAGATTCTATACCTGTGGTGCATTTTAGTTTTGCAGTTTGCTGACAGTGACCACCAGTATATATAGCAGTATGGTACAGAAGGCCACTGCTCTACCTACCTCTGTGTCATCAAGTATACTATCCATCTAGATTCTATACCTGTGGTGCATTTTAGTTTTGCAGTTTGCTGACAGTGACCACCAGTATATATAGCAGTACGGTACGGAAGGCCACTGCCGTACCTACCTCTGTGTCATCAAGTATACTATTCATCTACATTCTATACCTGTGGTGCATTTTAGTTTTGCAGTTTGCTGACAGTGACCACCAGTATATATAGCAGTACGGTACGGAAGGACACTGCTCTACCTACCTCTGTGTCATCAAGTATACTATCCATCCATACCTGTGGTGCATTTCAGTTGTGCGCAGTATATATAGTAGTAGGCCATTGCTATTGATACTGGCATATAATTCCACACATTAAAAAATGGAGAACAAAAATGTGGAGGTTAAAATAGGGAAAGATCAAGATCCACTTCCACCTCGTGCTGAAGCTGCTGCCACTAGTCATGGCAGAGATGATGAAATGCCATCAACGTCGTCTGCCAAGGCCGATGCCCAATGTCATAGTAGAGAGCATGTAAAATCCAAAAAACAAAAGTTCAGTAAAATGACCCAAAAATCAAAATTGAAAGCGTCTGATGAGAAGCGTAAACTTGCCAATATGCCATTTACGACACGGAGTGGCAAAGAACGGCTGAGGCCCTGGCCTATGTTCATGGCTAGTGGTTCAGATTCACATGAGGATGGAAGCACTCATCCTCTCGCTAGAAAAATTAAAAGACTTAAGCTGGCAAAAGCACAGCAAAGAACTGTGCGTTCTTCTAAATCACAAATCCCCAAGCAGAGTCCAATTGTGTCGGTTGCGATGCCTGACCTTCCCAACACTGGACGGGAAGATCTTGCACCTTCGACCATTTGCACGCCCCCTGCAAGTGCTGGAAGGAGCACCCGCAGTCCAGTTCCTGATAGTCAAATTGAAGATGTCACTGTTGAAGTACACCAGGATGAGGATATGGGTGTTACTGACACTGGTGAGGAAATTGACAAGGAGGATTCTGATGGTGAGGTGGTTTGTTTAAGTCAGGCACCCGGGGAGACACCTGTTGTCCGTGAGACGAATATGGCCATTGACATGCCTGGTCAAAATACAAAAAAAATCACCTCTTCGGTGTGGAATTATTTCAACACAAATGCGGACAACAGGTGTCAAGCCGTGTGTTGCCATTGTCAAGCTGTAATAAGTAGGGGTAAGGATGTTAACCACCTAGGAACATCCTCCCTTATACGTCACCTGGACCGCATTCATCAGAAGTCAGTGACAATTTCAAAAACTTTGGATGACAGCGGAAGCAGTCCACTGATCACTAAATCCCTTCCTCTTGTAACCAAGCTCCTGCAAACCACACCACCAACTCCCTCAGTGTCAATATCCACCTTACACAGGAAAGCCAATAGTCCTGCAGGCCATGTCACTGGCAAGTCTGACGAGTCCTCTCCTGCCTGGGATTCCTCCGATGCATCCTTGAGTGTAACGCCTACTGCTGCTGGCGCTGCTGTTGTTGCTGCTGGGAGTCGATCGTCATCCCAGAGGGGAAGTTGGAAGACCACTTGTACTACTTCCAGTAAGCAATTGACTGTCCAACAGTCCTTTGCAAGGAAGATGAAATATCACAGCAGTCATCCTGCTGCAAAGCGGATAACTCAGGTCTTGTCAGCCTGGGTGGTGAGAAACATGTGTCCGGTATCCACCGTTAATTCACAGGCAACTAGAGACTTGATTGAGGTGCTGTGTCCCCGGTACCAAATACCATCTAGGTTCCATTTCTCTAGGCAGGCGATACCGAAAATATACACAGACCTCAGAAAAAGAGTCACCAGTGTCCTAAAAAATGCAGTTGTATCCAATGTCCACTTAACCACGGACATGTGTACAAGTGGAGCAGGGCAGACTCAGGACTATATGACTGTGACAACCCACTGGGTAGATGTATTGCCTCACGCAACAAGAACAGCAGCGCCGGCACCAGTAGCAGCATCTTGCAAATGCCAACTCATTCCTAGGCAGGCTACGCTTTGTATCACCGCTTTCCAGAATACGCACACAGCTGAAAACCTCTTACTGAAACTGAGGAACATCATCGCAGAATGGCTTACCCCAATTGGACTCTCCTGGGGATTTGTGACATCAGACAACGCCACCAATATTGTGCATGCATTACATCTGGGCAAATTCCAGCACGTCCCATGTTTTGCACATACATTGAATTTGGTGGTGCAGAATTATTTAAAAAATGACAGGGGCGTGCAAGAGATGCTGTCGGTGGCCCAAAGAATTGCGGGCCACTTTCGGCATTCAGCCACCGCGTGCCGAAGACTGGAGCACCAGCAAACAGTCCTGAACCTTCCCCGGCATCATCTGAAGCAAGAGGTAGTAACGAGGTGGAATTCGACCCTCTATATGCTTCAGAGGATGGAGGAGCAGCAAAGGCCATTCACTCCTATACATCTGCCCACAATATAGGCAAAGGAGGGGGAATGCACCTGACTCAAGCACAGTGGAGAATGATTTCAACGTTGTGCAAGGTTCTGCAACCCTTTGAACTTGCCACACGTGAAGTCAGTTCAGACACTGCCAGCCTGAGTCAGGTCATTCCCCTCATCAGGCTTTTGCAGAAGAAGCTGGAAACATTGAAGGAGGAGCTAAAACAGAGCGATTCCGCTAGGCATGTGGGACTTGTGGATGGAGCCCTTAATTCGCTTAACCAGGATTCACGTGTGGTCAATCTGTTGAAAACAGAGCACTACATTTGGCCACTGTGCTCGATCCTAGATTTAAAACCTACGTTGTATCTCTCTTTCCAGCAGACACAAGTCTGCAGAGGTTCAAAGACCTGCTGGAATGTGACCCGTCAACAGCTTCTCCTTCACATTCTCCCGCACCTGGGGGTGCGAGGAAAAGGCTAAGAATTCCGAGCCCACCCGCTGGCGGTGATGCAGAGCAGTCTGGAGCGAGTGCTGACATCTGGTCCGGACTGAAGGACCTGCCAACGATTACTGACATGTCGTCTACTGTCACTGCATATGATTCTGTCACCATTGAAAGAATGGTGGAGGATTATATGAGTGACCGCATCCAAGTAGGCACGTCAGACAGTCCGTACGTATACTGGCAGGAAAAAGAGGCAATTTGGAGGCCCTTGCACAAACTGGCTTTATTCTACCTAAGTTGCCCTCCCTCCAGTGTGTACTCCAAAAGAGTGTTTAGTGCAGCCGCTCACCTTGTCAGCAATCGGCGTACGAGGTTACTTCCAGAAAATGTGGAGAAGATGATGTTCATCAAAATGAATTATAATCAATTCACCAGCAATTGCCTCCAGAAAGTACACAGGGATCTGAGATGGTGGATTCCAGTGGGGACGAATTAATAATCTATGAGGAGGGGGATGTACAAAGTAAAAGGGGTGAGGAATCGGAGGATGATGATGAGGTGGACATCTTGCCTCTGTAGAGCCAGTTTGTGCAAGGAGAGATTGATTGCTTCTTTTTTGGTGGGGGCCCAAACCAACCAGTCATTTCAGTCACAGGGGTAAATTTACTAAGGTGGGAGATTTTTAGAACTGGTGATGTTGCCCATAGCAACCAATCAGATTATATCTATTATCTGCTAGAAGCAGCTAAATAAATGGTAAGTAGAATCTGATTGGTTGCCATGGGCAACATCACCAGTTCTAAAAATCTCTCACCTTAGTAAATTTACCACACAGTGTGTGGCAGACCCTGTCGCTGAAATGATGGGTTCGTTAAAGTGTGCATGTCCTGTTTATACAACAAAAGGGTGGGTGGGAGGGCCCAAGGACAATTCCATCTTGCACCTCTTTTTTCTTTCATTTTTCTTTGCATCATGTGCTGTTTGGGGACTTTTTTTTGAAGTGCCATCCTGTCTGACACTGCAGTGCCACTCTTAGATGGGCCAGGTGTTTGTGTCGGCCACTTGTGTCGCTTAGCTTAGTCACACAGTGACCTTGGTGCGCCTCTTTTTTTCTTTGCATCATGTGCTGTTTGGGGACAATTTTTTTGAAGTGCCATCCTGTCTGACACTGCAGTGCCACTCCTAGATGGGCCAGGTGTTTTTGTCGGCCACTTGTGTCGCTTAGCTTAGTCACACAGCGACCTTGGTGCACCTCTTTTTTTCTTTGCATCATGTGCTGTTTGGGGACTATTTTTTTGAAGTGCCATCCTGTCTGACACTGCAGTGCCACTCCTAGATGGGCCAGGTGTTTGTGTCGGACACTTGTGTCGCTTAGCTTAGTCACACAGCGACCTTGGTGCACCTCTTTTTTTTCTTTGCATCATGTGCTGTTTGGGGACTATTTTTTTTAAGTGCCATCCTGCCTGACACTGCAGTGCCACTCCTAGATGGGCCAGGTGTTTGTGTCGGCCACTTGTGTCGCTTAGCTTAGCCATTCAGCGACCTTGGTGCAAATTTTAGGACTAAAAATAATATTGTGAGGTGTGACTCAGAATGAGTGTAAATTATGGTTATTGAGGTTAATAATACTATGGGATCAAAATGACCCCCAAATTCTGTGATTTAAGCTGTTTTTGAGGGTTTTTTGTAAAAAATAACCCAAATCCAAAACACACCCGAATCCGACAAAAAATTTTCAGGGAGGTTTTGGCAAAACGCGTCCGAATCCAAAACACGCCCGTGGAACCGAATCCAAAACCAAAACACAAAACCCGAAAAATTTCCGGTGCACATATCTAGTATATACAGTACATTGATATACAGGGACGTTAAGTGTAAATAAAAAAAATAAAACAACTGAAATTGTATGTGAAAGAAGATATATTTCATATACAATTTGTTTTTTGTTTTTTCTCATCCCAGCATGCCCTGACATAGCTTTAGCATTCTCTGACAGCAAAATTGTGTCAGGGTATTCTGGGATATGTAGTTTCACAAAAGCTGGAGTACTGCAGTTTGGACATGCCTGATTTAGATATACTGTGTGTATTTAGTGACATACACACATATATATATATATATATATATATATATATATATATTATTTTTTATTTTTTTATTTTTTTGCACCCACAGATGTATATAGATATAGATATTAAAATATTCCCACATATGACTATAAAATAATTTATTATACTGTGGCATTGTAAATATTATTATTAGAAAATTATAGAAACCTGTGGTATTTAATAGAGATGTGTGCAGGCCCCTCTGTTTTGATTCTAAATCATTGTAGTGTTTTGGTATTGGCAAAATCACCATGAAAGTGGTTTGGTTTTGGTATAGGATCCATATCTGGATGTCTTCAAAATTGATAAAAACTGTGGAAATCATGTAATTTGTGCCTGTTTTGTTCCTACAGTACTATTTTTATCAATGAAAAAAATTATAGGCAAGTCTAATGTGAAATGGCACCTGAAATTATGAGAGAGGTACTTACATGCAATTCAAAACACACAAGATTAATTTTTTAGATCCGAGATCCAGACTTGGCAAGATGACATGAGCCATGACTCGGTTCAACACACAACCCCAAAGTTCGGGTGTGTTCGATTTTCAGAAAAAACGAACTGCTCATCTCTATTAATGAGTAAAAAGTAACTGCCACAGCATGTCTTGCCACACGTTTGCTATTTGGGTATGCTGGGATGTTGAATACCCCTGTTTAAAGTATACAGTCCTCTGGTTCTTCGAATGATGCTGATGCATCTGCTGTACAACATTTCTTCACTGTCGTTTCACTTCTATAGAGTTGTGGTCCAAAGAGATTCCCACTGACTTGATATATACAGTGTCTGTCTTTTATATGTTACAGTATGCCACTGTCTGAGACTGTCACACAGCTTACTGACTTGGATACTGTCACATACACATGCGGCTTACTAAGATGGATTCTGTCATACACACAGCTTACTCATATGGGTGCTGCCAAAGACACAACTTACTGACAAGAATGCTGAAACACACATTTTACTAACACCGCGGTGGACAATGTGGTTGTAAATGGCGGCAGGGCATTGTGGAGGACAGTTAAAGGGCACTGTAGAGGGAAAGGGTGACAATATAGGGGATGGAGTCGGATAGGTTGACACGTTTTGGGAAGGATTGACACTATAGAAGGAGGGGTGTGGTGGTACCACAATGGGTTAAGGAAGGGTGAAGTAACAGAGTTGGCGATAGGAACACTATGAGAGGACTGAATGGGGTTGTTGACACTGTGGAGGATGGAGAAGAATTGAGGGGTACTGAGGTGGAGGGCACCATGGGGTAAGAGGTGTGACTGTGGGGTCAGATAACTTTTGGGGATATGGCTAAGGTGACACTGTAGAGGGATCTGTGGAGAGGGCTCAGGGCCACTGCAGGGGAAGGTTGGTGGTATTTATATTGATGTTTAATAGATTATCCTATTTAACAATTTGCAGGAATTTCTCATTAATGTCAATGCCTTTCCCAATAAGTGACATATCACAAGCATATCGAGTGAACCCAGGAAAAACAGAAGCTGCATTGCATCAGGTTGGTACTAAACTTGTTTACTGATATCAACATGTACTCCTTTGTAAAACATGTATTATATTAAGTGGATAAGTAAGAAATTATTAAACAATTAATCTAAATTAGCCTTATTGTTTTTAAACTAAGAAAGTCATAATTGTGACATTTTTGTGTAATGTTAGTTATTTTATTTCTAATTATATATAAGTGTAGTGATGTCATTGCCAGTAAAAGGGCAGCCTTTAGCCAAAGAAAAAATATCCTGTAGTGCTATTCAATTGTTTGTGCTGCTGGGCATGAGTGCCGTGGGCTCCTATTAGTTCTGCTCGCACCCTCCAGATGTGGCATGAAGAAATCTGCAAAAAGTCAGTCCAAACACAGCTCGCACAGTAGTTTGCATGGGTGTAACCACTTTATGCTCCTAAACCCTGTGCATTTGCGCGTAGAATGCATAATAAGTAATGGGTACCCAGTAACTTGTGCCCACTGGCACAAACAATTAAATATTGCTCAACACTTTGGGCAGGAGTTGTGGGCATGAATAACTGAATCACCCACTTAGAGTGATAAAAAATGAAAGACAAAAAAGTGATAGTGCCTGCGATTTGGGAGTCTGCATCTCTGCTGTGGGCTGGAGAGAGTAGGATATAAATGTTAGTGGAATTCAACAAAGTGGAGCCACAGACCTCAAGACAAACCTTTAAATAAACATCTTCTACAGACTTAACTACCTCTTTTAATTGGATTTTAACATGTTTTACAGTACATTTGAAAACTGTTGCCAAAATTTCTATTCATTGTTCTGTAAATGTCTTATCACATGTGTATCTCAAATATAAATGCCAAATGTATGGGGGTCCAATATCTAAATGACAGGTAAGCAATAATAGTAACTCATACTACTGTACTTAGTAAAGATGGCATATAAGTGGCATGTGGAAGATTATTTTGTCTCTTGTGTTTATTTATAGTTTTCAATGTTACTCCCACAAAAACACATTAAACAGAATAAATAAGAGACAGGACAAACGTATAAGATTTCAGACAACAATAAAAAGATCTGGTGCATAGGAGGACAGAGGAATAAAAGAAAATAAGACATCAAATACAAGATACCACATAGAAACAAAGTATAAAAGTGGCTCAATAGGATGTAGGGAATTGGATGAGTTTGTAGCATAGCAGCAGAAACAATAAGCAAAGGAGAAACTGGTATACTGTACCTACAATTCAAACAGACAAAATTAATAGACATTAGCAATTACTACAAAGAAAGCCTATGGACATCTAAGCTCAGAAGACATAAGAATAGTGAGATGCGTACCCCAACACACAACACCAGATTGGACCACTCTGATATTAACCTTCCTCCTTCAAGAAATTGTAAAGCAAACATTTCCAGATTAACAGAAATAAGAGCATGGACCACAATATTTAAAATAAATCCAAAAACAAACACCCTCCATCCATGTCCCACCACTCTGCATGCCATATCTTCAATCATTGAAAAACTTGGATCCCTAAACAACTCCCCATAATTCCAGCTAAAATACACTACCTAACCACCCAACTCCCAACACAGAAAAAGGAGGGCAACTACACCCATGTTCCCTAAGGCCATGATACATGTATGTCTAGCCCAGGATCAAAGAGACAATGAAGAGACTCCCCAGAGTAATAAACATAAATCTTCTATTGGCTGAGGATTGCCCTGTATTCATTAATTATAAAACCAACATAATACTTAAATATTAAATAAAGACATATAGACATGGATTTGGCAGAAAATTGTCAGCTATTTATTTAAATGAACTAATGTAATCTAATAACTGCGTGAATATAAAAATTTAAAGTATGGTGGCACGAAAGAACGGCTAAAACAACCCTGACCCACAAACAAATCCTACTCTATAGAACTGAAGCAACCATCTAAAACACAACAGGTATCCACTCAACCTTCTTCTTGACTACCCACCCGCAAAGGTGATGAGGCTGCCCCCGTGAAGGCAGTCCAGCAGATGTATACCAGTCAACGAAGGTGAGTGCACCTAAAATCAACCACTAATCGAACTCCAAGCAATTTTCTAATCCAACAAACAGATATCGTGCCGTTCTTTCCCGCCAACAGCAAGGTTCTGCTTACAGAAACCAAGCTCCGCCACCATACCCCTAACCCAAAGAACCAACTGAAAACAGATCCTCAATTAATATAAACAATCCCTCTCTAGCTAAATGAACCCCATCTGGTTTAAATAAGTAAAAATATAGAAACTTGATTCCTTGGCGCAAAACCACTGCACCTACACTAGCTAACACAAATTTAGCTACCGCTGAATTGACTTTCCTCCTAGCCACATCAATTGCTCTTCAATCGGTCACTCCTCACCAACGTAAACGGGGTTCTATACAAGACCAAACCAGTCTACAACACAGCCAAGCACTCAGAAATTTGGCCTTCAATTCCTGCCAAAGCATACCCCTCACTCCTATCCACCTCACATCTGCTGACCTTGTAAAACGTGGATCCTCGTCCGAGGCCATAAACTCAGCCGCTCAAAAATATATATATCACCTAAATACCAAATCTATCATCCCGCAAACCTATAAGAAGGGAAAAAGCAAAAATTTTCAATTCATTTTAATTTAAAACCACCAAAATTAAACCGTAACGGGAACCGATCACTAGAAAATTGAGGTTCTGCCAAAAATAAAATAATGATAAGGAATATAAATTTCCTTTTGGACAAGCTTCAGGCCAATCAAAGCAACATAAAGATACCGCAGGATCAGTCAAAATAATAAAAAGGGGGGGGGGGGAGTGTTGGGGGGTTGGGTCACAAAGAAGAACTCGACTGGAGATAAAACTTAAAAACCTGCTGAGAATTAGAATCCAATTAGCCAAATTAAATTTTAATAGCCAAATTCAGTCCGTCAGTCCAGGTAAAAAATTGTAAAAGAACTCCAGACTCCCACTGCCAACAGTGACGAGTAGCTAGCCATCCGAGTAGGAAGGACAGGGGAGACAAACCAAGACTGCAATGACGCAAAAAACACCACTGGACAACCGAACTGTTAATATTAACACAACGCACCTACTCAACAATCGGCCAAATGTAACGCTTGTAACTAGCCGACTTCCATCGGCCCAAAACCTTAATTTCGGCCACGGAAAACCCTGCCGATGCTGCGGAAGTGAATGAATGCGAATCGAAGTCCCGAGGGGAAGGGCCCAAACCGGACAGCCAGCGCCGCATCATCCAAATAAATTGGTACCTTATCAAAGGCAACCCATCATAATGCAGGAGCCAAGAACCCTCTACAAGGGCCTCACTTCCACGTAATGATTAGCCAATGTCACCGGACAACATCTTATATGAACCAATGGCACCAAAGTGACCCATCGGCCCTTACCCAACTGATCAGTTTTAGAGTGACGCAGCCTGCACATCAAAGACCCATCCCCCACGATAACATCAGAACGCAGCATAATGGATTCTGTCCATTTGTAAGCTGCGACCAACTCAGACACCCTAAATGCCCCATGAAATGCCATGAAACAGCCAATTCAAATGATAATGCTTCAAAACTCGAAACCGCCACCTCCGCAACCTCCCTAATGATTGAAGGAAGAAGGGATGCATCGATAGTGCGCCACCTATTCGGAGGCACTGGCGCCGAGCGCACCCATCCCTTAAGAGCCTTTGTTAAAAGGAAACTTCGTAAAATCTGGAAAACCCTTTAACTGCTCTCGATCTACCTGTTACAAAGAGTTGCCATACAAAATCAAGAAGCAACCATCAACTCCTCTTACCTCTAGGCTCTTGGTCATGGGAAAAATCTTCCCACTCCTTCCAGGCCTGACGGTACACCTTGAGAGTGGTTGGGGCAAGAGATAGCTCAGCTAGCCCCTCCAGTTCGCCTCGATGACCTGCCAAACATAAGAAGGGCAGGGCACACCAACTGCATCAGCCTCCGGGGCTAATAATCGGAATCTATCCCATTGCCCTCTTGATAAAGCATCGGCAATACCATTAGCAACCCCGGGAACATGCTGAGCTTGAAACAAGATATTGCAGCGCAAGCAAGTCAGCACTAGCTGCGCCAACACCCTTTGGTTGTTGACAGCATGCACGACTCCCAGATTATCGCATCGGAAGAGAATACTGTGATTGCGAAGCCGATCGCCCCAGACCTCCAGGGCAACCATGATGGGGAAAAGCTCCAGTAATAACTGGTCATTGTTCAGACCCTTCTTTGACCAAATATCTGGCCAAGACGCAATGCACCAGGAACTGCACAGGTAACAACCGAATCCAGATGAGCCCGCCGCATCTGTGAATAGCTGCAACTCGATGCTGTCAATGAGTGGGGCCATCCATATCAGCACACCATTAAACTCCGCTAAAAACAAAACCCAAACTGAAAGGTCTCTCTTAATTTCGGTAGATAAGCTGACAAAATGATGCGACCTTGACACCCCCGCCATGGACCGCTCCAATTTACGGCAAAAACCTCTGCCCATAGGAATAACCCTCATATATATTGGTAGATGCTCAATTAGCTTAGTGATATCATTCAGGTGCTCGAAAGGGAGGGGTATTTCTAAGCAAGAAAAAAAGGCATTTGTTTCCCCCAGCACCCTGAATGATAACCGTAACCAGATATAAATTCCACATGATAATAGAATTCAAAGATCTTCGTTACACATATTTGCGCAAATGTGTGAATAAGCCCCAAAGCCACATCAAGGCATCTCTGTATATTTGGGGTCCCTAGCGCTATATCTAGGTGCAGGGTGTGGCACCCCCAAAACACCAGCATAAGCCAGAAAGCCCAGCGTAGCATACCAGTGAAAAACCTATAGTGTTAATAAATTAGTATTTAGGAAGCCGAAGCTATAGAGAAAGTGATAAAAAAATGAAATGCAATTAAAATAGAGAAATAGTGTTAAAAAGTTAATAAGTGAAAAGTGTTAATAGAATGTAAAGGTATGCCACACTAAGGCCATCCAGCTCAGCCAGTCCAGAGGCACCACACCTCACACCTCCATTACCCCAATCTGGGACTCAGAGTAACCAGCAAGGAGCCACATGATAATGGCTCCTTACTACAATATGTCTAAGCTAAGAGCTACCTGCCTTGGAGCAACCCCATAATGCTCCATGTGGCATGTCAGGGCCTGCACCTCCTCCTAATGCAGGAACCTCTCTGCCTCTCGCAACAAACATATATATTGGTAGATGCTCAATTAGCTTAGTGATATCATTCAGGTGCTCAAAAGGGAGGGGTATTTCTAAGCAAGAAAAAAAGGCATTTGTTTCCCCCAGCACCCTGAATGATAACCTTAACCAGATATAAATTCCACATGATAATAGAATTCAGAGATCTTCGTTACACATATTTGCGCAAATGTGTTGTCAAAGTCAAAAATATTACATAGAGAGACCATATAAACTGCACACATATAAGCCGCTATACTTGCAAATATGCGCAGCGAGCACAGCAAACACCAGACATTATTGAGATTTAAAATTAGCTAATGAATTATTGTCATGGACGTGTATCATTAGAACCGAACCAGATAAACACATCATGTTTGGTATTGAAGCAAGCAGAATAAGGTGTGGTTTAGTTTGAGACCTATAGTGTTGTCGTGGGACATTGCAGCGGATAGATATGATTATATGTATAAAAGTTAAGATCAGCTTTGTTGGGAACAATGGATGATCAACTAAGTTTTCAGGTCTGAACCTGATTAGCATATACAAAGAGAACAGTGATTCAATACAAAAGCTAGAGAGACCCCTCCCCCAGAGACTGGTCAAACAGGAAGGTAGTGGTCAGGTGTGGCCTCAGAGAGACACAGATGTAATGTAGCTACACAGACACACACAGCTGCCTGGCACCCAGCAGCATGGAGGCTACATCCCCAGGACTGACCAGGCACCAAAGGCTAAGTATTGAATCCACATGGCTAGATAAGGGAATATAGACAGATTGCTTTCTGGTTTAAATAGGATGTTGTAGCTTGGTTGTGTGATTGTTGGGTGTTAGTGTTGGTGCCCTGTGGAATCTGTGATGGTAGCTGGGATCTTGTTAATCATAAATACCACCATGCAGTAGTTTTGAATATGTGCTGGTAGCAATGGCAGGCTGATACTTGTGAGTACATTGTGATCTGGTCTTGTGATGAATATGCTCTGGTTAGTGAGATACTGAAGGTGATTTGGAATGTGAAATTATAAGATGGTTCTAGGAAGTTGGATTACATTGTGAAAGGTGATTTGGAATGTGAAATTATGAGATGGTTCTAGGAAGTTGGATTACATTGTGAAAGGTGTTTTAGATGGTTTGGAATTGTAAAATCAGAACATATGCATTGTTTTGAGGCTTGGACATTTTGGAGTAAAATGGAGTCTTGTGTTTTCTGCTATGTGATTGTGGTGCCATGTGTTTGGACCTGCAAATCTAAAATGGCTGCTGCTGGATGTCTTCCCCTCCCCCCCCCCCTTTCAACCATGTGGTGCAGTTTTTGGAATCATGGGAGCTTTAATAAAATGGAGTCTAGCTTCTGTCCCATGCGGTATTGTAGGGTTGTGTCAGCATTGATTAACTGCGCAGCGATTGTTCCTCACATGTGTAAGTTCTTCTCTGCAATCATATTGTCTTTCTTGTTGTTATGGTGAGCCATTTTCTCTCTCTTATTCCCTTCTCCCCTTTCTCTCCGATTTTCCTTTAAACCGTAATTGTATTGTATTTCCCTGTGTAGTTATCTGGTTAGTTAGTCTATGTTATATTGTAGTGTATGATTTATATTTGTATTAATTCTTTTGCAAGTATATCATTTATAATATATATTTAGGCGTTGGACCCTGAGCACGGTATCTGTGTTTTTCTTATAGTATTAAGTAATCTCAGAGCGTCGATAACGCTCAAACAGCTTTAATGGTAATAAGGTTATTCAGTGTTGCATTTACACTCTACCACTACACAGAGGTTTACAGTATAAGTACATTCCTTAAGGTATAGTTAAGGGAGTACCCTTGCGGTACTTGTTGCGCCAATTGCGTACTGTGTTCTTTAACCTTTAACGTGTTTTTAATAAGATAAATATTTAGCTTTGTTAGATGGGGGCTCTGGTCCGCGATATCACGATCTTAATGATGCACTGTACATTACAAACGCGGCTGTAATTGACCGGCTAATGATGGACATCTCGCAAAATGCTGAAAAAAAAAAAAAAAAAAAAAAAAAAAAAAAAAAACAACACCCACGTTAATGTATTGTGGTATCAGTAAGACGCTGATAGGAAATTTTAAGGGACAAGGCGTTTCTCATAATATTTAAGATGCTAAAATGTATTTTTATTGTCGCAAAACCAGGTTCAAATGGATCATATCGTGTTTGATTAAGATTAGATTGTTTATCTGTTTAAGTAGGTTTAAAAGTACATTTAAAAGTTACTTTGGGAACTAGCATGGTGATTTTCTTTATGGCAGGAGAGGCCGCATGGTCTGTCCACCATTTTGTGTGACCCTCATGGAGGTGGAAGGGGGAGGAGCAGCGGCCATTTTGGGAAGGTCAAATTTTTTTTCCCCCCTAAAATGGCTGATTTTCAGGAAATAATCAGCCATCCATTGTCAAAAAGAAATCAACATTTAATGAGGTTTTTTTTTTTTTTTTTTTAATGCATTTATTTAATCTATATCATAGTCAATCATAAGTAGTTCAGATACAGTTTAATAACAGTTAATAAAAAAAATTAAATATTTGATTTAAGAACGATACACAGATAAAACAAAGTTTTGTTTTTTTTTCTTTTGGTCTCCTTATCACCCTACTCTGCGTGGTGCAGGATGGCCATTGAAATGCAAATGAACTTGTGTGACTGGTTTGTTGTTTTTTTTTCTCCCAGCAGTGAAGGAGGTTGCCTACACAGATAGTTTGAAAGCACAACTTATATGCAAATTAGAAGCACTGAATAAGGTCTAAATATCTATATGTCTGTGCTTACATCAATGAATGTTATTAGATTAATTTAGAATTGCATTTTCATCTGTGTACTTTCACATGTCATATTCCTGTTTGCCAATTTTTTATAGTTGATAGGAAAGGGCTAAAAAGAGATTTGCTGTTATTTCATAGTAGAGGTAATAGTTAAAAGTATAGAACAACACACGGCTTGTCCGAGAGACGAGGCAGCCAGTGTGCAGTGTGGATTGCGGTAGATGATCAGGGATCATCTACATTGATAAAATATATATTGTGTTACGGTGGATCCTTTGCATTGCGTACACGTGTCACTAACAAAGACTAGCGTACGCAATCCGAAAGGCAGACGCACGCAGCGTACATTACGCAACGTAGCGTCTGGTTACGCCCACGTAGCTCAAGTTGTGATAAAGTTGAATTAGCGCAAAAGCGATAAGTAGCGCAAAAGTGAAGTAACGCAAGGCGATAAATAACACAAATTGATTTCAGCTTTCCAAAACTTAGTTTAAATACCTTGTTTTACTGTAGTACCTCTGGGGAGAGCTATCAGACTACGGGAAATGATTTTTCTGATCAGAAAACTATAAGAATGATAGTGGGTTGAAAACGGTATGAGTGTATTGAATCCCGCTTTGTGGACTTTGTGATCTATGTGATAATCCCGCTTTGTGGACTTTGTGATCTATGTGATAATCCCGCTTTGTGGACTTTGTGATCTATGTGATAATTTGTGATCTATGTGGAATGTGATAAGCACGATCTGAGTGAAAACGTGCAACAGAGTGTGATAAAGTTTTCGTTGTATTACGCTCTGGCTGTTTTGGAGCACAGTAGGGAGACTCCAATGATCCTACCATTTATGGGCAACAAGTGTCTATAAGTGGTACGATTGGACCGCACGGTTGTATGTGTGACCAATAACGCAACGGGATATGAGGTCGTATATCCATGCGTAAATCTTGCCCTCATACGTGTTGTAGGGAGCACATGCAAGCGTGATTTGTGTAAAGAAAAAGGAAGGGAATTTTCTCAGGAAAATCTCTAGAGATAGGGCCTGCAACGGCTACACGTATCTGCTAGAAGGCGGAACGGAGATACCCGGAGCAGAAGAAGTTCAGTGGAAGAGCTTTAAGGATTTCCAACGAAGTTCTGTGTTTGGTGCATTTTAGGAAGTTTTTTTCTGTGTTAAAAAGGTCCACAATGGCAGCCAAGTGCACAATACAGAGACGGTCGGAGGTCAGGATTCAGACTCCAGAGGCTTGCAGACCCCGAGGGTCTGCTCGGTTAGTAATGTGGGGGAAATATGGTCCCCACTCTGAGACCTTTTGTGATGAATGGACACGAATGACTGCGGGGGATAAGGCACCATTTCCCGGGATAGGTAGTTTTGACTCAGAGGTGTTGCATAATTTAAGGCAAAGGATATGTCTCATCAAATCAGCAAAGAGACGAATCAAGCATTATGATTGTTTACAAATATGGCAACAGGAGAGTGAAATGCAAAGAAATATAACTTACTTACCTAACTTTCATCTTGAGAGAGGAGAAGTGGCAATGGAGGGGATTGTGGTTGCGGAGAGAAGCACAAGGGTGAACAATAAAAATGCTCTTAGCAACAGTAGTACAGATAATAAGAATAAGTGTAATAAATGTAACAAAGATAATTGTAATACTGTTGAATGTACAACTATTAACCCATGCAAGTCGCACCCCATGTTAAACTTTCCTCAGGAACACCAACCAGAAAGTGAACCAAGAACGATGTCGGCACCTCTTTCAGAAGTCATCACACAAGACGTCCAGGTGGACACGACCCAGTCGGTAAAAACTGTAATCAAACCCCCTAATGGAGGGTCAGGTGAGGTCGTGTTCACAGGTATGTATGGTAATATACATCACACACAAACAAATGTACACCACAGAGAGGTAGCTGTGTCCGTATTAGCGAGCAACTTGAAAGACACACTAAAAATTAGGGTACAAACTTCAATACCTCATTGGAGAGGTATCTCGGTGGCGGCATTAAGAGAGTCCGCTATCGAGCATGACCGAAATATCCAAAGAACCAGGGAAGCGCAGGGAGAGCGGTTGATGACACTGAACATCCAAGCACTAGAGGATGCATCAAGTCGACCGGAACCCCAGGCCCCTAGCACATGGAGAAGGCCAAGGATTTGTTACCATTGTAGAAGAGAAGGGCATTATGCCAACAACTGTAATAACACACATAAAGTTAGACCCCCTAGACATGAAAATGAGCATGAATATGACACACCCAATTACAAGCAGGGATCATATAGGAAGAATTTTGGGCCACACCCAAAATATATAGTCAGGAAAGGTGATCATTAGGACTGATGGTAAGCCTGAGGTAACGGTTAATAAATTGGGAGGTCATTCACTGAAAGACACAGGAATGACCAGGTTAAACGTTGTAAATGTATTTGTGAAAAATGTTTTTTTTCTTTCTCTCTCTATCCCCATCTCTGACGATTATTGGTAAGAATTCAAACATTGCATATTCGCTTGGTCCTTGCAGAAGTCTACCAAACCCCAGCATGACCTATCCGCCACAATGTATTCTGGCCAGATACAGACAGTGAAATAATGCAAGTGCTGGTGGGGAGGGACTGCTCAAGGAAACCATTAGACACATAGATATGACAGCCTAATACAATGTTTTTCTAATGTTGACAATGTTTAAAAAAAATGTTTTGTTTCCCCCTTCTCATTGGTGGTTATTGTCGAGTTATGTAATGTATATGCATATGAATTGTTCTCTATCTCTTTTGTGTTTTTTTATTTTTTTATTTTCTCTCTCTTCTCACTCATGTTTTCATGGTTTAAAGATGGTATGTCATCCCTCAGTTGGACCAATGGTAATGCCAGATTTTTGCTCCTTACAGAAAGATCGCTAGTTAGGAAGAAAGATTACATCACCAGAAGGTTCATTCGGAAGACTGAGAGACAGCATCTTTGAGATGACAACGGAACAAGAAGAACAACAAGACTAGAGAACTTAATTATCGTAACAAGTCTCTCTCCCCCTCAAACTAATTTTTTTTGTACCCCATTACAAATTTCTTCTTTTCTCCTCCTGTAAGATGGACTTGCCCCAAGAGACTGTGATATGGATTTTCCGTTAACCATGATGTTGACCAGAGCAGTCTGTTTCGGTGAGAGTATCAGTGAGGTCGAAAGAGTCCAGAAAGGTCCTGATGACTGAGACGGAGGTGTAAATTTCCAATAGCAACCCAATCACCAAGCAAAGGCGAGTACCGGGCACGATCTAACAACCATGTTATCTGTAAACATTTTCTTTGAAGGATTGTTAGTTCAAAAAGAAAAACTGTATCTGTAGGCTCTGTGACAACGGTTGAAGATGGATGCATAAAGAAATGCCAATCCAGTCTTAATATCCATATGGACCGGCATCCATTGAGTGACTATCACTCTCTAGTGGGTAACGTGTTGAACCAAACAGATTGTTGGGTATGCTCTCAAGTACCTCAGGGTCACAGCAAATCAGGGCTAGTACCATTTCCTTTAACGGTAGGGGAGGTACTTGAGCTAAAGGGTGGGAGACCGGTGGACAGGAGGTTTAATATCTCCAGCCCTCCTAGTTTGAAGCTCCACCAATACCATGTGGATAGGTCCCTCTTATGTTTTAACATCTCCAATCCTAGAAAACCGGGAAATTGGGAAGTGTCATGGAGCAACCAAACCATGACCTTTTCACATAGAGCAGATAGAATGCCTACAGATACAGAGCTCGTACGCCACATAGCCAGTAGAGGAAAATCTTTCCGGTATCGATATACCTTAGGAAATAGGATTACTAAAGGTTGGAGAGGTATCACCAGGATACTGTGCACATATCGTACAAACCGATACGTGCATTAAGCAGATGGAAGAATTAGGGTCAGGAGATTTCACCTGGAAGGTTTGTAATATGGTCATGTCCTTCTCCGTCCCTTATGTTCTCCCCGATGATGCATATTTCATATGCGGGAGAAAGGCGTATGAGCGGCTTGCCCCAAACTCTGAAGGATTGTGTTGTTTTGGAAAAGTACTACCTGAGGTAATGAGTTTGAGGAGTGAGGAAACTGTAATTAACCTGGATTTGATTTATGACCCAATGATAGAAACCATGACGTAATAATGTAATGAGTATACGGTCCGTCTTTCACTCGTTTCTATGTATTCTACCGAGGTACAAAGACCCACGTAGACGAAGGATTTGATGAGCCAAGGGGCCGACGACGGAAAGATGGAAAGAAGAAGAGCAGATGACCTGATATACAAGATTTTATGGACAATGCCATGGGTACCCCAGTTTCCCTAGGAACTTTAAAATCACGCTAGCCCAACATTTTTTTGTAAATCCATGGACGTTGATTGCTTTACTCACGATTTACGAGCAAAAGCACAAAGAAGAAGACTCCAACCAACCGACACCAATCAAGACCTCAATCAACGAACGTACATTTCCCTGACATAGAATATCATTGCATTTTCCATAAGTGTTCTTTATCTTCATCTCTACAACCCTCAGGTAATGACACACATAGTCGATAGGGAATACAGGCACAGATATCAGCAACCACATACTTCCCCCATTCATGTATCATCAACTAAAATGTGCATCCCCATTTTGTTACAACTAAAAGCCGAAATGAGCTCGGTAGAGTTTGACAGCCCATCCACAGACCCTTAATACGGGATAAGAAGGAATTCAAATGTATACTTCGCAATACCTCGAAGCTTGATGTACAACACGTACGGCACGATGATACATGACCCCCCAAACATGGATTCATACACACATGCTTCTGCTATCTCACTAGGTCATACCCTTTTCACACCTTCTCCTCTCTCCTCTCTTACCCAACCATGGAAATGTATTAACCCCTGACATATATTTTTCTCTTTTTGAAATGTTTTAGGAAGTGGCAGTTATTGGTGACTGCCAAAGGGTGGACTGTCAAAGTCAAAAATATTACATAGAGAGACCATATAAACTGCACACATATAAGCCGCTATACTTGCAAATATGCGCAGCGAGCACAGCAAACACCAGACATTATTGAGATTTAAAATTAGCTAATGAATTATTGTCATGGACGTGTATCATTAGAACCGAACCAGATAAACACATCATGTTTGGTATTGAAGCAAGCAGAATAAGGTGTGGTTTAGTTTGAGACCTATAGTGTTGTCGTGGGACATTGCAGCGGATAGATATGATTATATGTATAAAAGTTAAGATCAGCTTTGTTGGGAACAATGGATGATCAACTAAGTTTTCAGGTCTGAACCTGATTAGCATATACAAAGAGAACAGTGATTCAATACAAAAGCTAGAGAGACCCCTCCCCCAGAGACTGGTCAAACAGGAAGGTAGTGGTCAGGTGTGGCCTCAGAGAGACACAGATGTAATGTAGCTACACAGACACACACAGCTGCCTGGCACCCAGCAGCATGGAGGCTACATCCCCAGGACTGACCAGGCACCAAAGGCTAAGTATTGAATCCACATGGCTAGATAAGGGAATATAGACAGATTGCTTTCTGGTTTAAATAGGATGTTGTAGCTTGGTTGTGTGATTGTTGGGTGTTAGTGTTGGTGCCCTGTGGAATCTGTGATGGTAGCTGGGATCTTGTTAATCATAAATACCACCATGCAGTAGTTTTGAATATGTGCTGGTAGCAATGGCAGGCTGATACTTGTGAGTACATTGTGATCTGGTCTTGTGATGAATATGCTCTGGTTAGTGAGATACTGAAGGTGATTTGGAATGTGAAATTATAAGATGGTTCTAGGAAGTTGGATTACATTGTGAAAGGTGATTTGGAATGTGAAATTATGAGATGGTTCTAGGAAGTTGGATTACATTGTGAAAGGTGTTTTAGATGGTTTGGAATTGTAAAATCAGAACATATGCATTGTTTTGAGGCTTGGACATTTTGGAGTAAAATGGAGTCTTGTGTTTTCTGCTATGTGATTGTGGTGCCATGTGTTTGGACCTGCAAATCTAAAATGGCTGCTGCTGGATGTCTTCCCCTCCCCCCCCCCCTTTCAACCATGTGGTGCAGTTTTTGGAATCATGGGAGCTTTAATAAAATGGAGTCTAGCTTCTGTCCCATGCGGTATTGTAGGGTTGTGTCAGCATTGATTAACTGCGCAGCGATTGTTCCTCACATGTGTAAGTTCTTCTCTGCAATCATATTGTCTTTCTTGTTGTTATGGTGAGCCATTTTCTCTCTCTTATTCCCTTCTCCCCTTTCTCTCCGATTTTCCTTTAAACCGTAATTGTATTGTATTTCCCTGTGTAGTTATCTGGTTAGTTAGTCTATGTTATATTGTAGTGTATGATTTATATTTGTATTAATTCTTTTGCAAGTATATCATTTATAATATATATTTAGGCGTTGGACCCTGAGCACGGTATCTGTGTTTTTCTTATAGTATTAAGTAATCTCAGAGCGTCGATAACGCTCAAACAGCTTTAATGGTAATAAGGTTATTCAGTGTTGCATTTACACTCTACCACTACACAGAGGTTTACAGTATAAGTACATTCCTTAAGGTATAGTTAAGGGAGTACCCTTGCGGTACTTGTTGCGCCAATTGCGTACTGTGTTCTTTAACCTTTAACGTGTTTTTAATAAGATAAATATTTAGCTTTGTTAGTGTGAATAAGCCCCAAAGCTGCATCAAGGCATCTCTGTATATTTGGGGTCCCTAGCGCTATATCTAGGTGCAGGGTGTGGCACCCTAAAACACCAGCATAAGCCAGATAGCCCAGCAAAGCATACCAGTGAAAAAACTATAGTGTTAATAAATTAGTATTTAGGAAGCCGAAGCTATAGAGAAAGTGATACAAAAATGAAATGCAATTAAAATTAGGGATGTGCACCTGAAATTTTTCGGGTTTTGTGTTTTGGTTTTGGGTTCGGTTCCGTGGCCGTGTTTTGGGTTCGAACGCGTTTTGGCAAAACCTCACCGAATTTTTTTTGTCGGATTCGGGTGTGTTTTGGATTCGGGTGTTTTTTACAAAAACCCCTAAAAAACAGCTTAAATCATAGAATTTGGGGGTCATTTTGATCCCATAGTATTATTAACCTCAATAACCATAATTTCCACTCATTTTCAGTCTATTCTGAACACCTCACACCTCACAATATTATTTTTAGTCCTAAAATTTGCACCGAGGTCGCTGGATGGCTAAGCTAAGCGACACAAGTGGCCGACACAAACACCTGGCCCATCTAGGAGTGGCACTGCAGTGTCAGGCAGGATGGCCCTTCCAAAAAATACTCCCCAAACAGCACATGACGCAAAGAAAAAAAGAGGCGCAATGAGGTAGCTGTATGAGTAAGATAAGCGACCCAAGTGGCCGACACAAACACCTGGCCCATCTAGGAGTGGCACTGCAGTGTCAGGCAGGATGGCCCTTCCAAAAACTACTCCCCAAACAGCACATGACGCAAAGAAGAAAAAAAAGAGGCGCAATGAGGTAGCTGTGTGAGTAAGATAAGCGACCCAAGTGGCCGACACAAACACCTGGCCCATCTAGGAGTGGCACTGCAGTGTCAGGCAGGATGGCCCTTCTAAAAAATACTCCCCAAACAGCACATGACGCAAAGAAAAATGAAAGAAAAAAGAGGTGCAAGATGGAATTGTCCTTGGGCCCTCCCACCCACCCTTATGTTGTATAAACAGGACATGCACACTTTAACCAACCCATCATTTCAGCGACAGGGTCTGCCACACGACTGTGACTGAAATGACTGGTTGGTTTGGGCCCCCACCAAAAAAGAAGCAATCAATCTCTCCTTGCACAAACTGGCTCTACAGAGGCAAGATGTCCACCTCATCATCATCGTCCGATTCATTACCCCTTTCACTGTGTACATCCCCCTCCTCACAGATTATTAATTCGTCCCCACTGGAATCCACCATCTCAGATCCCCGTGTACTTTCTGGAGGCAATTGCTGCTGGTGAATGTCTCCATGGAGTAATTGATTATAATTCATTTTAATGAACATCATCTTCTCCACATTTTCTGGAAGTAACCTCGTACGCCGATTGCTGACAAGGTGAGCGGCGGCACTAAACACTCTTTCGGAGTACACACTGGAGGGAGGGCAACTTAGGTAGAATAAAGCCAGTTCGTGCAAGGGCCTCCAAATTGCCTCTTTCCCGGCCAGTATACGTACGGACTGTCTGACGTGCCTACTTGGATGCGGTCACTCATATAATCCTCCACCATTCTTTCAATGGTGAGAGAATCATATGCAGTGACAGTAGACGACATGTCAGTAATCGTTGGCAGGTCCTTCTGTCCGGACCAGATGTCAGCATCAGCAGTCGCTCCAGACTGCCCTGCATCACTGCCAGCGGGTGGGCTCGGAATTCGTAGCCTTTTCCTCGCACCCCCAGTTGCGGGAGAATGTGAAGGAGGAGATGTTGACAGGTCGCGTTCCGCTTGACTTGACAATTTTCTCACCAGCAGTTCTTTGAACCCCTGCAGACTTGTGTCTGCCGGAAAGAGAGATCCAACGTAGGTTTTAAATCTAGGATCGAGCACGGTGGCCAAAATGTAGTGCTCTGATTTCAACAGATTGACCACACGTGAATCCTGGTTAAGCGAATGAAGGGCTCCATCCACAAGTCCCACATGCCTAGCGGAATCGCTCTGTTTTAGCTCCTCCTTCAATGCCTCCAGCTTCTTCTGCAAAAGCCTGATGAGGGGAATGACCTGACTCAGGCTGGCAGTGTCTGAACTGACTTCACGTGTGGCAAGTTCAAAGGGCAGCAGAACCTTGCACAACGTTGAAATCATTCTCCACTGCGCTTGAGACAGGTGCATTCCACCTCCTTTGCCTATATCGTGGCCAGATGTATAGGCTTGAATGGCCTTTTGCTGCTCCTCCATCCTCTGAAGCATATAGCGGGTTGAATTCCACCTCGTTACCACCTCTTGCTTCAGATGATGGCAGGGCAGGTTCAGGTTTTTTTGGTGGTGCTCCAGTCTTCTGTACGCGGTGCCTGCACGCCGAAAGTGGCCCGCAATTCTTCTGGCCAACGACAGCATCTCTTGCACGCCCCTGTCGTTTTTTAAATAATTCTGCACCACCAAATTCAAGGTATGTGCAAAACATGGGACGTGCTGGAATTTGCCCAGATGTAATGCGCGCACAATATTGCTGGCGTTGTCCGATGTCACAAATCCCCAGGAGAGTCCAATTGGGGTAAGCCATTCTGCGATGATCTTCCTCAGTTGCCGTAAGAGGTTTTCAGCTGTGTGCGTATTCTGGAAAGCGGTGATACAAAGCGTAGCCTGCCTAGGAACGAGTTGGCGTTTGCGAGATCCTGCTACTGGTGCCGCCGCTGCTGTTCTTGCAGCGGGAGGCAATACATCTACCCAGTGGGCTGTCACAGTCATGTAGTCCTGAGTCTGCCCTGCTCCACTTGTCCACATGTCCGTGGTTAAGTGGACATTGGGTACAACTGCATTTTTTAGGACACTGGTGAGTCTTTTTCTGACGTCCGTGTACATACTCGGTATCGCCTGCCTAGAGAAGTGGAACCTAGATGGTATTTGGTAACGGGGGCACACTGCCTCAATAAATTGTCTAGTTCCCTGTGAACTAACGGCGGATACCGGACGCACGTCTAACACCAACATAGTTGTCAAGGCCTCAGTTATCCGCTTTGCAGCAGGATGACTGCTGTGATATTTCATCTTCCTCACAAAGGACTGTTGGACAGTCAATTGCTTACTGGAAGTAGTACAAGTGGTCTTCCGACTTCCCCTCTGGGATGACGATCGACTCCCAGCAGCAACAACAGCAGCGCCAGCAGCAGTAGGCATTACACTCAAGGATGCATCAGAGGAATCCCAGGCAGGAGAGGACTCGTCAGACTTGCCAGTGACATGGCCTGCAGGACTATTGGCTTTCCTGGGTAAGGAGGAAATTGACACTGAGGGAGTTGGTGGTGTGGTTTGCAGGAGCTTGGTTACAAGAGGAAGGGATTTACTGGTCAGTGGACTGCTTCCGCTGTCGCCCAAAGTTTTTGAACTTGTCACTGACTTATTATGAATGCGCTGCAGGTGACGTATAAGGGAGGATGTTTCGAGGTGGTTAACGTCCTTACCCCTACTTATTACAGCTTGACAAAGGCAACACACGGCTTGACACCTGTTGTCCGCATTTCTGTTGAAATACTTCCACACTGAAGAGCTGATTTTTTTGGTATTTTCACCAGGCATGTCAATGGCCATATTCCTCCCACGGACAACAGGTGTCTCCCCGGGTGCCTGACTTAAACAAACCACCTCACCATCAGAATCCTCCTTGTCAATTTCCTCCCCAGCCCAAGTAACACCCATATCCTCATCCTGGTGTACTTCAACACTGACATCTTCAATTTCACTATCAGGAACTGGACTGCGGGTGCTCCTTTCAACACTTGCAGGGGGCGTGCAAATGGTGGAAGGCGCAAGCTCTTCCCGTCCAGTGTTGGGAAGGTCAGGCATCGCAACCGACACAATTGGACTCTCCTTTGGGATTTGTGATTTCGAAGAACGCACAGTTCTTTGCTGTGCTTTTGCCGCAAGTCTTTTCTTTTTTCTAGCGAGAGGATGAGTGCTTCCATCCTCATGTGAAGCTGAACCACTAGCCATGAACATAGGCCAGGGCCTCAGCCGTTCCTTGCCACTCCGTGTCGTAAATGGCATATTGGCAAGTTTACGCTTCTCCTCAGACGCTTTTAATTTTGATTTTTGGGTCATTTTTTTACTGATCTTATGTGTTTTGGATTTTACATGCTCTGTACTATGACATTGGGCATCGGCCTTGGCAGATGACGTTGATGGCATTTCATCGTCTCGGCCATGACTAGTGGCAGCAGCTTCAGCACGAGGTGGAAGTGGATCTTGATCTTTCCCTATTTTTTTAACCTCCACATTTTTGTTCTCCATATTTTGCGCACAACTAAAAGCCACCACAGGTATACAATGTAGATGGATGGATAGTATAGTATTACTTATACTTATGGACGACGACTGACGACACAGAGGTAGGTACAGCCGTGGCCTACCGTACTGCTGCTTAGTGCTTATATATATGATATACTGTATAACGGACCTTGTGGACACTGTCAGCAGACTGCTAAACAAACTAGTATGAAGAAAGAAAAAAAAAACACCACAGGTATACAACGTAGATGGATGGATAGTATAGTATTACTTATACTTATGGACGACGAGTGCACTGACGACACAGAGGTAGGTTTATTAAAACTTAACTTTTAATTGAATAGTCTAAAAATGAAAATTTTTGATACAAAAAAATGTTCAAATGCACAAAGTGTACATGACAGATGATGACAATCAAACTAATAAAAATCAGGATAAGCCTGATACACCATTAGATGCACCTAAGGTGAAAAATATATGGAAAAACAACAATTTTAGTGCCTGCGGAGATCAAAAAGAATTTTTTAATTTAAAGGTACAGATAAAAGATCACAGTAATGATAAATGATAGGAAAATATTAGTCAGAATGTATCATAAATATAGATGAAAGGCACAAAAATTGTAATTCATAATTGAAAATGTCCAATGACTAATGGTAAACTCCTGGTAGGGTCTTTGTTTGCTAACAAAAAGTAAAATCTAAATATGAAAGGAGTATTTATGAAAATTTAAATGCCAATAGGCATTAATACAAAAACAATTTATTTTTTTGCAAGGAATTGGTCAGAATATGAAGTTGAGAGGTTCAGAAGTTGCCCTAACACTTCTGCTGTTTGCGATCAAAGGTCACATCATTACTGCACCTGATATTCCCAAGAGGTCACCCCGCTGGGTACTAATCAGGCTTATCAACGCTTAGCTTCCAAGATCGGATGAGATTGGGCGTTGCCGCTGAAATATGGCAGTAAATGGAACACTAAGACACAAATGAGAGAGTGTATCAAATAGTGAGCAACAAGGGTATTTCTGCTGTCCAGTATCTAGCGCAGATTCTCTGTTACCATAGGCATTGCAGAGAGTGGTCTCGCATCTGGATGAGAGTGTACTGAAATATGAGTGAGATAAGTAAAGAATAGGGAGGGTACCCCGCCTTCTGCTGTCCACTGTCTTATAGATTTATAGCGGACAGTGAATGAGAGAGGTAGGTTTAGGCTCGCCTACTGAAAAGTAAAGGGGATTAAGAAGGTGATACAATGTAATCACCCAGAGGTCAAGGATAGACAGACTATTAAACTGTATCAACAGGGACCATAAAGATAATCAGAATCAAACTGCATGGTAATAATCCTGAAATACTCAAATAAATGCAGAGTTCTGTTAAGCAGAAAAAGCTGCTGGAGACATATACATTTTATGAGAAAAGGGCATATAAACAGAACCAAAAAACAAAAAATTGGTTTAAGAGCAAATTTACAAATTAGGAATCAAGTTAGCAAGTAAAGAAACAATATAAGTTATATCATTAACATAATAATTAGAGGCCTAATAGGCACATACAATACCAGGAGATACCAATAAGGTGATCTGAACTATGGAAAGTTCAGCATCACTGAGCACAGACGGACCGTTTCACCAGGGTGGCTTGTTCACTGTGTCAGGACATTAGGGAAGGCTGCCGTATTTAAGAAGGAAGGGGGAGGAGACAAAGGAGGCTCGGCATCATTGTGTATATTGATTGGTTGGAGGCCTGAAGTTCATAGTGACATCATCTACGTTTTTGAAAAAGAGGAAAGTACTCATGGTGTATCAGGCTTATCCTGATTTTTATTAGTTTGATTGTCATCATCTGTCATGTACACTTTGTGCATTTGAACATTTTTTTGTATCAAAAATTTTCATTTTTAGACTATTCAATTAAAAGTTAAGTTTTAATAAATCTATTATATTTTTCTAAGTGTGCCCCAACACAGAGTCTTTCTTTTTTCTTCCTCTCGCTTTACTGTTACTGACTCTGGGAGCACCACCAACCCAAAATAATTGTTAGATATCCTCTTTTCGAGGTGTCTTTAAGCTCAGTATTGTTGGTTATTTTTGAACAGTTGTTTACAATTTTTGTACAAACTCATGTTCTTCTTCATATCTATTTTCCTGTGCGGAACCAAACCCACTTTCTCTGTTGACACAGAGGTAGGTACAGCCGTGGCCTACCGTACTGCTGCTTAGTGCTTATATATATGATATACTGTATAACGGACCCGGTGGACACTGTCAGCAGACTGCTAAACAAACTAGTATGAAGAAAGAAAATAAAAACACCACAGGTATACAATGTAGATGGATGGATAGTATAGTATTACTTATACTTATGGACGACGAGTGACGACACAGAGGTAGGTACAGCCGTGGCCTACCGTACTGCTGCTTAGTGCTTATATATATGATATTATACTGTATAACGGACCTGGTGGACAGTGTCAGCAGACTGCTAAACTAGTATGAAGAAAGAAAAAAAAAACACCACAGGTATACAATGTAGATGGATGGATAGTATAGTATTACTTATACTTATGGACGACGAGTGACGACACAGAGGTAGGTACAGCCGTGGCCTACCGTACTGCTGCTTAGTGCTTATATATATATGATATACTGTATAACGGACCTGGTGGACACTGTCAGCAGACTACTAAACAAACTAGTATGACTATGAAGAAAGAAAAAAAAA
Source organism: Pseudophryne corroboree (assembly GCF_028390025.1). Lineage (NCBI taxonomy): Eukaryota > Metazoa > Chordata > Amphibia > Anura > Myobatrachidae > Pseudophryne > Pseudophryne corroboree. The sequence goes on from NC_086454.1 coordinate 209,874,951, forward strand.
ACACCACAGGTATACAATGTAGATGGATGGATAGTATAGTATTACTTATACTTATGGACGACGAGTGCACTGACGACACAGAGGTAGGTACAGCCGTGGCCTACCGTACTGCTGCTTAGTGCTTAATTATATATATAATATACTGTATAACGGACCTGGTGGACACTGTCAGCAGACTGCTAAACAAACTAGCATGAAGAAAGAAAAAAAAACACCACAGTGTTTTTCAGGCAGACAAACGTATACTGGACTGGTGGTCACTGTCAGCAAAACTGTGCACTGTACTCCTGCTATAACTGCTCCCCAGTCCCCACAATTAGGCAGTGTGAGCAGTGCACTCAGCACAGATATATCATGCAGCAGTGCAGCACACTGAGTGAGCACAGATATGGTGGAGCGTTTTTTTTCAGGCAGAGAAACAACGGATTAAACTCAAAACCCTGCACTGTACTCAGTCCCTAACAGCTGCTCCCCGTCCCCAATCCTCCCCACAATTAAAACTAAGTCACTCAGTTTTTTTTTTTTTCTAATACAACGGAGAGGACGCCAGCCACGTCCTCTCCCTATCAATCTCAATGCACGTGTGAAAAATGGCGGCGACGCGCGGCTCCTTATATAGAATCCGAGTCTCGCGAGAATCCGACAGCGGGATGATGACGTTCGGGCGCGCTCGGGTTAACCGAGCAAGGCGGGAGGATCCGAGTCGCTCGGACCCGTGTAAAAAAAATGTGAAGTTCGGGCGGGTTCGGATTCCGAGGAACCGAACCCGCTCATCACTAATTAAAATAGAGAAATAGTGTTAAAAAATTAATAAGTGAAAAGTGTTAATAGAATGTAAAGGTATGCCACACTAAGGCCATCCAG